>NC_142482.1:19795648-20098678 GCF_049115385.1 Moschus berezovskii | reverse complement strand
CTGCAGTTAGTGCGGCAGGGGGATCAATGCAGATCTGAACGTCACTTATAGAGCCCTTGCAAAGGTTTAGGACTCCAAGGAACCTTGGCATCATCTGGCCCACCTGCTTCCGAAGAGGAGGCTGGTTGAGAGGGGTTAAGTGGCTTGCTCAAAAATCAGTGTTTTTTTTTAACTGCAGAAGATGGCTTGTGTGGCACATGCTTAGCTCCAGACTCACATCTGGAGCCCAGGAGAGCCAGAGCGCCCCCGCCTGCCCCCGGCTCATCCTGGCGTCACTGTGCTATTATTTTAACTATCACGCTCATACAGAAATACTGCCAGCATGTTAAAGACTGCGTTAATTAATTAACCAGGCACTTCATTGAGAGTCAATGGTGTAATTGTTGTTCGTGGTGGATAAATACTAATTGAATATTAAGAACATATTTGTGCAGAAGGAGCTGCTTCCGATGAGCCATGCCCTTTGTCAGCCAGATGTTTGGACTCGTTTTGGAGGCTGAGTCATTAGCTGGGAGCCCTGGCATGTGGGCTCTGCTGTTCTGTGTCTGAGAAGGAAGGCAGGCAGCCCGCAAAGGACTGGCTCCCAGGCAGTAAAAGACGGGTGCAGGAGGGGACCTCCACAGACAGACTCAGAAAATAATAGTTGTATTAAGCAGATGACAAATATGTAGCAGGCTTTTTTTAAAATTGAAGTATAATTGATTTATAATGTTAGTTTCAGGTGTTCAGCAAAGTGATTCAGTTATATATATATTTTTGCAGATTCTTTTTTCCTTACAGGTTATGACAAAATATTGAATATCGTTTCCTATGCTATACAGTAGGTCCTTGCTGGTCATCTGTTTTATATATAGCAGTGTGTATATGTTAATTCCCCAACCCCTAATTTACCCCTCACACCTATTGAGCTTTAACTGAAGCAATTTTAGGTGTGATTTTAGGCATGGGAGAATAAGTCCCTCCTTTTCAAATCCTTCAAACAGATGCTTTAATACCTGCCAATGAGGCAGATAGGGTAGGGCCTATCAGCTCCATTTTACAGGTGGGAAAATTGAGGTTCTGTGAGGCAAGGTGACTTCCTTGGGGTCATGATGAGACAGAATCCTGGTCTCTGCCCTTCCAGCTACTCCATATCACCCCTGTGGCAGGTGCCTCAGGCCTCCAGACCCCTGAGGAGCCAAGGGAAGATGACTGTCCTCCCTTGGTTCTCAGGGTCCCCAAGTCTCAGGACTGCTGGGCCCCAGCAGTCAGGGCTCTCTGCAGACTTCCAGCTCTTGTGACTGGCTCGGCCCTGACAAGGCTGCATGAGGAGTGTGGGCTCTGAAGCCAGAATTCTTGGCTCCAGAGCTCAGCTCCAAATCTTGGGCAAATCTTGAATGAATTTCTTAAATTCTCTGTATCTCAGTCTACAAATGATAAAATGGAGATAAAATAGGCCTCACCTCCTAAGCCGTGAATGGCCATACTGTGCCTGTCCATAGATTAAGAAAAGCTTCCCTCTCCCCTCCAAGGGTCATAGGTATATGGCAGGTATGCTGCCTGGGGAGATCATGGTCTGCTCTCTTGGCCAGACATCCTTGTTTAGTGAACAACCTTCCCTACTGTACATGGCAGCCCTGCCTACAGAGTTGTCATGAGAATAAACAAAACATCACACAGTAAGTGACTAAAGTGCCTAAAACTAGAATCTTCTAGTTTTCTGACCCCACCTCCTTGAGAACTGGGCATGACTTTGCTGCCACCCGTGCCCTGTCGGTAGCCTCCTTTGGAAAGACAGACAAGAGGATGTTGACATATGAACCAAGAACCGGAGAGGAGACAGCTCCTGTCACTGCACTGAAGGCAGCAGAGGGTCTGCAGAGCCAGATGCGAGAGTGTCTCCCCAAAGCTCTGGCCCCGGGGCCCTTGGAGCAGCTGTGGGAGGACCCCTGCCTCCACCCCGGTTCTAGCATTAGTCCCTAGACTTGGGGATTGCCACCCACAGCTGTGCGGAGCTCAGAGGCAGCCCAGAGACAAAGATTCTAATCCCACTTGTGCCCAAGTTGAACTGGGAGGTGATCTCAGGACGTGCTGGGAAGGGGGTGGGGAGGGAGACAGGAAGGGAGGGCTGCGATATGGGCCACGGGGGCTCTGGGGACCCCTGGGAGAGACCAGAGCTCCGCATAAGGTGGGGCTGCCACAGGGTTGCGGCTGGGGGCGGTGCCGACGCCAGTCATCACTCCTGGGCCAGGAGGGCCCCTTCCTGTGAAAGAATTCCTAGTAGAGGCCCGGGGGCCTCCGTCCTCAGGACAGTCCTTGCTGTGCACCAGGCACTGTTGTATTAGGTCACCCCCCTGTTGCAGGGGGACATGAGGCTCAGAGAGGTGGGGTGACTTTCCTAACATCACAACAGAGTCACAGGCTCACTGTTCTGTGAGCCGCACTGTTGGAAACCCACCAGGTATTCAGGGGTCTGCAGGGAGCAGCCCCCACCTTGTCCCACAGCCTCCCAGCGCCCCGCTCCGAATGGATCTGAGTCTGTCTCCGCAGGGGGAGGGAGGTTCCAGCCTTGGGCAGCGGCCCAGGGCCCTCCTGTGCCTCCTGTTCAAACCTCAGCCCTGCCTGCTGCGTCTGAGGCCATTCTTATCAGTCAGGATCTGTGAGAACCCTGGCAGCTCCCATCACCCCCGGCCAGACCAGAGTCCCACCAGCAGACTAGCAGGATGCCCTTCATAGCATGGGAACTCTAGGCTGCCTGGAGCTGCCTACCCTTAAGGACCATCCCTTCCCGCCCCCTCCCAACTCTGATGGGTAGAGCAGCGCTTCTGGGAGCGCCCAGTCTGACTGGGGAGACGCAGCCCCAGGCCTGGGGGCAGCTCTGTCTCCTCTGCCTTCTTGACAGGGCGGCAGGGGCTGAAGAAGCCCGTGTGGACACTCAGCGATGCCAGCAGAAGCGTGGAACGCGAGTGGGTGCCGGGGTGGGCTCGAGAGGAAGGCTTTGCGCTCTCCCTTCCCGGCCTGGAGGCCCAGGCAGAACCTTGCTGGGAGACTGAGGCCAGCACGGCGACAGCCAGGGGCCGCCAGTACCTCTCTCCAGAATCTTTCTCACGGCCGGTACTTGAGCCCCTCCAAGAGCGGGCGGGGATCTAAAGGAGGTTACCATCTCTTCACGACCCCCAGGGCGGCCCCCAGGACTAGTAAGCGCTCGGCTGGGTGGGATAAACTGACAGATGTGGGGGTGGCTCAGGGAAAGGCTCCTTTCTAGGTGTCTTCGAGGTGCACAAGGTGGGTCCGCGAACAGAGGGAAGCTGCCTGGGAAAGGCCGGAACTACCAAGGCGCTGGCCTCCAGATGTGCTGCGCTCCGCCCCCAGCACCGCTGCCTCCCCAACCGGACCCTGTCATCGCCCCGCCTCACCCCAGCAAGACTCCCCTGGGAAGCTGATGACATCAGAAGTGCCCCAGGAAGCCGCCCGCCCCCAGGGCGACAGACGGGACTATTTATACGGAGGAAATGCAGCCCTGTCACCCTCCGGCTCCACGTTGCCTTCTGCTTCCCCTGCTTCCCCCGCTCGAGCCAGGGCTGCTGCGTCTATATTAGGAGCTCGGCAGACGGAAGGGGCGGGACCTTCCCCGTCGCCCTGGGCTGGGCTCTCCGCACGTGCAGCCCGGCCCTGAGCAATCAAGGACCTGGCCCACCCTCCCTGGGCTGCCTGAACCTTCCTGGGACCCTAGTGGGTAAGGACTCCGTGTAGATTGATTCTAGGGGGCAAACTGGAGGGACCCACAGAGAGGGTAGGAGAGTAGATAGAAGATGAGTGGAGGAGGCAGACTGTTGAGACAGGGGCGGAGACCAAGGAGCAGGGAGGAGGGTAAGATCTGACAGGAGGGTGTAAGGCAGGAGAAAGAGGAGTCTGGGGTCTGAGGGGCCCCCAGCCTCAACAGTGACTGTGTGAAAATCAGGAAAAGGCGCCCTCTGCGGGTTGATGAATTAGGAAAAGGTGTAAACCAAATGTGTCTGTGCTTGAAAAAAAAGATCCCCTTCCTCCCAGAGGATTGGGCCCCCGGGCCAAGTCACCCAGCTTGGGGAGTAGGGCGTGGGCCTTGCAGCAGCACCCCCGTGATCTGCACAGCTGTACCTGGAAGCCTTCTCCTGGACTCGGAGCTGGGGGCTGCTTTGGGGATGCCCCAATGCTCTGCTCTCAGCAACCGGGTTCTGCCCACCCAAGAGGCAATCCGTTTAACTACGCTGGCAAGTAGATGAAGAGTTCTTACCGTCTCCCAACTGAGGGCTCCAGGCTCACCAGGGTGCCCAGGCTCATTAGGAAACCACAGAGCATGTGGCCCCGGTCAGGCAGAGAGCCAGCAGGTGTCCCGTGGCAAGCTCCAGCCCGGTCTCCGATGGGGTGACAGCCCAGACCTCCAGCCCCACCTCTGCCATCAGTGGCTACTCTCCTCTCCCAGGAGCCCTGGAGACTGAGGTACAATTTACATTTTAATAAAGAAAGTTGTATTTCAGTTATTTGCATTTATATAAGGCGCTGCTTCCTCCCTCCCTTCCTCTCCTGCTGGTGGTGGCACCTTTGGGAGGAGAAGACTCCCCAGGTCTCTGGTTTCTGGCACCTCCTCCCTAGCCAGCTTGGGGGAGGTTGATGGGAACAGCAGGGATCCTCCCTCAAGCCCTCATTCAGGCGCGCTCTCTGTGGAGAGAGAGTGCATACACACGTGTGTACATACCTCATGCCACTGTCCGCATGCACGAACACGCAGGTTTACGCAGTACACATATGTACATGCCACATGCACATGCAGACACATACGTGCTGGCCCATGCACGAAGACATGCATGCACTGTACACTTACTGTACACACACGCACGCACAAGCTCTCACAAACACCTACCACTGAAAATGCCAAGATGTCCTCATTCCTTGTGGTCTAACCCCAGCTACCCAACCTGGTAAACCAGTCCTCAGAAACTTACACCTGCCCAGCAAGACCCATGAACCCACCCCATCTGAATAAGGCTCCTGGGTCCTAACTCTGGATCCTGGAAAGCAGGAGGGGCTGAGAGGCCTGGTGGCCATATCCGGCAGGGGAGGGTTGGCGAGTGGGGGCCTCCTGGCCCAGCATCACCCCAGGGTCCCTAGGAGTTCCCTCCTCACCCCTCCTTTGCCGCAAGCATCTTTGGCTCTGAGGGTGCAGCTGTGCTGGCAGCTTCCTTCGTTCATTGGCTCAGTGTGTGACTCCCAGGGAGGCTGCCAGCTCGCTTTTCCTGGCTGGCTCTCTGTCTCCTGCAGCAGCCGCCAGCCCTTGCATCCCCTCCAACGTCCCAGTCCCCAAACTCAGTTTCTTCAAGACAAGCATTCTCTTTCTTCACCACGTGAGCCGTCCTCTGGTCCCCACCTCCCGGCAGTGCTGCAGGACGGGCACAGCTTTTCTCATCTCCAGGACCAGCCTTGACTCCTGGATGGGCTCTGCTTCCTCATTCCGGTGGGCACAGCTGCACCTATTCCTGGACTTTTAAGGTCAGACAAGTCCCAGAGTCAGATGCTCAGCATGCGATCAGAGTTCCATTAATGAAGGCTGGCATCACTGCAGACACCCCTGAATGCACACAGTCCCCCTCTCTGGGCATAGTGATGGGGCCCCAGGACAACCTCAGAACTCACATGAGTCTAAACGAATGCCCCCTCACTCAGTCCAGTACAAGAGCTATGGGAAGAAACACACACCCCCATGCAGCAGCAAAGACTTGGGCTCTTTGTCACCTTGTCCCTCAAAGCCTCGAACTCCCCATCAGTAAAATGGGCATAATGACATTGGCCCACTTCCCTTAAAGGACATAAAGGGTTGCCAATGAGCAAAAGTGTGCTTTCACGCTAGGGAGGGATTTGATTTAGATCATACTTGAATGGTTTAGTGGTTTTCCCTACTTCCTTCAATTTAAGTCTGAACTTGGCAATAAGGAGCTCATGATCTGAGCCACAGTCAGCTCCTGGTATTGTTTTTGTGGACTGTATAAGCTTCTCCATCTTTGGCTGCAAAGAATATAATCAATCTGATTTCAGTATTGACCATCTGGTGATGTCCATGTGTAGAGTCATTTCTTGTGTTGCTGGAAGAGGGTGTTTGCTATGACCAATGTGTTCTCTTGCCAAAACTCTGTTAGCCTTTGCCCTGCTTCGTTTTGTACTGCAAGGTCAAACTTGCCTGTTACTCCAGGTATCTCTTGGCTTCCTACTTTGGCATTCCAGTTCCCTATAATGAAAAGAAAATCTCTTTTGGGTGTTAGTTCTAGAAGGCCTTGTAGGTCGTCATACAACCGTTCAACTTCAGCTTCTTTGGCATTACTGGTCAGGGCGTAGACTTGGATTACTATGATATTGAATGATTTGCCTTGGAAGTGAACAGAGATCATTCTGTCATTTTTGAGATTGCACCCAAGTACTCTTGGGACTCTTGATGACTATGAGGGCTATTCCATTTCTTCTAAGGGATTCTTGCCCACAGGAGTAGATGTAATGGTCATCTAAATTAAATTCCTCCTTTCCAGTCCATTTTAGTTCACTGATTCCTAAAATGTCGATGTTCACTCTTGCCATCTCCTTGGTCCCTCAGGGGACCAAGTTTACTTCCAATTCATGGACCTAACATTCCAGGTTCCTATGCAATATTGTTCTTTACAGCATTGGACTTTACTTCCATCACCAGCCACATCTACAACTGGACAATTTTTTTGCTTTGGCTCCATCTCTTCATTCTTTCTGGAGTTATTTCTCCACTGATCTCCAGCAGCATATTGGGCACCTACTGATCTGGGGAGTTCATCTTGCAGATAGGAGTTCATCCTATCTTTTTGCCTTTTCATACTGTTCATGGGGTTCTCAAGGCATGAATACTGAAGTGGTTTGCCATTCCCTTCTCCAGTGGGCCATGTTTTGTCAGAACTCTCCACCATGACCCGCCTGCCTTGGGTGGCCCTACATGGCAGACATGGCTCATAGTTTCAATGAGTGAGACGACTAACTCATGTGGTCAGCACGTGGTCCATGTGATCAGATTGGTTGGTCTTCTGTGGTTGTGGTTTTCATTCTGTCCGCCCTCTGATAGGTAAGGGTAAAAGACTTGTGGAAGTTTCTGGATGGGACTGACTGTAGGGGAATCTTGTTCTGATGGGCAGGCCCATGCTCAGTAAAATCTTTAATCCATTTTTCTGTTGATGGGCAGGGCTGTGTTCCCTCCCTGTCGTTTGGCCTGAGGCCAGTCTATGGTAGGGGTGATGGTAATGGCAACCTCCTTCAAAAGGACTTATCCCAGCACTGTTGTATTGAGTGCCCCTGGCCCTGCAGCGGCCACTGTGAGCCGACACTGGAGACTCCCAGACACTCACAGGCAAGTCTGGCTCACTCTCTTTTGGGGTCACTGCCCCTTTCTCCTGGGTGCTAGTGCTCACAAGGTTTTGTGGTGCCCTCCAAGAGTCTGTTTCCCCAGACCTATGGTAGTTGTGTAATCAGATCCCAAAGTTAGAGCCCCTCAGTTCCTTTGCCGGGTTCCCAGGTTGGGAAATCTGTTCTGGGTCCTAGAACTTTTGTAGCAGTGCGAGACCTCCTTTGGCATAATTGTCTTTCAGTTTGTGGGTCGTCGGTTCAGTGGCTCTATGGTGGGGCTAACAGTGCCCTCCTCCAAGAGGACTTAAGCCACATGCCATCCTGGTGCACACAAGGTTTCATCTGAGCCTTCTGAATGTCTCTGGCCGGTATGGGGTTTGATTCTAAACATGATTTCACCCATCCTACCATCCTGCTGGGGCTTCTCCTTTGCCCTTGGGTGTGGGGTATCTTTTTGGTGGGATCCAACATTCTCCTACCTATGGTTGTTCAGCAGCGAGTTGCAATTTTGGAGTTCTCACAGGAGAAGATGAGTGCACGTCCTACTCCACCATCTTATGGATACACTGGACCGTTCAGGTACGATATAAATCAAATCCCTTAGGATTATACAGTAGAAGTGACACATAGATTCAAGGGATTAGATCTGATAGAGTGCCTGAAGAACTGTGGGCAGAGGTTCGTGATATTGTACAGGAGGCAGTGATCAAAACTATCCCTAAGAAAAAGAAATGCTAAAAGGCAAAATGGTTGTCTGAGGAGGACTTACAGATAGCTGAGAAAAGAAGGAAAGCTAAAGGCAAAGAAGAAAAGGAAAGATATACCCATTTGAATGCAGAGTTCCAAAGAATAAAGGAGAGATAAGAAAGACTTCCTCAGTGATCAATGCAAAGAAATAGAGGAAAACAATAGAATGGGAAAGATTAGAGATCTCTTCAAGAAAATTAGAGATACCAAGGGAATATTTCATGCAAAAATGGGGAAAATAAAAGACAGAAATGGTATGGACCTAACAGAAGCAGAAGATATTAAGAAAAGGTGGCAAGAATACACAGAAGAACTATACAAAAAAGATCTTAATGGCCCAGATAACCATGATTGTGTGATCACTCACCTAGAGCCAGACATCCTGGAATGTGAAGTCAAGTGGGCCTTAGGAAGCATCACTATGAACAAAGCTAGTGGAAGTGATGGAATTCCAGTTGAGCTATTTCAAATCCAAAAGATGATGCTATGAAAGTGCTGCACTCAATGTGCCAGCAAATCTGGAAAACTCAGCAGTGGCCACAGGACTGGAAAAGATCTATTTTCACTCCAATCCCAAAGAAAGGCAATGCCAAAGAATGCTCAAACTACTGCACAATTACACTCATCTCACACCACTCCAGTACTCTTGCCTGGAAAATCCCATGGATGGAGGAGCCTGGTAGCCTGCAGTCCGTGGGGTTGCTAAGGGTCGGACACGACTGAGCGACTTCACTTTCACTTTTCACTTTCACACATTGGAGAAGGAAATGGCAACCCACTCCAGTGTTCTTGCCTGGAGAATCCCAGGGACGGGGAAGCCTGGTGGGCTTCCGTCTATGGGGTCACACAGAGTCGGATATGACTGAAGTGACTTAGCAGCAGCAGCAGCACACGCTAGTAAAGTAATGCTCAAAATTCTCCAAGCCAGGCTTCAATAGTACATGAACCGTGAACTTACAGATGTTCAAGCTGGATTTAGAAAAGGCAGAGGAACCAGAGATCAAATTGCCAACAGCAATTGGATCATAGAAAGCAAGAGAGTTCCAAAAAAACACCTACTTCTGCTTCATTTGACTATGCCAAAGCCTTTGACTGTGTGGATCACAACAAACTGTGGAAAATTCTGAAAGAGATGGGAATCCCAGACCACCTGACCTGCCTCCTGAGAAACCTGTATACAGGTCAGGAAGCAACAGTTATTACCAGACATGGAACAGTGGACTGGTTCCAAATTTGGAAAGGAGGACATCCAGGTTGTATATTGTCACTCAGCTTATTTAACTTATATGCAGAGTACATCATGAGGAATGCTGGGCTGGAAGAAGCACAAGCTGGAATCAAGATTGCCGGGAGAAATATCAATAACCTCAGATATGCAGATGACACCACCCTTATGGCAGAAAGTGAAGAGGAACTCAAAAGCCTCTTGATGAAAGTGAAAGAGGAGAGTGAAAAGGTTGGCTTGAAGCTCAGCATTCAGAAAACTAAGATCATGGCATCCGGTCCCTTCACTTCATGGCAAATAGATGGAGAAACAATGGAAACAGTGAGAGACTTTATTTTCTTGGGCTCCAAAATCACTGCAGATGGTGACTGCAACCATGAAATTAAAAGATGCTTGCTCCTTGGAAGAAAAGCTTTGACAAACCTAGACAGCATATTAAAAAGCAGAGACATTACTTTGTCAACAAAGGTCCATTTAGTCATAGCTACGGACCTTTGTTGGCAAAGTAATGTCTCTGCTTTTCAATATATTATTAAGGTTGGTCATAACTTTTCTTCCAAGGAGTAAGCGTCTTTTAATTTCATGGCTGCAATCAGCATCTGCAGTGATTTTGGAGCCCAAAAAAATAAAGTCTGACACTGTTTCCACTGTTTTTCCACCTATTTCCCATGAAGTGATGGGACCAGATGCCATGATCTTTGTTTTCTGAATGTTGAGCTTCAAGCCAACCTTTTCACTCTCCTCTTTCACTTTCATCAAGAGGCTTTTGAGTTCCTCTTCACTTTCTGCCATAAGGGTAGTGTCATCTGCATATCTGAGATTATTGATATTTCTCCCAGCAATCTTGCTGGATGGCATCACCAACTCTGTGGATATGAGTTTGAGTGTACTCCGGGATTTGGTGATGGACAGGGAGGCCTGGCGTGCTGTGATTCGTGGGGTCGCGGAGAGTCGGACACGACTGAGCGACTGAACTGAACTGATGGTTTTTCCAGTAGTTGTGAATGGATATGAGAGTTGGACTATAAAGAAAGCTGAGCGCCGAAGAATTGATGCTTTTGAACTGTGGTGTTGGAGAAGACTCTTGAGAGTCCCTTGGATTGCAAGGAGATCAGACCAGTCAATCCTAAAGGAAAACAGTCCTGAATATTCATTGGAAAGACTGATACTGGGAAGCTGAAGCTCCAATACTTTGGCCACCTGATGCGAAGAACTGACTCATTGGAAAAGACCTTGGTGCTGGGAAAGATTGAAAGCAGGAAGAGAAGGGGACGACAGGGGACGAGATGGTTGGATGGTATCACCAACTCAATGGACATGAGTTTGAGCAGGTTTGGATATTGGTGATTATCAGGGAAGTCTGGAATACTGCAGTCAATGGGGTTGCAAAGAGTCGGACAAGACTGAACGACTGAACTGATGCTAGGGAAGGCCGTAAGGCCTGTGGGAAAGGGCGTTGGTCCCCCTAGGGCCCCAGGCGCCATGTTCCTGCACTACCCAGGGGTGCCCAGCCACCATCGTGGTCCTCACGGCCACGTTTACAGATGAGCCACTCCGAAGCCAGACCTTGCCACCACCTTAGACCTCTGGCAGGTCCTGGCAGCGGCTGGAACTTGAGCTGAGATGAGAGGGAGTGATAGTGACAGATCCCTTGGCCATCCGGGTGGAGAGCAGAGGGCCTGACCAGGGTGCGTTCCCAAGGCGAGGGCGCCGGCCTGTTCAGGGCCAAGGCAGCTGCTGACAAGTGCGGTCCATCCTCCGGGTGAGGGTGAGGCTGGTGGCCTCTGGCTCCCTCGTCCTTGTTCACTGTGTGCCATGACAAAGGCTATCACTTGCCGTGTGCATGGTGAGGGGCAAGAGGTCAGGCCGCAGGGCCTCAGGCAAGAGGGCAGCCTGGGCTCCCAGAGCGGGCAGGACGAGGGTGCTGACCCTGGGGAGGCCGGCTTCGGGCAGGTGGACGGGGAGACTCAGGCCGTGGGGCACAGGGGCCACGTCTGTCCCAGGTCCTCAAGCCCCCCTTCCTAATGGTTTGTCCCAGATGCCTTCCTGGCACTGCCACCCTCATAAATGCCCTCAGCTTCACAAGCTAGGGTCTTGACGGATTGCCCATATAGAGGCATGATTCAGACTCCATCCACACTCCTTACACAAGCGTGTCTACATGGGCAGGACCCTCAGCCCTGCTGCAATGGACAGGATATACTCTGTCCGGTCCCAGCTGGTGGCCCAGCCCTACTAGCCTGTCAGGTGGGGCACTGCATCTCCTTAGAATGCCCGGAGCCCCTGAGAGGGGAGAGCTTCTGTGGGATGCCTGTGCCTTCCTGGCTGGGGAGCCAGATCCTTGGGCAAAAGCCTAGACCTGGGGAAGGAATGGCATTGACTAAAACATGGCATAATTTATGGAGCATTCACCATGTACCAGACCAGGTACCAAGCACACAATTTTATCTTCACAACTATATAAGGAAGTATGATTGACCCCATCTTACAGATGAGGAAATTGAGGCTCTGCCTGTTTCAGTGATACACCCAGGGCTCCACGTGGAGCACATCATGGAGCTGGGTTCACCCAGGGCAGTTTGATTCAGGTTCGGTCTCACCACTAAGCCTTATTCACTTCTGTGCTGGCTCTTTCCCTCCCCTGCTTCCCTCACCCTCCTCCGCACCCTCGGCTCTTCCACCTTTATTTTGTCCTACTTTGTGTCAGGCCCTCTCTGCACAGAGCTTCCATGTAGAACAGAGGCTCCTCACTGATGTGACTCCGTGGACCTCTCTGGGGTCTGGGAAGGGCGATAGACCCCCTTCTCAGAATATCATTTGTAAATCCACGCAATGAAATTTCTAAGATTCAAAGGAAACCAATTACATTAAAATGCAGTTATCAAAATATTAAGAAAAAATTGCGATGGAGTAATACATGTGCTCCTTTATTAATGCACTAAATAATAAGATCGAGCAGTGGGTCTAATAAAATCACCATCATTTTGAAGTAAGGTTGAGCATAAATGATATTTCAAGATTTCTGCCACAATTATAAGATGATTTGAAATGATCTGCACTTCCCACATGTGGCAGAGCCACGGGGTCCAAGACGACTACTGTGGTTCGCTGCTGACACACACACGGGAAGGAGGTGGGCAATTTTAACTGAAGATGAGTGAAAATAAAGATGTGATTTTTTTTCCCCATCTGCATGGACAGACCCCCAGAATTCTATACGGGGTCCTTGGGGATCTGTAGACAGCAGGCCTCTCCCAGTAGCAGGAGACACACTGGAAATAGATAAAATAGCCAGAGGAGTGAAACGCAGGGAAGATAATGAGGAGGAGGTGACAAATGAGGAGAAGGAGCCAAGTCACTGGGGGACCACCTGCAGGAAGTGAGGGAGGGAACCTGGGGGTATCTGGGGGAAGACGCAGCAGGAAACGGGGAGCCAGTCCTGGGTGTGGAGCGGAGCGGGTATGCCTGAGTGGGGCGAGCATGGTGACCACGGGCTTGCAGAGTTTCCAGCCACGCTGAAAATTTGGATGCATTCTAGGGAAGGCAGGGTGGTGGGACCACGGAAACCAGAGAGGGTGGCTCTAGTCGCGTGTGGAGGACCTGACATGGGGCAGGGGGACCCAGGAGGGGTCGACTGCGCTCTTCCAGGCTCACCCGGATGGCACTGCGGGGGGGGGGGGAGAAGTGGCTGGATTTGGGGCATACTTTCAAGGTAAACCAGTAGGATTTCTGAGTTGACGGTGTGAAAGTGAAAGTCACTCAGTTGTGTCCAACTCTGCGAGCCCATGGCCTATAGAGTCCATGGAATTCTCCAAGCCAGAATACTGGAGTGGGTCGCCTTTCTCTTCTCCAGGGGAATTTTCCCAACCCAGGGATCGAACCCAGGCCTCCCACATTGCAGGCAGATTCTTTACCCGCTGAGCCATGAGGGAAACCCAAGAACACTGACGTGGGTAGCCTGTCCCTTCTCCAGGGTATCTTCCCAACCCAGGAATCAAACCGGGGTCTCATGCATTGCAGGCGGATTCTTTACCAACTGAGCTGTCTGGGAAGCCGGTACAGGATGAGAAAGAGAGGTGCTCGGGACGCCACCCAGCACCCTGGTGCCCCCATCAGTGGTGCTGGCCTTGGCCCTGCTGCTCCAGACGTGATGGTGGAGCTCTGGTTCTGCCACCTGTCCGCAGCCTGAGAAGGTGCCCTGAGGAGGCTGTGGCAGGGACCACTGGTGGTCTGGTGGTCAAAGTCACCTCTCAGTTTTTCAAAGCTGATGCTCTCTCCTTCCCATCAATCAACACTGCCTTTTACGTGAAACCTTTGGGGACACCTTCTTGCTGCTTCTGCATGGGACTGGCTTAGCTAAATTACTTGCTTTGCCAACACCTGGGATTCCCTCAAGAGACTCCTCACCTGCTCTGTCAACATGGATGTCCTCTGTTTGTTCTTACTCCCCAGGCAGCACAGGAACATCCTTGGTAACCCCAACACAACACTTCCCCTCCCCCAGGGTCATTTCCAAAGACAGCTGCAAGGCTTGGGAGGCTTTGCCTCACGCTGAAAACCAAGCCACCCTTAGTAGATGCGGGGGGAAGAATTGCTGACTGCATGAATAAGGTGGGTAGGGGTGAGAGAGAGAAAGACGACTTCTCAGCTCCCTCTGGGTCTGTTCTTTCTCGTTTACCTTGAAGTCTCAGAATGTCAGATGCACCCGCGGTCCCATCTGAGGGCAGGAGTCGGTCCCGGGTCCAGATGCTGAGGCACGGCAGCCGTTTTGGATTGTCCATGCCCCCACACAAGTCGAGCAGTGGCAGACTGGCTACATCACTCCATGTCCATGTCTGTTTGTCCGTCCGTCTGTGCTCACACCCTGCCTTTCAGCCTCTTTCTGTCCCTCATGGGCCATCTTTTTGGGCTATTTGATTCTCTGGTGGAACCAGGTCCATGCCCAGTTTTTTTGCCTTCCAGCCTCCACCAGCAAGGCCATGTGGTGGCACTTTATATTTCTGGCTCCCTCCGAGGGGTCGTATCCCAGGGAATTTCTCTTTGGGATGCCCAGGGAGTCCCTAAGATTCCTGAAGCTTCTATCTGGGGTTGTCAAACTCTGGCCTGTGGGCCACATCTGTCCTGCCACTGGTTTCTAGGTGGTCTCAGAGCTAAAAGTGGTTTTTACAGTGTTTTAAGTGACTGCAAAAGAACCAAGAGAAGAAAATTTTGTGACGTGTAAAAAATGACTTGAAATTAACATTTCATTGTCTGTAGGGAAAGTTTTATTGGCCCAAGGCCTCAATCAGTGGTTTATGTATGGTCTACGCTGTTTTGCACCATGTCAGCAGAGTAGTCATGACCCAGATGGTATGGGGCCTTGTTTTTTTTCAGTTGCTCAGTCATGTCCAACTCTTTGCAGCCCCATGAACTGCAGCACACCAGGCTGCTCTGTCCTTCACCATCTCCTGGAGCTTGCTCAAACTCATGTCCATCAAGTCGGTGATGCCATCCAACCATCTCATCCTCTGTCGTCCCCTTCTCCTCCCGCCTTCAATCTTTCCCAGCCTCAAGGGTCTTTTCCAATGAGTCAGTTCTTTGCATCTGGTGGCCAAAGTACTGGAGCTTCAACTTCAGCATCAGTCCTTCCAATGAATCTTCAGGGTTGATTTCCTTTAGGATGGACTGGTTTGATCTCCTTGCAGTCCAAGGGACTCTCAAGAGTCTTCTGCCACACTGCAGTTTAAAAGCATCAATTCTTCAGTGCTCAGCCTTCTTTATGGTCCAACTCTCACGTCCACACATGACTACTGGAAAAACCATGCTTTGACTATATGGACCTTTGTTGGCAAAGTAATGTCTCTGCTTTTTAATATGATGTCTAGGTTTGTCATAGCTTCTCTTCCAAGGAGCAAGTATCTTTTAATTTCATGGCTGCAGTCACTGTCCACAGTGATTTTGGAGCCCAAAAAGATAAAGAGCAAAACTCAAATGTTTACTATTGGCCCTTTTTTGAAAACTTGCCCCCCGCCCATGGTCTGTGAGTTTGGCCCTGGAGTTCAGCCCCTGACTGGCTGAGACGGATGAGGTTACACAAGCAGATTCCTTCACCCCTCCCTCCAGGGAGGTGTCTCCCCACCCTTTAACTCTAACTTCCTGCTGTGGTTGGTTGGAAGATGGCCCAGGAGCAGCTTGGGTGGCACCTGGCCCTCGTGGGCCCTGGTGCCAGCATCTTTCGGAGGCTCACACAGTGAGTCCCTATTGGCCCTCAGGAGGCAAGGCCACTCCCTGGCACATGTGGCACGTTTTACCCCAGAGAAAATGAGCTTTGGGGACGGCGATGGGGCAGAGTCACACCAGCATCTCTTAGAGGCTCCTTAGTCTTGGCTCCAGGAGAAGACCTGTCAGGTTTGGCCACTGCCTAGTCAAGCGGGTGGAGGCAGGGTAAGAAAGGTGTGGGTTGGGGGGCCCACACAAAGAGCCCTGCACAGGTGGTCCCTGGGGCTTTGGGCAGCCGCCCCCCCCAACCCTCTCCTTTCCTGGACTGTGGTCTATCGGATCACAGGGATGGATTTGCAGCCCCACCCCCACCCAGGAGCTGGCAGAGCTGGTCCCGGCTGGGGCATCGAATCCTCCCTGTTCACCACCCACAGTGGCTTTATTAATTGTTTATATTGGAGTCTGTTAATTGGCAATAACCAGCATGCTGAAGTGTCTTTTAATCACCCCCCTCTCAGGGCCCTAAGGCTGTGAAGGATTGGAGGATTCAATAAAGGGAAGAAATTAGCACCCCATCCTTTTCATTAGCACAGTTAGATAAACTGCCAACACCTGTCTCACAAATCAAGCCGGAAAGAGAAGTGGCCCCTTAGGAACTGTGTGGCTGAGGTGAGACGCTGGCCGGGCCACGCTGGGTGTTGCACAACCACACCCAGCTCTGTGCGTGCACACGCACAGAGGCGTGCACAAGTGTGTAGACTCCCAGGCTCACCTCCTGTGCTAGCCTGGAGCACACCCATTTACTCACTAGGCATTTCTTCAGCACCTATTATATGCTAGGTGCAGGGTTCCCAGGATTATTGCGTGACAATAATCTGTTGCAGCCTTTGAGGAAACTGCAGTTCATTAGGAAGACAGCCCAGAGCAGGCCTCCCTCTGGACTCTGGAGCTACACGCTCTATCTGGCTTCCCACTGGACCACTGGATGTATCTGCTTGGGGAACACGTCTGCACCCCACCTGCCGTACATCCTATACTGAACGCATCTCTCCCCACCCAAACGTAGTCTGCTGGCCCTCCATCACCTTCCGCTCCCCTCCTTTCCCCCGCCCCAGCCTCCAAGCCCCGCCTTGGCAGGTCCATCGTATTCTTGCTTCCCTTTACCTCCGTCTTCCCAGGGCACCGCTGCAGCACTTGACATGTTAGAGCCCTCACCCTCTCCCCCAGCCCCCAGGCTCCCCTCTCCCCACCCAACTGTGGCCCAGCTGCTGGGAGCTCCTTCCAAACACTTGTTTGGGACTCTCTCTTTGGTCTCTAATTCTCAGGGAGGGTGCTGTGGTCTGGTGGAACTGCTCTGAATGCCCAGTGGTGGGTGTCTTGAACAGGAGAGTCCGTGGCTCCAGCCTTCTGCAGAGGGAGATGGAAAGCTTTGGCCATCTTGGAGGTGCTTTCAGGGGTGCGTGTCCTGAGAGAACGTGTCATCCTGCCCACTGCAAGTTTGATTCAGTTGAACCTTGTTGGGCCCCAGGAGATAGGAGTGACAGAATGACCGACAGATACCCTCCTGTGAGGGGAAAATTTAAGGGCTGCCCAGAAGAGCACAATGGGGACAGCACTTGCCCTCCCAAGAGGCTTTCTCAGTCAAGGTGGCGAACCTTGTTACAGGCAGAGATACATGCAGGAGGGTAAATGCGCCTATCCCTCACCCCATGACTTTAATTTCTGGAAAGCCTGCTCCTGGATGAAAAACCATAAAATGAAAAAATATTTTCATTAATTTTAGTGAAAAAAAAAAAAAGGACAGTATATTCAACCCCTCACCAAGACAATTTCTCACAGATAGAAAGACCCAGCCATTGAACAAGGAAAACAGGTTTATTTAAGGAGTAAGCAATGACTTGGAATTAAATACAGTGGCTCCTAACTAAAATGTAATGTGACAACGATTTTTCTGTCCCCTTTGGGAAACAAGCAGTGTTTTGGGGCTGGGTGGGGAGGGGCCTATAGAGTTACAGTGAAGAAAAAACACTTCTGGGCAAAGTGAAGGCTTCCCAGAGAACACTTTCCAACAGATGGAGACGGCTTCACAGGCAACAGGAAATGGCCCCCTTACCCCACACTGCCTGGTGCATGACAAGCAAAACATTGGCCCGGGACTCAGACGTGTCCTCCAGGACCGTCTCTGCTTGAGGTGAAATGAGACGGCAGAGTCCAGTAAACAAGCTGAATATGACTTTATTGAAAGCTGTAATGCAGAAGTATAACTTTGAAAAGTGTGTTTCATTAGTTGGCTTTGGGGTGAAATACTTTTTTATAACAAAAAGGCAGGGGTGTTGTCATGAAAAGTGGTGTAACTTCCAAGGCAGGGCAAAAAGTCTTCAAGCGTGGAACCTGAACCCAGGGCCTGTGGTGCCCAGGTTCCCAGACGTGTTGGTGGATATTCATGAGAAATAGCTGAAGTTGAAGCTCTGAGGTTTTCCCCTCTGCCCTCCATCAGGGTCTATGGTTCCCTTCCCCTCCTCGCAGATAGCAGAGGCCCCAGAGAAGGAAAAACCCCAGGGACATGAACTCTGTGAGTTTATAAGATTCAAGCCAAAATATGATTCTACAAACAAATCTGATTCCTCTCCCCTCCCCTGTGCCCTGTGTGAAGCCTGATGCTTATAGGACTCAGCATCCATTCCCCCCACTTTTATGGCAGTGAAGACCCCATTTCCTCTGGAGCACCACCCCATTCCCCCAGCTCTTGGTCATGTTGCTTGGATAGGATTGGCTTCCTTCAGCCCCTGGATGTCTGCGGCGGCCCAGTGAAGCTCCCCAGACACAGGCATTGGTCCGCAGACCAGCACGCGACCCAGTTCAGGCCAATCAGACACAGGCTGCTGGAGGATTCTGGGAAAGGAGCGCCTCTGCTTTCCCACAAGGGGCCAGCAGAGCTATGCTTACTGCCATCGGACTTGAAGGAGGAAGCAGAGAAGCACCAGGAACGCTGACAGCCTTCCCAAGGGAGCCAGGCTCCTCCGTCCATGGGATTTTCCAGGCAAGAATACTGGAGTGGGTTGCCATTTCCTTCTCCAGGAGATCTTCGCGACCCAGGGATTGAACCCGGGTCTCCCGCATTGTAGGCAGACGCTTTACCATCTGAGCCACCAGGGAAGTCCACCAAGATAAGGTTCAGTTCAGTTATTTCAGTCGCTCAGTCATGTCGGACTCTTTGCGACCCCGTGGACTGCAGCACGCCAGGCCTCCCTGTCCATCACCAACTCCCGGAGTCCACCCAAACCCATGTCCATTGTGTCAGTGATGCCATCCAACCATCTCATCCTCTGTCATCCCCTTCTCCTCCTACCCTCAATCTTTCCCTGCATCAGGGTTTTTTCAAATGAGTCAGCTCTTTGCATCAGGTGGCCGAAGTACTGGAGTTTCAGCTTCAACATCAGTCCCTCCAATGAACACCCAGGACTGATCTCCTTTAGGACTGGTTGGATCTCCTTGCAGTCCAAGGGACTCTGAAGAGTCTTCTCCAGCACCACAGTTCAAAAGCATCAATTCTTCGGTGATCAGCTTTCTTCACAGTCCAACTCTCACATCCATACATGACCACTGGAAAAACCATAGCCTTGACTAGATGGACCTTTGTTGGCAAAGTAATGTCTCTGCTTTTTAATATGCTACCTAGGTTGGTCATAACTTTCCTTCCAAGGAGTAAGCTTCTTTTAATTTCATGGCTGCAATCAGCATCCGCAGTGATTTTGGAGCCCAAGAAAATAAAGTCTGACACTGTTTCCACTGTTTCCCCATCTATTTCCCATGAAGGGAAGGGACCAGATGCCATGATCTTAGTTTTCTGAATGTTGAGCTTCAAGCCAACTTTTTCACTCTCCTCTTTCACTTTCATCAAGAGGCTTTTTAGTTCCTCTTCACTTTCTGCCATAAGGGTGGTGTCACCTGCATATCTGAGGTTATTGATATTTCTCCTGGCAATCTTGATTCCAGCTTGTACTTCCTCCAGCCAGCATTTCTCATGATGTACTCTGCATATAAGTTAAATAAGCAGGTGACAATATACAGCCTTGACGTACTCCTTTTCCTATTTGGAACCAGTCTGTTGTTCCATGTCCAGTTCTAACTGTTGCTTCCTGACCTATATACAGGTTTCTCAAGAGGCAGGTCAGGTGGTCTGGTATTCCCATCTCTTTCAGAATTTTCCACAGTTTATTGTGATCCACACAGTTGAAGGCTTTGGCATTGTTAATAAAGCAGAAATAGATGTTTTTCTGGAACTCTCCTGCTTTTTTGATGATCCAGCAGATGTTGGCAAATTTGATCTCTGGTTCCTCTGCCTTTTCTAAAACCAGCTTGAACATCTGGAAGTTCACGGTTCACATTATTACTGAAGCCTGGCTTGGAGAATTTTGAGCATGACTTTACTAGCGTGTGAGATGAGTGCAATTGTGTAATAGTTTGGGCATTCTTTGGCATTACCTTTCTTTGGGATTGGAATGAAAACTGACCTTTTCCAGTCCTGTGGCCACTGCTGGGTTTTCCAAATTTGCTGACATATTGAGTGCAGCACTTTCACAGCATCATCTTTTAGAATTTGAAATAGCTCAACTGGAATTCCATCACCTCCACTAGCTTTGTTCGTAGTGATGCTTCCTAAGGCCCAACTGAAGGATAAGGTTAACAAAGTGGAAAGCAGAAAGGAGAGGCAGGAACATGGTCTCTGGTGAGATCACTGAGCTGCTGGATTCAGCCTCACCTGAAGCAGTTGACTTTGGATTTTTAAAAATTATGTGAGCCTTTCTACTGTCTCAGGATTTTCTGTGGCAACTAAAATATCACTCTCTGATACTACTGGTCTCTGCTCCCTAGAGTATCAAAGGTCACTCCCATGTGGGACAGGGTTACTGAAGACGGAGGTTGCTGGGCACACCCCATGTGGGGTCAGGGGGACAGATGGCATCTGGTTCACGAGGGGCATCTCAGGCTGCTAACTGCTTGGTGACTCAAAGTCAGATATTCAGTTTCTCTCCAGCCTGTGGCAAGGAGCCATTTCCTCAAAGGAGAAGAGTTACTTGTTCAAAAGTTCTAGAGACTTTTCTGGGTCTTTCCCACTGGGGCTTGCTGCAGGTGAGCCCCTTGCAGCATCATGCCCTGCCCTGGATGTTCTGGGCACTGCTGGCCCAGGGCTGAGGGCAGAGGGGCTTGCAGCACAACTGGGCCCCTGCGGAGCTTCTGCTGCGTGGGGTCCCTCAAAGCTGGGCACCTTCAGGTTCCTTAGAGAAGGAGTTGATCTCCTGGCTGCTCCCCAGATCCAAAGTCCACTGAGCATTCTGCCTCCTGTTTAGAGACAGTGAGTTCAGGAGGCAGAAGATTCTCTTTCACTTTGAAGAGAGTAGCCCGCAGGTCTCAGGCCTTGGACCTGCAGGATCCTCGCTGATGCCCTGAATTGTGGTCCGGTTTCTCTCACCTGTGCGTCTTACCGAGATGTCCGGGACACCATGACTTCTTTCTGGTCCGATCCTGCCTGCGTTTTGTTGCTGATGCAGAGGACAAACCCATTGGCAGGGTGATGTCCAGGGCATGGGGAGGTGGTCCAAGGCCGCAGGAGGAATTCTGAAGCCAGTATTCTTGAGGCAGGGCAGTAACCTTTTGCTATTCTCCCGGTTAGGTGCAAACAAACAGCTTCTGGTATTTTGTGTTTATCACGTGGAGTACATTCCACTTTCCAGATCAGTAATGATACCAAGGGCCAGGGCTGGATTAATTTGCTCCACCAGAGAGACTACATCTGGAAAAACAGCTTCAAACCAAGCCAACACCCGTTTGAGTTCACAATGAGCCATTGTTGCTGGCAAAGAGCTGGCTGTTTTTCACACTAGCTGTTCTGTGTGATAGCATCGGGGGTGTGACCGGGCCATCACAGTGCCACCTGTCTGGTGTCGGGGATGCCCAGCTTTGTGGGCTCCTCGGGCTTGCAGTGTTGCTTTGGTTCCCTCTATTTGTAGGCAGGGAGAGCATAAATGGCTTCCTCCTGGCCTTTCCATTTGTAACTGGCCCTCGTCTTCTGGTCAGGAAGCTGAGGTGGGCTTTCTGTCACCCACAAGGGCCTTGATTTCCTCTCAGGAACTTGGGAAGTAACTCCTGGAGGGGGCTGATGTCTCACTGACCTGGTGTGTGGTGAATTCAGGTGAGAACTGCCTTCTTCCTGAGCTGTCGCAGGACCACTCTGACCTCCAGGCCACGTGGCTTGCCTTCCCCAAAGTCAGAGTGAGCCAGACACTCACCCGCTCGGCCCCTCCACTGCTCCTGTGCTCAGCGACCCAGGGAAAGAGCAGCAGCTTTCTCTGGGGGAAGTTTGGTGGAAGATGCATGGGGTCTTCTATGCTGTGGCAACAGTTCCTTGTTCAAAAGTACTGCCCACCCTTTATTTGAGGGTCTCTGGGTCCAAACCAGCCCTGGCCTGAGCTCTCTGTCCCAGTTGCAGGTGAGGGAGGGTGGCCACAGTGCAGAGCGTTTGGGTTGCCGACTCAGGTGAGTCCTCAGTGGGTTGCTCTCTCGTTTCACCCCGAGAGACCCTTTATCAATTTCCCCGAGTCCAGGGAACTAGAGCTCTGTATGGAACAACTGATTTGTTCAAGACCGAGAAAGGAGTACGACGGCTGTCTGCTGTCACCATGTTTGTTTAGTCCATACGCTGAGCTCGTCACAAGAAACGCCAGGCTGGATGAGTCACAAGCTGGAATCAAGATAGTCAGGAGAAACAGCAATCTCAGATGTGTGGGTGATACCACTCTCACAGCAGAAAGCGAAGAGGAACTACAGAGCCTCTAGATGAGAGTGAGGGAGGAGAGTGAAAGAGCCGGCTTTAAAGTATTAAAAAAGCTAAGATCATGGCATCTGGCCCCATTCTGTTCCATTCCGTTCAGTCGCTCAGTCGTGTCTGACTTTGCGACCCCATGAATCACAGCACGCCAGGCCTCCCTGTCCATCACCAACTCCCGGAGTTCACCCAGACTCATGTCCATTGAGTCCGTGATGCCATCCAGCCATCTCATTCTCTGTCGCCCCCGTCTCCTCCTGCCCCCAATCACTCCCAGCATCAGAGTCTTTTCCAATGAGTCAACTCGTCACATTACTTCATGGCAAATATCGAGGGGGTAATAGGGGGAAGTAGTGCAGATTTCCTCTTCTTGGGCTCTGAAATCACTGTGGATGATGACTGCAGCCATGAAATCAGAAAATGTTTGCTTCTTGACAGGAAAGCCATGACAAACCTAGACAGTGTGTTGAAAAGCAGAGACATTACTCTGCTGACAAAGGTCTGTATAATCAAGGCTGTGGTCTTCCCAGTGGTCACAAATGGTTGTGAGTGAAAGTCACTCAGTCATGTCCGACTCTTTGTGACCTCATGGACTATACAGTCCGTGGAATTCTCCCTGCCAGAGTACTGGAGTGGGTAGCCGTTCCCTTCTCCAGTGGATCTTCCTGACTCAGAAATTAAACCAGGGTCTCCTGCATTGCAGGCGGATTCTTTACCAACTGAGTTATCAGTGGGATGGTTGTGAGAGCTGGACCGTAAAAAAGGCAGAGTGCTAAAGAATTGATGCCTTTTAACTCTGGTGCTGGTGAAGACTCCTGAGAGTCTCTTGGACTGCAAGGAGATCAAACCAGTCAATCTCAAGGGAAATCAACCCTGAATACTCACTTGTTGGAAGGACTGATGCTGAAGTTGAAACTCCAGTATTTTGGTCATCTTATGTGAACAGTTGACTAATTGGAAAAGTCCCTGATGCTGGGAAAGATTGAGGGCAGAAGGAGAAGAGGGTGTCAGAGGATGAGATGGCTGGGTGGCATCACTGATGCAACGGACACGAACTTGGGTGAACTTTGGGAGATGGTGAGGGACAGGGAGGCCTGGCCCAGGGTCACAGAGAGTCGCACATGACTTGGTGACGGAGTAACAACAACATGCTTCCCAGGCTGCACCTGTCCCAACTGGGCATGGTGGGGATACCGGCAACCACCCCCGCTCCCGTCCCGGTCCTATCGAGGGGGACTTTGGCTCCAGGACTTCCTGGTAGCCTTCCTGAAACTTTCTCAGAATGGCACGGCTGTCTGGGACTCTTCCCTCTGTCCTCAGGGGTCAGACAGCGTAGTGATCTGATGACCCTTCCTCCTACTCTGCCTCCCCGATATTATCCTTTGCAGGCATTTTTAAATCCCATCTTGGTGTCTGTTCCCTGGAGGACTCGAATTCCCACTTTGCATATCTTAGGTTGCATAAGAGGTTTCCAGATGTTTGTTGTGTTATTCATTATGCCTTTTGTATATCTGAAATATGTTACTAATTTTTTTATTGTAAAAGACAAGATCACAACTTTATCTCACTGGCAGCATCTCCAAGGGAAGTAGGAAGCGGGAGTGACCTGGAGTTTGTGCCCATCAGTAGATCCATTCGGTGTTCTCAGCTGCTTGCTTTGCCTTCCTTCCCCTACTTATGCCAGGGATTTTTTGGTCCTTTTTAGCCAATTAGTGCAGATCATCATTTGGTTCAGATTCACATTAGTGATTTCGGCAAATGTCAGAACGTCTGCCAACTGTCTGCAAGAGCACCTTGAATGCAAGATTTCTGGTGACGGCGCCCATATCAGTAAACGCAGTCCAGCCCCCACCCATTTCCCTCCCACTTCATCAAGGCACTCTCAAGATCCTCCCCACACGTCTTCCTCATACCTTAGAAATATAAATTAGTGCGTTCCTGCAGTCCTTTCTGAGTATAACTCTTCTCTTCCCCTGATTCTTCATCATCTCATCTGGACCACGAAGAGTCTGGACTCTTGACTATTCAGGGAGAAAGCGTGAGAGGTGGGCCGGGACGGAATTCAAGGGTGAGGCGGTGAGCTGCTTAGGCTTAGGGTCCTGGTCATCCCCCCAGGCACCATCACTCCAGTAGGACACTCATGTTTCCTGACCACTGACCTCCCGCTCCCAGAAGGGACCAAGTGAGGTTGTGAATTCTACTGACACTGTAATTCAGGAACTTCAAAATCTGTCTCGAAGTTCAGTCTTCAGCAGTTTCAAACTCTGTAGCAATATGCAATAAAAGATTCTTTCATATAATGGCCCTGAATTTTATTCTGTGCCTTGAGGCGAACATTTAGATTTGAGCCTGTCATTTTCTTGCTTTAAATTATCCAATGTTAGGAACAGCCGTCCAGCTGAAGGTCCCAGCTTTCCTCATCCTCTATAAATTGGCCCACAGCAGCTGCTGGAGTCTCTCACATTCAGTTGGCACTTGGTCCCAGGTGACCGGAATGTGTGGCATGATTACCTGTTCACCACTGCATACCATTGGTAACCTCTTTTCTGTCAAATAATGTGAACCAGAGTCCTTCTGATTTTGGCCCCATGGAGCTAAGAAAACCAATTTCAGGTAGCTCACATATCCCTAAGGTTTAATGTCATAAATTCCACTTGTGGCACTAATTTCTGAAACCAGGATTCTTCAGTTGCAAGTACCAAAAATTGACTCTGATGAACGAGTGAAACAAGAACAAGGGATTTATCAAAGAAACAGTGAAGCAGGGCACAGAATAGAAGGAAAAGCTAGGCCCTGAGGCTCAGGAGGGACAGGACCCCCGCAGCTCCGGGCATCCAGGTGATGTGGACACTCCCTCCCGGGCACCGCTACAGGGCGCCTCAACCCTTACCACCTTCCACCCCTGTGTCTCCATTAGAGACGCAGACTCTTGAGGGAGGCTCTGATCAGGCCAGACTGGGTCGTGGACCCAACCGTGTGGTAAGGGACGTGGGGGTGGTGATCGGCCATCTCCTGGAAGCAACCGGGGCCCAGGGAAACTGAGGCCCACTCCCCCAAGGGAAAGATGCCGGGCAGAGGAAACCAGCCTGTGGATCCCACACACCACTCCCTTTCAGTTCGGAGCCTTTTCACTTTCCCTTCTCCTTGGAGGGCTCGACTCTCCTGTAGGCCTTGGCATAGATATCATTCCCCCCAGGGAGTTTCTGGCAGCTTCCCTGCCTGGGATAAGTGCCTCACCTAAGTGATTCCACAGCCCTTGTCTCCCTATATTGTAATTGTCTGTTTGTTTGTTTTTCTTTCTTGTGGGATTGTGAGCTCAGTGATAGGAGAGAGTGTTTGCCTTGCTTACAGTTATTAACCCCCAAATGTACACAATTCATCGCACACAGTAGGTCCTCAATAGCTATTTGCTACAGGAGTAAAGGACGAAGCCCTTCCTCTCTCACTAAATGGCTATGACCTCAGGGAATCCCCTTCCTTCTGGGCTTTCGTTTCTTATTCTTAAAATGCAGAGTAGCAGCAGGTCTTGTTCAAGGATGGTTTGAGGGCAAGAGATCGAAATTCACTTAAGCAAGCTCAGCAAAGAGGGGTATGATGAGAGGGGGATCAAGGATGTCTTGCAGTACCCAAGGGATTCACCAGGAGCTGGAAAATGTCAGGAATCAGCACAGTGTCATCTGCTGCCTCCCTGGGGCCAGGTACCTGCCTCTCCCTGGGCTCCAGGCTCTTGCTTCCATCTGTTTGTGGATGACGTAGTCTCGTCAGCCCTTGTGTCTCAGGCCCTTGGAGTTCTTGTGTCATGGGATTGGCTTCCCTGGGAGGCAGCTCTGAGATGGAGTTTATCCTGGAAGATATTTAGTTTGGAAGGTTCTCAAGATCAACACCTGTGGAAGGAAAGGGAAGGATTCAGGAGTGGAAAGAGGGAAAGATCAGGTTGGGACACCATCCTCCAAATGTCCTCAGCAGATCTCACAGAAAGCTCTGGACCCAGATGGTGAGAGGACTGGACTTTTAACACACCTCACCCCCCCACCTCCAACTAGTCGCTGGAGTGGCCTGCCTAGGAAAGAGGGCGTGACCTCTGACAGGGCTCTGTTCCACTGAGGCTGTCCTTGAAGGTGGCAGCTGAGAGATGTCTCCCATCAATGGCACTTCCGGCAGCTGGGGAAATGCACCCTCCACTCTGAAAGAGGGATGCGGGTAGCATCACAGTGTTCTCTGCCTAAGGCCGGGCCCCAGGCTGGGTTCAGATACCTGAGTGGGAATCTGACTGCCTCAGCTCTTGGTCAGGTGTTCACTTTACAGCCAATGAGCTGTGCTCAGGCAGCTGCTAAGTGGCGTGGCATAAATGGCCCTTCAGTGTGGGAGGGGAGGGGACCCTCAAAGAGTGTGTATCGAGAAGAGCCTCCAAAATGTCCTCGACAGGTAAGACAAGATTGCCAAGCTCCGGGGCTCTGGAGCCAAACTGGTGTGTTTGAATCGTGTTAGCTAGGAGTGCTTTCAGCAGTGAGTAACAGAAAGTGACGGTCGAGGGGCTTAAACAAAGGAGGGGTTTCTGTGGCTCATCCAAGAGCTGGGAGAAGGTAGTCCCGAGCTGGTACCACAGCTCAAGGATGTCACTGGGACCCGGCGTCCTTTGAGTTTCCATTCCATCACATTTAGCAAATGAGTTTCTCCTCACGCTCACAAGGTGTCTGCTGCACCTCTGGTCATAATGTCTGTGTCCCCCTTAAATAACCAGAAGGAAAAGGGGCCCCCAGAGAGGAGTGGGGAAAAGGTGGGTGAAGGATTCTCCTTTAGCTGGGCTTTTTCTTTGAAAATAGGTGCTCCAAAGACTTTTGCCTGTTGTTCATTGACTAAAATTATGTCATGGGGCTACTCCTTGCAGCCAGGGAGGCTGGGAAGGTGAGCATTTCGGTTTTCCAGCCATAAAGGATGGAAGGGCTTCCCTGGTGGCTCAGAGGTTAAAGCGTCTGCCCGCAATGCAGGAGACCCAGGTTCATTCCCTGGGTCGGGAAGATCCCCTGGAGAAGGAAATGGCAACCCACTCCAGTATTCATGCCTGGAGAATCCCATAGATGGAGGAGCCTGGTAGGCTACAGTCCGCGGGGTTGCAGAGAGTCGGACACGACTGAGTGACTTCACTTCACTAAAGGAAGGAAGGGAAGGGGGGCTTGATGGTAGCTTTTGGATGGTGCATCCACTGCGTGAGCCACAACCACTTGCTGCCTGTGTGGCCTCGGGGAAGCCACTTAACCTGTCCAGCCTCCGTGTCTCCACTGAGAAAAGGGAGGAAATCGTAGTATCTACAGCATTAGATGAGTTCATGGAACCAGCACCTGATGCATGGGGAACTCCCAGCCGATGTTAGCCAGTGTTGTCATTGCTGTGATCACCTAGGATTCCGATGGTGGAGTCCGAGGCACTGTGGTGGAAGGGACTGTGGAAGGTCCCTGTCACGCCCCACCCTCTGGGGTTCTGCCTTGGAAAGCACAGCTCACTGGAGTGTGTATGATGTGACATCTTCTGGAATGGCAAGTGGGGTGAGGATTTGGTTTCAATTAGAAATGTATGGGGTCAGAAAGAGGGACTCCAGGGGTCAGGATGCAGCTGGGGTGAGTGTGTCCCCATCTCCTGGGGTCTTCAGGCAGCCTTCAGATTGGGGGTTGGAACAGCTCAGCGGAGGGCAAGGCAGGTGGCATGTGACAGGCTGACGGGGCTCCCTCTGGCTGGCACAGGTTCATTTCAATGAGTGAAATTTGGCTCTGGGGCCCCAATGCCTCATTTCTCTTCTTCAGTGTTGGGGAATCAAATTAAATTGATTGCGAGCAACTCTAATAAATTGATTCAAACTGGTGAACAAAAAAGGCAAAAGGGTGGGCAGGGGAAGGCAAAATACACATTGCTTCCAGTCATGAGGCCAATGGTTAATCTTGGCTTCATAAGCCTGTCCTGGTGGTGGCTTAAGTGATGAAGTGGAGTGAGTGCTGGCTAACTGATGCTTCCTTCCCATGTTGGCTTATTCATAGGGGAACCAATGGCCTATGGAGTCGAGGCACTACTTTCCTTCCCTTGGGGCCTGGAGTGGCATGTGCACCAGGCATCCAGGTGGGCTCAGGGCATGCACACACCCCCCAACACCTGCAGACCTGCACACCTGACCCCTTGGGGCACACATGCACCCAGTCAAGGAGGAAGCCCTTGAGCAGTGCACTTTCTCACATGTGGGTCCACCCCAACCCTTACTTGAACCAGCTTGAGGAGTTGGTCTGGCCCCTTTCCCCCCACCCCCAGCCTTGGTTTCCCCATCAGTAATATGGACTTTGGAATAGACCTTGGAGGGCCTCAAGGTGACTGGTGGAAAGGAAACTCTTTGAACTGCCCAGGCCTTGATCAGGCTTGTGTGGGCTTGCTTTCAATGCCCTACTCCCTCTGACCCCACCTCTCCCTGGCACCCAACTCGGGTCTGTTGCATCTGTTCCCAGAAAAAGGCCCAGTTCCTGGTGACCTGGCTGTACGTGTCCTGTTGTCTCCTCCCAGAGGACCTGCATCTTGAGCCTTTCTCTTCATTAGGTCCCTTTTGTAGGTTCCAGACAGAGTGGTTCAGAGCCCAGCTTTGGGGCCCTACTACCTGTCTGTGTGGCCTTGGGCAAGTTACCTGACCTCTCTGTTCCTCAGTTTTCCCATATTCAGTGGAGCATAACAGTTGGTCCCTGGGTTGTTGTGAGGAGCCAGTGAGTGTGTCAAGCACATAGAACTGCACCTGACCTACAGTGAGCACAGGTAAGTGTTAGCATGCTCTGGAGCAGCAGCAGGGTGCTGGTAGAGCTGAGGGGCTCCCCTAGGTCAGCCTGGGCTTCTCATCTGGGAGGCATACTGCAAGCACCCGGAAACTGATACCACATTAACAGCCACACCAAGGCCTGCTCCTGACTACTGAAATGAGGCTCTCCAGGTATGAATAGGCCATCAGGATCGCTAAAAGTTCCCGTGCGTGCTAAGTCTATGAACTGCAGACTGCCAGGTTCCTCTCTCCATGGGATTCTCCGGGCAAAAATACTGGAGTGGGTTGCCATTTCTTCCTCCAGGGGATCTTCCAGATCCAGGAATCAAACCCACGTCTCCCGTGTCTCCTACGTTAGCAGGCAGATTATTTACCACTAGCACTGCCTGGGAAGCCCAAAAGTCTCCAGGTAATTTTATGTAGTGTGTGGCAAGCCTGGGACCCACCAGGATGGACAATTACAGGGAGGACAGTCCATCTGGGTGACAAGCACGGTCCAAATGAATGGAAGTGGTCTCAGAGAACCAGCCAAGCATGACTGCTGGAAGGTTTCCTGAAGGAGGGAGCAGGAGAGGGGAGGGAGAGGGGGTGGGAGGGGCTCTGAGGCCCAGGGGCAGTGGGGCATCCCTCCACTGGCTGCTCCACCCTCAGGGCTCCCCGCCTGCCTCTGCTCTCCCCCCTTCTGTCTCCGGGGCCCCTGAACTCCAGCTGGCGCCCGCCTCCTTAATAAAGGCAGATTGCTGCTCCGCTTGTCCCCAGTACTCCTGATGGGGCCATTAATATTCTAGGGAAGATTAACTCCCCCTCAGCTTCCTCCCCGGCAGCCGCTGGGCTCCTCTGACTGATGAGGGCCTGGGGCTCAGACAGAGATGTTGCTGGAACCCAGGCAGGGGGCTGCCTGAGATGACCTCTGGAACTTAGGTGCTGTCCTGCGTCTGCGGCCCCTTCCAGGTTTCAGCTGAGACGTGGGGGAGAAAGGGTATGGGAGAGGCTGTGTGGAGCTGCCTGCAGTCCCGGGACTCCGGATGGAACCTCAGGGCTCTCGTCCAGTCGTTTTGACTCAGAGAATGCACATGATGTCCCCGCAGTCACATGACAGGAGCGGAACCCAGAACTCCTGACTTGGCTGAGTGACCTTTGCATATATCAGACCCAAGGGCCTGGGTGGGTGGACAGCACCCCTTCACTGTCCTCAGAGGCCTTTGGTGACAAGAATGGTGTCCTCGGGGGGCTGCTGGCAGGGCAGGGCCTTCACGAGCCTTGCCTGCCTCACTGGGCGGGCTCCACCTGGGCCTGCTGGGGAGTGAGGGGGCACGTGGGCTGCCTGACAGCGGCCCGGTGACTCTGAAGGTGGCGGAGGCGCTCCAGGGAGAAAGTGGGAGGCAGCAGAAAAGGGAAACCAACCCCCCAAAGCTAATGTGAAGACACATGCTTCCTTCGAATCCCAGTTATTCTCTGCCAGCCTCCAGCTCCCAACCATGTACAGGCACACAGACCCACTTCACACACTGCACCTACCACACGGCACACACCACACCCCCCACACACCACACACACCCACACACCACGTACACACTAAAGAGCGCACAGAACTCCATTCCCTGGCTTTTGGCTAGCACGTACGTGCTGCTGCTGGGGCCCAAGCCGTGTCTGGTCCAGCCTCCCTCCAAGCTCCAGACTCCTACCTCTGTGACACCACAGCTCCTGGTGTTTGCACCCTGAGTAGTCTCTTGCCCTTGAACTTGGGCTGGCCCCAACCATGTGGCAGAAGCGACGCCATATGGCTTTCAAGGCTGGAGTATGAGAAGACTCACGTCTCCTGCCTAGTATCCTGGGGTGCTCACTCCTGGGATGCTCCTTGGAATCCCGCCTCCATGCTGGGAGAGGCCCCAGTGGCAGCCTCAATTCAGCTCCCAGCCCTCACCGCCTGCCCGCTGTATGAGGGAGGCACTTTGGACGCCCAGCCCTGTTGCAATTTCAGATGACTCCTTGCCCCAGCCACCATCCGACTGCAGCCCCCTGGGGGATCCTAAGTTAGCAATGCTTGGTGAGCCCAGAAAAACTGTGGGAGGTCAATTGAAGTTTGAAGCTACTAAGTTTCGGATGGTTGGCCATAGATCATCAAACACAGGATAAGCCCAAGAGAGACTTAAGTCAGAATTTGGTGGAATTTGGTGGACTTTGGGGGAATCCTGGCTATGCCACTTCTGCGGGTTGTCTTGTGGGGTCACCGTTAAGGGTAAAGTGGGGCTTCTCCTGAAAGGAATCAATAATCGCTCATCCTGGGCACAAATGGATTTGGGAAGAGGAAAGGAGGGCATGGGCTAAGTTTTAGACCTGGGATGTTGTGGGTAGATTCAGCTGCAGATCACAGAAAATCCTCAGATAGCAATTGCTCACAGTGTAGTTTGTTTCTTTTTTGCATTATGATCACAGGTGGATGGTTGAGGCTGATTTGGCACTCTAGAATCAGTGGCCCAGGCTCCAGGGTGTTGTTTTGCAAATTTTGGGGATATCTTTCTTATTGTATTCTGTATTCTATTTACCATAGTATACAACATAAAGGGTGCTCCCTGAAGTTGGGCAATGTAGATAGTCCCAAACTTTCCTCTTTCTTGTTAACTGTGTGTGATTTCCAGTCCCAAGTTCTTCACAACATCATAATCCAAAGTTGCTGCTGGAGTGTCAGACATTTCACCTGCATTCCAACTCTCGGGAAGAAAGAATGATGGTAGTCACACTTTTTTCACTATCAGTTCAGTTCAGTTCAGTCGCTCAGTCGTGTCCGACTCTCCGCGACCCCATGAATCACAGCACGCCAGGCCTCCCTGTCCATCACCAACTCCCGGAGTACACTCAAACTCATGTCCACAGAGTCGGTGATGCCATCCAGCCATCTCATTCACCGTCGTCCCCTTCTCCTCCCGCCCCCAACCTTTCTCAGCATCAGAGTTTCAGAAAAACATCTATTTCTGCTTCATTGACTATGTCAAAGCCTTTGACTGTGTGGATCACAGTAAACTGTGGAACATTCTGAAAGAGATGGGAATACCAGACCACCTGACCTGCCTCTTGAGAAACCTGTATGCAGGTCAGGAAGTAACAGTCAGAACTGGACATGGAACAACAGACTGGTTCCAAATAGGAAAAGGTGTACGTCAAGGTTGTATATTGTCACCTTGCTTATTTAACTTATATGCAGAGTACATCATGAGGAACGCTGGGCTGGAAGAAGCACAAGCTGGAATCAAGATTGCTGGGAGAAATATCAATAACCTCAGATATGCAGATGACACTACCCTTATGGCAGAAAGTGAAGAGGAACTCAAAAGCCTCTTGATGAAAGTGAAAGAGGAGAGTGAAAAGGTTGGTTTGAAGCTCAACATTCAGAAAACTAAGATCATGGCATCTGGTCCCATCACTTCATGGGAAATAGATGGAAAAACAGTGGAAACAGTGTCAGACTTTGTTTTTTTGGGCTCCAAAATCACTGCAGATGCTGATTGCAGCCATGAAATTAAAAGACGCTTGCTCCTTGGAAGGAAAGTTATGACCAACCTTGATAGTATATTAAAAAGCAGAGACATTACTTTGCCGACCAAGGTCCGTCTAGTCAAGGCAATGGTTTTTCCCGTGGTCATGTATGGATGTGAGAGTTGGACTGTGAAGAAGGCTGATCGCCGAAGAATCGATGCTTTTGAACTGTGGTGTTGGAGAAGACTCTTGAGAGTCCCTTATACTGCAAGGAGATCCAACCAGTCCATTCTAAAGGAGATCAATCCTGGATGTTCATTGGAGGGACTGATGCTAAAGCTGAAACTGCAATACTTTTTCACTATAGACACTTGGAAATGATATTACATTAATGATACATTAGTAAGACTTAGTCATATGACCACATCCAACAGCAAGTAAGGTTGGGAAATGTTATTGTGGATGGGTACATACCCTGCTGCACATCCCAGCTGTCAGTTCTCTCCCACGTGTTCAGCCCAAACTAGACAGCTGGAGACATGCTGGACTCCATCTCACCCCCAGCCAGCCTAATCCCGTCACCAAGGCATTCCTCCACCCACTTAGCATTCTCTACCTCTGCCTCCATCGGCCTCTTGTAATCTCATCCGGCAGTCACCTCTGAATGACTTGTCCCCTCCTCTGTCTTCCCCTTCTCTGTATTGCCACCAGAGCCTCCCACCCTGGCCAGCTTTGGAGTCCTCCAGCCGTCTCTCACTGCCTCCTAGGTAGGCAGGAGTTGCAGCCGCTTTCCTCACTTCAGCTGCACTGGACTGTTGGGAAGACTCCCCCTCGCGACACACCTGCTGCACATCTGACCCCTCGCAGCAGGTTCTCGATACATGTTTTTGCTAGTGCTCAGAACCTCCTGTGACGGGGAAGTTTCAGCAGAGGAGCCTGAGGCTCGGGGAGGCTAGGACACAGGCCCAACATCCCAGAGGCTGAGCTGGATTTGAACCACAGTTGGCCTTGCTCCAAAGTGGGTGCATCTCCTCCAGCTGTGCCCTAAGTGGCCGAGCGTGTCACATCCAGTCCTATTCTCTTGTGTTCACCACACACTCAGCATACACACCATCCTACCCCTGGGGTCTCGTGCAAAGACAGACACATTTTCACATGTTCCAAGGTGGCTTAACATAAAGAATCTTACCTGCTTCCCTAAGGGAACCAGCTGCTCTGTCCAGGTAAGCTTTTACCTCCCCTGCCTTCACATGTGCTGCCGGGCCCTGTCTGCATGGCAGCTGTGTGCTCCCTCCTTCTTGCAAGGCCAGCTCCGTCTCATCTGTGAGGTCTCAGCTTCAATGTCACTTCCCTACAGAATGTTAAATGGTGAGATTTTGCAAAACAGTGTGGCAGTTTTTTAAAATGTTAAACGTGCCACATGGCCCAGCAATTCCACTCCTAGGAAGCTACCTGAGACAAGGAAATACTCATCCACATGAAGACTAGCTCTGAAGTGTTTATAGCTGCTTCATTCGTAATAGCCCCCAGTTGGAAGCAACCTAAGTATCCATCACCTGTGGAATGAATGAACGCAGTAGGGTCTGTCCATACAACTGAGTACTATGCACAATAGAAGCCACCGCTCCGTGCTACAGTGTGGACCTTCAAAGCATGCCAAGGAAAAGCAGCCAGACATATGAGATCATATATCGTGATTCCACTCATATAAAATTTCCAGAAAAGGCAAATCTAAAGGAACAGAAAGTTGATTAGTGGTTGGTCGAGCTAGTGGAACGGGACTAACTCTATATGGGATTAAAGAATCTTACCAGGTGGATGAAAGTGTTTCATAACTGGATTATAGTGATGGTTGCTTGACGTTGTAAATTTACTAAATATCATTGACTTGCGCATTTGAATTTAATCTATAACTCAGCTAGCTGTAAAATAAGATATTTTAAAACGTCACTTCCCCAGAGCAGCCGTCACTAACCCTGTTCCCCAGTAGCCTTTGCGGCGTCTCACGGCCCACGCTGCATCTTCCTCATGGGCCTGTGTCGCGTGGGAACTCTGTTTGTGGGGTGATGTGCTTCCTGCAGACTTTCTTCTCTAGAATGGAGCCTGCATAGGGAAGGGCTGAGTCCATTTTGTTTGAAAATAATTGAGATATAATTTATACACCATAAACCTACTCATACTTTATTGAATTGGTATATTCACAGATAAGTTCAACCATCACCAGTTTTTTAAATTTGGCCATGCAGCATGAGGGGTCTTAGTTCCCTGATCGGGAACTGAACCTGTGCCCCTTGTATTGGAAGTGCAGTCTTAACCGCTGGATCACCAGGGAAGTCCCTCACATCAAGTCAATTTTATAACACCTCATAAAGCCCCATACCCTTCAGTTACCACCTCCTGACCCTCTACTCAGCCCCCTCCCCTGCAAGTCACTACTTTGTCTTTATAGATTTCCCTACTCTGGACATTTCATATAGACGAGTCACAATATGTGGTATTTTGTGTTTGACTCCCCTCACTTAACATGGCGTTTTTAAGGTTCATCCGTGTTGTAGCATGCACCAGTGCTTCGGTCCTTTTTATGGCTGAATGTGATTCCACCGTTATGGATACGTTTTCTTTATCCATTTATCAGACATTTTCCCCCCACCTGTTGGCTAGTGTGAATAATGCTGCTATAAATATTCATATACAAGTTTTTATGTAGACATATGTTTTCATTTATCTTGTATACCTTGGAGTGGAATTGCCGAGTCACATGGTGACAATGTTTAGCTCTTTATGCTCGACTACTTTCCAAAGTGGCTGCACCATTTCACGTTCCCAGAATAAATGTCTGAGGGTTTAGTCTCTCCGCATCGTCACCAACACTCGTTATTTGATTTTTAGATAATAACTCGGCTAGTGGGTTCGACATGGTATCTCACTGTGGTTTTGATTTGCATTTCCTGATGACTCAGGATGTCAAGTGCCTTTTTATGTGTTTATTAGCTATTATATATCTTCCTTGGAAAAAATTCTATTCAGATCTTTTATCCATTTTTAAATTGGTTTGTCTCTTTTAATTAATGTGTTACAAGAGTTTTAAAAACTCTTTTGCTGTGCCGAGCCTTCACTGCTGTGCACGGGTTTTGTCTCACTCTGGAAAGAAGGGGTTACTCTCTGCAGTGTGTGGGCTTCTCATTGCAGTGGTTTCTCTTGTTGCGGAGCACCGGCTCAGCTGTTCCAAGGCATTGGGGTCCTCCCGGACCAGCAACTGAACCCACATCCCCCGCATGGGCAGGCAGACTCCTAACCACTGGCCCACCAGGAAAATCCTGTAAGAGTTCTTTCTTTTAGACACCAGTCCTTCCTGGACGTCTGATTTGCAAATACTTCGCCCTCTTCTAGCGCTTGTCTTCTCACCCTCTTGATCGTGTCTTCTGAAGCACACAACTGTTACGCTTTCCATGAAGTTCAGTTTATTTTTTCTTTTGTTACTTGTGCTTTTGGTGTCACAGCTAAGAATCCATTGTCAAATCTGACATTGTGAAGATCTATTCCTGGGTTCTCTTCCGAGAATTTTATAGTTTTAGCTTTTATGTTTAGTTCTTTGTTCCATTTCGAGTTACTGACGTTACTTAATGATGTTGGGTAAGGGCCCAACTTCGTTATTGCATATGGCTCTCCAGTTGTCCTGTCATCGTTTGTTGGAAATACTATTCTTTTCCCCCATTGAATGGTCTTTTTACCCTTGTTGAAAGCACTTGGCCATGGACACATGATTTGACTTCCGGACTGTCAATTCTTCTCCATCGATCACATGTGTATCCTTAAGTCACACTGTTTCTGAGTTTGTTGCTTTTCTTTACTACATTGCCTGGAATACGGTGGATCAAGTATCTGCGGGATGTTCAGAGCCCAGCAATCATACCACCAGGAACACACCTGTAATAAAACATATAGGCTATTTAGTTTGCTGCAGCAAAGGAGAACATACCTACCAAGGATTCCCCAGAGTGTCTGCGAAGCAGAGTTCTGAGACGGGCGTCTGAGAGGTTGATGCTGAGTGATTTGGAGGAGAAGCTGGGGAAGCAGAGGCTAATCTGGGGCCAGCACTGCCTAGAAGGGAGGCTATTCACGGCTGGGGTCTTCGTTTCTATCTGGGAGGCGGGGGAGTTGACATAGGGAGGCAGCTGTCCCTCTCAGAGGCTGGCCCCACGGCCTTGTCTGGGTGCTCCCTGATCATGTTCTCGGTTCCTTTGGGAACTCATCTGATGGTCAGTAGGGCTGTTTTTTATTTTCTGGAAGTAAACAAATGGTCCCTGCTAAGGAAGAACTAGATAGCAGGCCAAGACCGACCCTGTCTATCCTATGACACCCACTCTGATGTTTGCTTTAGGGGCCAGCCCAGGAATAAGGTGCCTGTGGGGATCGCAGGAGGTACCCTCAGTGCCCAATGGCCAGAGCCTGGGCCACTGATTGACTGTGTTGCTTGGCCAGTCAAGCAACTCTGCCTCCTTGGGCCTCAGTTTCCTCATCTGTGATATCAGGAGACCGGCCGAGACAGTGCCTGGGCCACCTCCTAGTTTCTTATCCATGATCTAGTTGTATTCCTGGGCTATTTCAGAGAGAGGGAAATCTCTGCTGATAAACCTCCCTATTTCACCAGTGCCCCCACACGAGCGCATGTGCATGCATGCACACACACACACACATATTCTGACTCATCTGACCCCAAGTCCCTAATCCAGTCTTAGCTCAGCATCTCCCAGACATTTGGATTTGATACCCTGGCAAAATCTTCCAAAAACACCTATTTTGAGGATCCACATATTATTGCCAATATTTTATTCTGTCAAATAGGACATTAAAAATCACAAGTACTACCACCTGTTGCAAGCCCTGTGTCATAAAAGAAAGAATAATAAAAGATAAATTAAAATATAGGATAATACTCTCAAATTGCCCACGTTCTCATACTTGGATGGCAGAGAAAAGTGATGGAATGAACAATTCTGATCCTTATCTGGGTTTGGGAATGGCTGTTTTATCTTATAATGGCTTTAGCTTTCTTTAAAATGCAAATACTGTGGAGGGCCATCCTCATTAGTCCATAGAGCAGTGATGGGTTCTAGGATGGGGGTGGGAGGTTGGCAGGTGAAAGTGGGGCTGGGAAGTACTCAGATGGGGCTTTGAACACCAGGTCTCTGGCAGCTCCAGTGACCTGAGAGGGAAAGACCAGCACCCACGTTCCCGGGCACATCTCAAAGGCCTCTCTAAATGTGAGGCTGGAAATACTATCCTGGGAGAAGGGATTGGGAACTGGTGCTAATCAAATGAAAGCAGAACTAGACAGTCTCCTTGACCATGAAGCTGAGCTCTCTTAATGCCTCCTCAGTTGCAACCTACTACTTCCAGTCATTTCCACCTCCAGTGTTTGCCCAAAGCGTGTGTGTGTGTGTGTGTGTGTGTGATTTCAACAATTGCCATAAGTGTTTTTTGTGGAAGACTGTAGGAAGTGAAGAGTAAATAGTCCACCCCCAGAACAGTGTTGTGCTACTTTTCTTTAACTCTTGTATCACAGGATAATACATGGTACCCATGGGTTCACTCTGGACTGTGAGGAACTGCATCCAACGAGGGGATTCCTCCCAGACCCCTGGTCCATTCTCCCAGCGCCAAATGTGCGCTGTGCTACTGTTCCTTTAAAAAGTACTCCCATGTTGCCAGAGGGAACCAATCAGCAGGTGGGGGAGGAGCTACTTGGGGGGCCTGACCACCAGTCACAGCGATTAAGAGCCTGCGGGAAGCCCCAAGAATGACAGCCTCCTGAGGGAGCCTGGGCAAACCTGCTTAAAGGGACAGCGTCCCAGATGAGTTGCTTGGGTGCTATCAAACTCCAGAGTCCCTGAACTGACCAATGCATTCTCAGAGTGACTGCTGTCCCCACCTTCCCACAAGATGATAATTTGCTGGGAAAGACGAGTGATTTATCTGTCTAATTGGGCTTTTATTTGAATTTTAAATCATGCTCTTTTGCTAAACTAATGGACCCCCTATTTATAGATGACTCCAACACAAAGTGACTACTAATTACTACAATTAATATCACGTTAAGGGCTTGCCAGCCAACTTCACAGCAACTTGTATCGCCTACTCATTTTCAATTAAGGCACATTGACAGGGAGAATACGTGGTTATTAAGAGCGGGCCCTGGGGTGTAATTACTGCTCACAAGGTCATTAAGCAACTCCCCTGCAGAGCTGGTGCCTTGGGGCCTGGGGCCTGGGGGCCTAGATCCGTGTCCCACCAGGGCCCGGGAAGCCTCAGTGCCCAGGTTGCTGGCAGATGAGGGCTGGCTCTGAGCTGTCTGGAGGTGGAGCAGCTGATGTCTGGATGGCTTGGGGCTGGGATGGCAGAGCCAGGCAGGGAGGCTGGAGGGGATGATCCGCCCTCTCTTGAAGACAGCAGTTTGTGGCAGCCCCCAGAGAGCCGACAGAACTGCAGTCCTCCTGGAGCAGCTTTCAGGAAGTGTCTGTGAAAGCATCGTTGGGGACAGGCAGAAAGTTGGCAGCAGGGCTGCAGCAGTGAGGGGAGGAGAGGCCAGAAAGAAGACAGTTGCCCTGCACTGTGTGGGGGCGGGCCAGGGAGCCTGGGAGGGTGAGTGAGCTCTGTGCCACATATGCTGGGGAAGAGTCCCTTCTGACTATGAGGAGGTGAGGGAACGCCGTGGCAGAATAGGAAAAGGATTGGCAGGGGTGGGTGGCAGTGGCAAAAGCCAGGGGGAGTGGGTACCTCAAGGGGGTGCTCTGTAGCTGACTGTCCCCCAGTTCCTCTGTACACAGCGGCCATGGCTGACCTGTCAGGGTTAAGGTACAGCAGGAAGGCTCCAGGGCCCGGTCTCTACTTTCACAGGGGCCAAACCCAGGCCAAGCAACCTGTGCACTCAGGGCCAAGACTCGTGGCTGGACTGGGGACCTGAGACAGGAAACCCTGGCAGGGGTACGCTGGAGTTGCCCCTGAGAGCCAAGGGGGGTGGGGAGGGGCTCGCCCCATTCAGCTTTCAGGGACTTATTCAAGGTTTAGCATTGACATGGTGGAGGATTTAGACCAGGGAAATCTGCAGATGCTACAGCTTGGGGAACTGGTTGTTAGATGTTTCCCTGATAAGCCACTAAGCCCGCTGGGGGCGCGCCCTGGGCACTGCAGCGCGAGGCCTCCTTCGAGTCACGTCCTCCGCTCTCGGCCCCGTGTGTGTGTAGTGTCCACAGCATCGCCCTGTGTGTTTCCTCAGCTGAGTTCAACAGGGCCCCGCTGCACTAATAGACCCTCCCCAGGCTCTGCCCTCCTTGCCCGCTCCACCCCTGCTGCCTCTCTCCTGGGCACCCCTGCGCTTTCTGAATCGTCTCTCACAGCTTCCCACCCCGCCCCTGCTCTCCTCATCCATGACAGCGTCGGTGGAGGGAGGGGAGGCAGGCAGGGGCCACGTCAGGATCAGGTTGGCCTGCACAGGAACGGGGCTGGCTTACATAAAAGGCATTTTTCCTCTCACCTTCGTGTGGCCTGGTGGTCCTGTCCTGGTCCGGCGTGGTGCCGTGGCCGTCTGGAGCCAGTCGCACAACGTGCCTTCTGCCAAGTGGGCAGAGGTAGCAGCCATGGCTTGTGTGCCTTCAGGCAGGGCAGGGGCACGCTCGTCCCTTTGAGGCACTTCCTGAAACACAGGCCTGGCAACTGTCCCAGGGTGGCTGTGGGACACAGTGTGTCAGGAGAATGGACATTGGTGAGGAAGGCAAGGGCTCCTGGCCACAGCTGCTGCCAGCTCACACCCCACCATCACTGCTGCTAGGGGACATGCAGAAATGGCTCAGAATCCAGGAGCCTGGGGAGCCCGGACCGGCCACCAAGCCTCTCCCTGCCTCCAGGCCTGGGACTCAGCATTCTCACCTTGGAGCTGGGCAGCCTCCTCCAACAACACAGGGTACACGGCTGAAACGTGGCAGGAGCTGGCCACGGGGCCCCCAGGGCGCTCCCATGGTGGGGTGGGGTGGAGATCGGGAAGGAGCCTTGGGCCTTAGATGGAGAAACCGAGCATGGGAGGGTGGCATGCGGCAAGGTCAGGGACACTATCAAGGACATTTCAGACTGACGAGCAGCAGAGGTCACAGAGGGGCAGGGGGTGTCTGGAGCAAGGTTGGCAGTTAGGTGGGACCAGAAGCATGGGCTAGGCGGGGAGCCAGGTGGACCAGGGAGCTTAGGGAGCCCATGTGAAACTTCGGGGTTCCAAGAGCACCTGTTTTGTGTCAAGCATTTTGCTTGGAGTTGGAAATACCCAGTCATGTTTTTCCCCTCACCTAGCTCCTCTGTGAAGCGACTTAGCAGCAGCAGCAGCAGCAGCCCCTCTGAGGGAGAAGGCAATGGCACCGCACTCCAGTACTCTTGCCTGGAGAATCCCAGGGACAGAGGAGCCTAGTGGGCTGCCGTCTATGGGGTTGCACAGAGTTGGACACGACTGAAGCGACCTAGCAGCAGTAACTCCTGTGAGAGGCGTTTTCTCCCCATTTCACAGTGGAGGCTAGAGAGGCCCTGAGGGGTTAGGAAGAGTTGCCAAGGCAGGGTTGGGGGGTGTGGGGGCTGCTGCTTATTCACTGCCAAGAAGTCACCTTTGTGCTGGGCTCAGGGGTTGGGAAGTACTGGGAGGGCTATAGAGGGCCCAGAGGGCTGTCCTTAGTCCTGGGAGTCCCAGCCCTGCAGAGCCTGGAAAGGCCCAGCCCATCCCCACTCACTCAGCCTCCACCCTTCAGCCGCTGCCCCCGCCTCCTGTGTAACTGTGGGCAGGCTCCCTGGGGCGCCCACTGCCCTTTGGCCTCCCCCGACCTCCAGCAGGTAAAACCTCTGCCTCCGTGTACCTCCTCCTCCCACCTCCTGGCTCAACTCGGGGTTCAGAAGGCTGTCAGAAGGGGAGGCTGCCAGGGCTGCTCCTCCATCCCTGGGTCCTGTCCTGTGCTGCTTGGAATGGTCTAGAGCTGTGAGGGGGGTGGGTGGGGAACAGGATGTCGCTGCCCACCAGTGGGGAGAGAGCATACAGTGGATACTAAATTAATGCTAGTCAATGCTCTTCCCCATCAAAACACAAAGAGTTTTGTGAGAATTTCTGGTTATTCATAAAAATCTGTGAATATCTTCTTTTATGAGAGTTTAAGCAAATTAAAGATTAATTTCCCCCCAAATTTCATGTGCTAGTGAAGCTGAATGTGTTTAGATACATGGTTTTGAGGCCCAAACAGAGGTTTTGCCTGCCATGCTGGAGCAGATCCAGGTGCCTATGTTTTGGAAGGGAGGAGATGGCGTGTGTCGCCTCTTCCTGGGTTGGGTGTGGTGGTTGCACCCCCTGCCAAGTCCACCTGGCCTCTCCCACTTGTTGATTCTTCTCCACCAGAAAGTGGCCCATGTCCACTGCACCCCTGAGTCCTTCCCCTTCCCTTGATCGGGGCTCCTGATCTCACTCTGGTCCTCTCTGCCTCTGGCTGCTGGGCCTGCCTCATGGCCCATTGTCTTGGCCAAACCCTCACGTCCATCAGGTCAGCCCATCAGCACCTGTCCTGCCAGGCCCCGCCCCCTGAGCAGCTGGGCACCGCTGAGACCAACCACACATCCCAACAGGTCAGGCAGGCTCCTAGTTTTAGCCTCTAGCTGGCGCCTAGGCAGTCTAGATAGTCCGCTCTGATCCTCAGAGCCTTCCCACTTCACAGACGTGTGAGCAGCAGAGGAGAGGACCCTGACCTCCCTTCCACGTCGCCTTCACCCTCTCCTTCCTGAGGCCTCGCCTTCCCAATGGGACCACCACCCTCGCTCCTGTGAGGACCTTAGACACAGGGGCCATGCTGGGGCCTGACTGTTGACCTCCCGGGGACCCTGCAGCAGCTGAGGGATGCTCCCTGTTTCCTTTGCCCAGACTGCTCCCAACCCCCGCACCCCACATGGCCCCCTCCTCCTCAAGGGCCAGGGAGGCTCTGACCCCAGGGGGAGCTCTGTCTGCTGCCTCTGCCCTGCCCTGTTGTGCTTTGGTTGTAGTTTTGATGCCACACATAGCCGTCAGACCTAACGATCGCTTACGGTGGATGGTGCCGGTATTCTTGGCCTCCAAAGGAGAAAATTTCACTCCGGCACCCAAAAGACATTGTGACCCACACAGTCAAAGGCTTTGGCATAGTCAATGAAGCAGAAATAGATGTTTTTCTGGAACTCTCTTGCTTTCTCCATGATCCAGCGGATGTTGGCAATTTGATCTCTGGTGCCTCTGCCTTTTCTAAAACCTGCTTGAACACCTGGGAGTTCACGGTTCACATATTGCTGAAGCCTGGCTTGGAGAATTTTGAGCATGACTTTACCAGCGTGTGAGATGAATGCAATTGTGCGGTAGTTTGAGCATTATTTGGCATTGCCTTTCTTTGGGATTGGAATGAAGACTGACTTTTCCAGTCCTGTGGCCACTGCTGAGTTTTCCAAATTTGCTGGCATATTGAGTGCAGCACTTTCACAGCATCATCTTTCAAGATTTGAAATAGCTCAACTGGAATTCCATCACCTCCACTAGCTTTGTTTGTAGTGATGCTTTCTAAGGCCCACTTGACTTCACATTCCAAGATGTCTGGCTCTAGGTCAGTGATCACATTATCGTGACTATCCTGGTCGTGAAGATCTTTTTTGTACAGTTCTTCTGTGTATTCCTGCCACCTCTTCTTAATATCTTCTGCTTCTGTTAGGTCCATACCATTTCTGTCCTTTATCGAGACCATCTTTGCATGAAATGTTCCCTTGGAATCTCTAATTTTCTTGAAGAGATCTCTTGTTTTTCCTATTCTGTTGCTTTCCTCTATTTCTTTGCATTAATCACTGAGGAAGGCTTTCTTATCTCTCTGTGCTATTCTTTGGAACTCTGCATTCAGATGCTTATATCTTTCCTTTTCTCCTTTTTCACTTCTCTTCTTTTCACAGCTATTTGTAAGGCCTCCTCAGACAGCCATTTTGCTTTCTGAAAGAGATGGGAATCCCAGACCACCTGACCTGCCTCTTGAGAAACCTGTATGCAGGTCAGGAAGTAACAGTCAGAACTGTACATGGAACAACAGACTGGTTCCAAATAGGAAAAGGAGTATGTCAAGGCTGTATATTGTCACCTTGCTTATTTAACTTATATGCAGAGTACATCATGAGGAACGCTGGGCTGGAAGAAGCACAAGCTGGAATCAAGATTGCTGGGAGAAATATCAATAACCTCATATATGCAGATGACACTACCCTTATGGCAGAAAGTAAAGAGGAACTCAAAAGCCTCTTGATGAAAGTAAAAGAGGAGAGTAAAAAGGTTGGCTTGAAGCTCAACATTCAGAAAACAAAGATCATGGCATCTGGTCCCATCACTTCATGGGAAATAGATGGAAAAACAGTGGAAACAGTGTCAGACTTTATTTTTGGGGGCTCCAATATCACTGCAGATGCTGACTGCAGCCATGAAATTAAAAGACGCTTACTCCTTGGAAAGAAAGTTATGACCAACCTAGGTAGCATATTAAAAAGCAGAGACATTACTTTGCCAACAAAGGTCCGTCTAGTCAAGGCTATGGCTTTTCCCGTGGTCATGTATGGATGTGAGAGTTGGACTGTGAAGAAAGCTGAGCGCCGAAGAATTGATGCTTTTGAACTGTGGTGTTGGAGAAGACTCTTGAGCATCCCTTGGACTGCAAGGAGATCCAACCAGCCCATTCTAGAGGAGATCAATCCTGGGTGTTCATTGGAAGGACTGATGCTAAAGCTGAAACTGCAATACTCTGGCCACCTCATGCCATGAGTTGACTCACTGGAAAAGACTGTGATGCTAGGAAAGGTTGGGGGCGGGAGGAGAAGGGGACGACAGAGAATGAGATGGCTGGATGGCATCACTGACTCTGTGGACATGAGTTTGAGTGAACTCCGGGAGTTGGTGATGGACAGGGAGGCCTGGAGTGCTGTGATTCATGGGGTCGAGGAGAGTTGGACAAAACTGAGCAACTGAAATGAACTGAACTGAACCCAAAAGACATGGGTCTCAGTCGTTCAGAGATTGGCGTAACAAAGTTTAAAGAAAATGCTAGAGAAAGCTGTCAGCAAAAGGCACTGTCTGTGGGTAGGAGAGTAGCCACCCTCACGAGTTTAAGCAGGCCTCTAGACTTCTCAACTGGCTGCTGAGAACAGACGAAAAGAATACCTCAAGGTTGGAAGAGCTCCACCAGACCCTTTCCCAAGGCATAAATGCTAAGATAACTTCAGCACAAGGTGAGCCAGGGAGCACACGTTCTGGGCAAGACTCTGGGCTGGATATACTGTTGCTGTGCAAATAGGGGTACAAGTCTGGAGAAGCAAGTTCCCAGGCAAGATATGTTACAATTATAACTATTAACATAGTAAGACATTGTCTCCCTGTGTAATTATCAGCTCCAGACCTAAAGCAAGGCCAGTTCTCGGGCAAGATACATTGTTGTATGAGGAAAGCCTGAGGAAGAATGTTCACCTCCTCCTTCAAGAGGCCTGGGCTCCCTGCCTAAGTAGCTTCTCTCAATAATATTCATTTTGTCCCTGACCCTCCCAGCTGGACCCTCAGGTCTAGGCAGGTAGGGGCTTGCCTGTCTTATTCACAGATGGATCCTTGAATGCGGCCCATAAATATTTGTTCAGTGAAAGAATATGAGAGAAAGTTTCCTATCACTGTTTATACCAGTGAGGAGCCTAAAGCAGCTCGCCCCTTCCCTGGCTCCTCAAGTCTTCTGGCTTTCGGCCCCGGGCACCCCGTTTTTCCATCCTGGGCTCCTTTTCTGTCTCCATCTGTGTCTGGACTGAGAGGTCCTTGTCTCTCCTGGTTCCCTTCATCCCATGGAGCCCATCGTCTGTCGTGGGGCAGCTGTGTCCCCTCCTTCCCACACTTGCGTTCATGTGCATGGTTCTTAACAAGCCCCTCAGGCTGGTTCCAGAGGAAAGGGGACTGCCCGCTGGCACGCATGCTCTCAAGTATGGGCAGCAGGGACGTCTCAGGACAGACGCTCCCAGCGGCAGCACTCAGCTTCACCTTGCCGTCTGTTCACGAATCCCACCCCCTCTCCCCTCTCAGCATCCAAGTCATTGAGACTGGACTTCACGGGCTCTACCCTCCAGACCTTGCAAAGGGTCAAAGGCCCCTCATTTTCTGGAAGACGGAACTTGCTGGGCAGACTCACAGCAGTGCCTCTCAGGATGGACCCCAGATCGCCGCCTCCACCTGGCTCTAAGGGAGCTAGGGGTGGGAATTTTCTGGAGTCCCCCTGATGGTTAAGTCACAGCATGGGAAGCTATCCTTGCCTCCCCAACCAGAGTGAGTGTGTCTGTGATGAGTCAGAGCTTTGGCGGGTGTGACCTACTGCAAAGCCCATTTCAGGGGGCCCCAGGCCTCAGAGATGGGTGGGAGCTGCTCACCCTCTACAAATCCCTTGATCAAGCAAGAGGCCCAAAGAGGCTGCTGTTCCCCTCCCCGCCTCACCCCGACCCCACCTCACTACCCTCAAAGCCTCTCAACCAGTTTCCCCACATGGAGCCAGGAGCCAGAAGGCCACGTGGACCAAGTTTGGGGTGGGAGCAGGGAGGCGAGCCGAGGGAGACCTCCTGGATGCCCAGGACCACCACCAGGCCTGAAAGGAGGCCCAGAGGAAAGCGAAGACTGCTTTTCACACCTCCCTCTTCCTTCTCCTGTTTCCTGGCGGCCAGCGACACAGTACTTTTGTCCCTGGAGACAGCCTCACGCTAGGCAGGTGCCTGGAGGGCCGCATGGCCCAGGCTGGAACTCTGCCAAGCTCTGGGACCAGGTGCCTGTCCGTCTCGTCTCTCTCTTGGCATGCTTGCACCCAGCCTTCTCCACCAGATATGGCCTTTCCTGCCTCTGACGGGCTCTCCCCCGTGTCCCCTCCTGCACTGAAGGCCAGCTCCCCAGGCAGCCATGTTCCTGGGCTAGCCACCACTTCCTCACTGCAAGCCTGAGGGCTCTGTCTCTGGAGTCTCACTCCCTCCCCGCCGTTCCCCGAGCTCAGGCCTCTGTCACCCCTGCCTTTCTAACAGCAGTCGGCTGCCCTTAGCCCCAGCCTGGCTGGTGCCGCCTGCAGGTCCAGGGCTCTTCTCCAGCACACACTGAACCCACCTCTGCCGCGGGGCCCTGGTCTGGCCAGCCTCCCCTCCAGCTCAATTCCCTCAGGTTTCTTGGCTGTGTCTGCCACCCTCACTTGCTCCCGTCCATCTTGAAACCTTAGCTCGGACACCTCCACCTCCTGGAAGCTCTCCCTGCCCTTCGCCTCTCCACACTGAACTTTCCATGTGGGCTCCTATTTGTTTCGCAAACCCCCGGGCTGCCCCGGCCTGCACCTCACTGCACCACGCAGCTCGCTCCATGCTGGCAGAAGCCACATCCATCTTTTTCTGCCAGTCAACACTTTAGGGGCCAGCGGAAAGCTGGGGAAGCCACGATCCTGCTCTCAATGTAAGGACTCATGTGAGATGGAGGATGAGACAGGGAGGCAGCTATGCCAGGCACAGCTGGCTGGGGTGCTAGCCTGCACCCCAAGGCCCTACCTACCTCAGCGACAGAACAGAACAGCAGGATGTCTCATGATCTGGTTCCAGTTGATGAGCTGAAGGCACTAGACCTAAAAGGGCCCGGTCTGCCCATCAGGCCTTTTGTCCCTCCCCTCTGGGCATGGTACCTAGAGGAGCATCAGCGTCTTGTAACCATGAGGATGGAGGTGGCCTACAAAGGTAGGCAGAAAGATGGACAACATCCCGATGGCCTGGGCCCCAAGCCTGCCAGTGTCCACAATTCCTCTCCCAGTGGACAGGGGGGCTGTGTCTGGGCCACTGGCCAAGACCCTTGGCAAGACTCCTCTGCCCCTCTCAATGTCCTGGCTGGCCACTGGGGACCTCTTCTCCCTGCCACTGTGCCATCCCCTAGCACAGGAGACCCCACTCCAGGCATGCTCCTGGGCTGAGTGCCCAGTTGGGGTATTCCCAGGCTCTCACAGCCTTTTAAAATTTTATGCTTTAATCCTCCATCTGAGCTGAGGTTTCCCTGGTCCTGCTAGCCCCTGGAGGAGGCAGTTGATATGCGATCTGATCTCCAGCTCTGGTCCATCTGGCTCCCCTGCCTATCGGGGTTGTGGCTGCTAGAAACCCCTGTTACTTGTCCCGCTACCCTTGGGGGTTCACTACAAGGCCCTGAGGAGGTATTTCATTGCCCCAACCCCTGGGGATTATCTGGACATTGAGGCTGGACCTGGGGAGGGGCTGTCAGGCCCACCTCTCTGACCCAAGGCGCATGTTTGGCGTGCCCACTGTGGACCTGAGGCCCAGGCCAGTCTTGCAGGACTCGGGACTCTCAGCCACAGCCGTCTGTGGGCCTGGTCAGTATCAGCACGTCACTCTCTGTTTCTCAACACCAACGACATGTAAATGTCTTGAAAAGCACCGGGGACGCTGGCGGCAGAAGGACCACCTCCCTGATGACCTTGGCTGATGGGGCAGAGCTGCCACTTGTCACCAACACAGGGAAAATGAAATTTATTTGGTCTATAGCTTTAAAAAAACCTGTGCAAATGCCCAATCTGACAAAGTTCAGTCCCATTCAACGTTGGAGAGTCTCCCAGGCCCAGATGTGGCCTCTCTGTCCCCAGGGAGGGGCTCTGTGCTTTCCTGGGTGCAGGCTTGTGGCTCCTCCTGGCCATCAGAGCCAACTGTAGCCTCCACGTGGTGCAGCCCACCATCCGCTGAAGCAACCCCACCCTGGGAGCCTCTGCGGCCAAACAGCTTCTGGGTCCTGCCTATCACACACGCGGCCCAGGACAGATCAAGAAAACAGATGCAGTGACCCCCTTGGCCTGCAGGAAAGATGGCCCAGGGCCAGGGCTGTGCCCGGGTGACCACGGGGCTGCCCACCTTTGCTTTTGGCTTATTCAGCTGGTAACGTGCGCCCTGCTGCGGGACTGAGCCCTGGAGAGGGCCTTCTCTCTCCCTCCTCCTCTTTCCCAGAGTGCCCTGGGCAGGCACTGCTGGCTTTGAGCCTTTCCTTTTCCAGCTGGACCTCACTTAAGTAAAAATTCCATAGTCCACTCACCGGGCCTGGCCCTCAGCATACTACTAAAGGTGATTAAGGAGGTTAGACACGCTTCTTTCAGAATCCAAACCTAGTTTGTTAGCTCCTGCAAGGACGGCTTATGCGCTGCTCAGAACCAGAAGCTGCTAATTACTTCCTTGGCCTCTTTCACTGTTTCTGGGACAAATCAGAACAGGAAAAAGTGGAACACTCCCACATTTCTTCCTTGCTGCAGTGTTGGTCCACCCCTCTATCTGAGTTTTACTCCTGGACCTGCTCCGTGGCTCCTAGGTGGTCTTTTTTTTTGGCATGAAAACTGGCTAGTCCACCACAGTAACTGATATATCCCCCTAGTCCCATACGACCCCAAAGCCCCATTCTACTCCAAAACCACCCTCATCCCAGTTCTTGTGTATATTTTTTCCCCCAAGAAGTTGAGGCTGCTGCTCACTTCAGTCATGTCCAACTCTGTGCGACCCCATAGATGGCAGCCCACCAGGCTCCCCTGTCCCTGGGATTCTCCAGGCAAGAACACTGGAGGGGGTTGCCATTTCCTTCTCCAATGCATGAAAGTGAAAAGTGAAAGTGAAGTTGCTCAGTCATGTCTGACTCCTTGCGACCCCATGGACTGCAGCCCACCAGGCTCCTCTGCTCATGGGATTTTCCAGGCAAGAGTACTGGAGTGGGGTGCCATTGCCTTCTCCAAAGTTGAGGCTAGTGGGATGCAAGTTCTCTGTAGTGGCCAAAGCATCTCTGGCCATCCAGACCAAGTTCAGGGCCAGGCCATGATCTGGAGGAGCCTGGCTCCATGGACTTCACCTGACGCAGGGCCCTGCCATCAGCTCCTCTCCATCCCTCCAAGCTGTTCATCCAGGGACAGGGCTTTCGCCCCCTTCCTGACTCTACTGTGCTGTCTGCCAGCAGCGGGGCCCAGAGGTGCCGATGTCACTCCTGCACTTTCCCCCGTCAGGATCCTGGGCACTGCAGACAAGTTTCTGCTGTGGCAGCTCTTTGGGGCTAACTGGCAGTCGTCCTTCCCCTTGGCTTTACTTACTCGAACTTCCTCAGCATACATATCCTCAGAAACCAGAACCGCAGTGATGTAAACCTTGGAATCTCTAATAACTGATCCTTACAAAATGGCATTTCTCCAAACCTTGGCAACCATATACCCCAACTTGGATTTCATTACGCTTCACTTATGAGCCAGACTACCAGGCAGGATCAGTCCCCAAGGGGGTCCCCTCATTTGAAGGCCTTCCGTGTGGACATTCCTGCCTGGAAAATCCCCTCCCCCTAGACCATCCATGGAAGGTTGCTTGAGATCCTTTACTAGGTCTTCTCTGATCGATGGGGGTCCAGGGCCTGCCAGAGAGGCTTGGAAACGGATGTACAGACCTGCCGTGGCTCCGTCGGCCTCAGGCAGTGTGTCCCGGTTCCCAGCATCTGGGACAGTGCTCCTCCTTCCTGTGCTGCTACCACCGGCTGACTTTGGCCCCCCGACTTCCTGCCGCCTGTGAATTCACGAACAGTGTCCGGAACGAACTAGATAGACCTCAGCTGACCTTAAGGAGAGCAGAAAATCCTAAGACATAGGAAAATGAAGAAGTCAGAGCCTGGAACTCCAGGGAACACAAGAGAGGGTGGGGCTTTGTCAGGAAGCATTTAACAGGAGGCTTCCCGTGTGCTGTTTTGGATCTGTCAGGAATCCTCTGTTCCTTATTAATTCCTGAATATTCAGGAATTAAGAGGAAAGGCAAGCCTCTCCCAGGGCTGAGGAATCCAGGCGTTTCCTTCGTTAGTTTTTCAACACGGGGATAAGTACCTTCTTCTTTCTTGTGAACCACACGGTAGAAGTGATTGTTTCCAACTCTCTCTCTTTAATATGGATCATCTATGTTTTGTAAGTCTGGAATTTTAATCTTTATCTTTGCTGAAAATAGCTATCTTGTAAGACAGTATATATGCCCACACCATGTTGATTAAAACACCTTTGCTCCATCAGAGCTTGGGTCCCTGTGTCTCTCTCTCTCTCTTTCTGGCTGATTTCCTGGAACGCGAAAGCCAGCTGCGTAACCCAGGAAATGTTAGCCTCTCTCCTCTCACTTTCTCATCGTCGACGCCGGACTGCCAGGTTCCGGTCCCTTAAAGGACCTCAGCAGGGCTTTCCCAGCCACGGACATTTCTGCTGGTCAGGGACACGCCCGACGGTCGTCGTCTCTGAGGTTTCCCAGACATCTATCTCGTGCTGCTTGCTGCCCCACTGTCGTTATCAGAGAGGCATTGGAAATGGACTTGTTGAGAATTAATTCCCTGGGGGTCCAGTGGCTGGGAGCCTGCGTTCCTGATGCAGGGGGCCCGGGTTTGATCCCTGATCAGGAAGTTGGATCCCACATAGTACAACTAAGAGTTCACAGGCCGCAACTAAAGACCCCACGTGCCACAACTAGGGCCCGGTGCAGTCAAATATTTATCCATAAATGTTTTTTGTAAAAATAGAAAATAGATTTGTTGCCTTCCATGCTTGACTGGAGGTGACCAGCAGGGAGCTGGAGCACCCATGGGTGGCCACTGGCAAGGGCAGGGAGAAGGAGCCTCAGAAAGTAGGGTAGGTGGTTGCAGCTGTGAAGGGAAGAGGGGGCCACACTAAGACCCTGAGGCCCAGGCAAGACAGGGACCCCCAGGGATTAGACACAAGATCAGGAAGCAAGCTGGGGCTCAATTGGCAAGAGCCCCGTTACAAACATAGGGGTCAGGGATGAGTGGGAAGCAAGTAGGGTGGGGATGGTGAAGGCGACTTGGGGAAGGAGGTAGGTTTGGAGGGCGGTGGGCCCACAGGGAGGAGATGCCCAGCGGGCACCTTGCTCTGTTGGGACAGTGGTGCGAGGCCCCAGAAGCTCATCAGACAAGATGCCCAAGGGAAGAGCCTGGAGAGCAAAGCCTCACCCTCCATCACCTATGCTCAGACGCCAACCCCAGAGGTTCCTCCAAGGTTCAGAGTCCTGAGTGTTCTTTGGTGACACACTGGGAAGCTTACAGACCTTCCATGAAGGGTGAGGGGCTCAGGCAAGGCCAGATAGACCAAGAGGACACAGATGAAGAGAAGGCAGCCTGCCACCCACCCCTGCTCTTCACACAGTTCTGTCCAGCAGACACATCTGTATGAACCATGCTCCAGCCCCAAATATCCCCATCCAGACCGGTATTAAGCTTGAGGTTCCGCTTTCCAAACTCAGATGTTGTCTCTCTTAAAAGATTGGAACTCCCTAGCCAGTATAGAAAGAGGGAAGGAAACTCTTAGAAGAGAGAAAAAAGGCATCATCAACCTATTCTAGAACCTACCTTCAGTGAAGTTCTTGAGTCCCTCTCTGAGCTTCCCTGACCTATCCCTGCCTCCGCTGATACTTCCTGAATTTAAAGGGGCCCCAGGGGCCTTAAAGGAGGAAATCTCAAGGTATCTTCTCTTCCTTTGGCTTCTCATTGTGTTGGCCAGGCTGGGGGCTCAGATACTGCACAGACAGTGTGGCCAGCTGGAGAAGAGGGCGGGACTGGCACCACATGCTAAGGCTCGCAGAGGTCTGGGGTAAAGCCTCCATCTGGTTCACCCAGAAGCCTGGGTCAGGGCAGGGTGTGGCAGTGAGACAGTCCTGCCCTTCCTGTGCCCAGCACCAGGCCCTCCCCTCTGCCTGCTGTGGGACTGACCAGTGTCCCCTAAGGCCTGGGACACGCCACAGGCTGGCTGTGCCCAGTGCCACCCCCCTCCGTCAGACGGCCTGGGGTGGGGACTCACTTCTTCCCCGCCCTCATAGACCCCCTCAAGACTGTTGGATCCCATACCTGAGCAGGGGGAGTGGGACTACATATTTTTGGCACTTCCTTTCCCAGAGTCCAGGTTCAAATGAAACTAGAATTGCATTCCATTCCACAAATCTCTCAGCATGCCATCTGTCAGTCAACGCTGGCTGGCCCTGGCCCAGAACACGCTCTCTACCAGCGCCCGGCAGCTCCCCTCCCTGGCTGGGCCAGCTCCCCTGGATTGTGTGCTGGATTAAGAGTCAGGGAGCTTTGATCTGACCCCCATGCCACTCAACACCTGTGTCTGTCCCCCTGCTGTCATCCACCCATTCATCCATTCAACAAATACTCATTGAGTTCCCGTTGGTGTCAGGCCCCATTCTAGAAGCTGAAGGTACGGCTGCAGCCAAGAATGACCAGACCCTGCCTGCCTGGAGCGAAGCTCTCTCCAGGGAGGAGAGACAGACAACCAACGAGGAAACAGAGATGGACAAGATGAATCCAGATAACGATAAGTGCTATGAGGAAAACAGGTGACAAGGATGGCCTTGGGGGAGGAAGCCCTGTGGAGCTGTGGGCATCAGAGGGGACTTGCCTGAGGGGGGTAGCTAAGGGGATTCGGAGGGATGAGTACCCCTTTTGTTCAGTTCAATTCAGCCTGCATTCGCTGGCCACCCTGTGTGCTCCAGGGCTGTGCCCTGTTTCGTGTCATCCTGGAGGTTTGGCTGCGGACCCCAGCTCTGGGCCCTGGGAGGGACCTTATTCCTTTCCCTCCCTGTACCCCAGACCCTATCATATCACTAACGAGCTCTGAGCTGACCTGGCTGGGAGAGGACTAAGTAAGGGCCCTCCACGTCCCATACACAAAGCAGCAGTTCCCAAGCCCAGTCCGCCAACTTAGACAATGTCTGGCTTAGAAAACCCTGGTGTCTGTCCCCTCAGCCCAGTTCTTGAGTCTACTTCCTCCCCAAGCAGGTGTTCCCCTTTTTGGTCCCCTTGCCCTCTGCCTCACCCCCATCTGCAGGTCATCTGAACCTCTCCTACATTCCCTGGGTCCCGAGAGGGTCCTGAGCAGCAGGTCTAGCTTCTTCATTGCCCTTGGAGAACCCCTCTTTTCCATCCCGCACTGAGACGCCATCAGTTGTTGGAGCCAATGTCATTGTACCTCCAGCTAGTGCCCAGGTGGACCCAGCACCCTTTGGCACTGAGTTATCAGCACCCAGACTCACATAGGCAAGCAAACACACAGGCCAGCTTCCCTCAAAATTCTTTATCGGCCTCCCCTCAAGGAGTTTATTATCTTGCTAGATAAAAGAATGCCCAAGAAACTCTTAGAGATTAAAACAGAGTTGAGACATCAATGGAGTATAATGAAGCACTAAATAAAATAAGAGATGCAGACAATAAAAGCCCTCTGCTATCAGCGGACTGGGGGATGGTCCAGCTGGAATGGACCAGGAAATCTTCCTGGAGGAGAAGGGCCCCAGGCAGACTGGGGGCAGAGTGATGAAGTGAGGGGAGGGGTGGGAAGCTGTTGGTATCTAGATACCTAAAAAATCGAGAAAGCCAAACCCAAACGAAAAAAACCACCGCACTCTTTAGACACACTACAGAATGAGCCCTGGGGCTGGGACAGACGCACCCCTTTGGAGGGCTGGTTCCTTGTTGCTTTTCTGAAGCCACGTGAAGGACAGGCTGGAGAAGCCCAAGCCGCCTTCCACTCTTTGTGCCCAAGAGGACACACCCGCTGAGGGCTGGGCCAAATTCTGGAGAGAGTCAGCTTGTGGGAGACGAGAGATGAGGAAGCAGGCGGGGAAAGCACCTGGCAGGGAGGGGCTTCGGTCATATGGCTTTGAGGTTGTGCAGGGTGGGGAGAGTCAGGCCACGTGGCGCTGGGCCACCTCCACGCCCAAGGAAGAGGCTGACCGCGGACTCTGTCATGGGCTCAGGCGAGGGGTAGGGAAGGCAGGAGCAGGGCCACTGCCAGAGACAAGCCCTCCAAAGGAGCTGCGAGGCCACCCTGCCCCGAGCACACCCATGTACGCGGCTCCCCCAGAGCCGTTTCCATCAGCTCGCTAACCACTGGCTTGTGTGTGGGACACCACGTCCCAGACTCCCTTCTCTGCTCCCAGGGCCTGGAACGCCTGTCCTCCCAAGCCACTTCACGTCCACAGAGAGTCTCACCCTGGCGTGAACCTTCATACCTCTTCTTCTCTCTGCATAGGTTGGGGTCTTCTCCTGTTGCCTGCCTCTGCTTCATCCTGTCTCCTCAGCCCCTTAATTAACTTGCCCCTGAATTCTAGAACCTTCCAGCTGTAGATCAATCCACGCACGGCAAGTGCTTGCTGCTGCCCCTCTGACCAGAGGGTATTTGTTCCAGGCCGGATTCACCATCGCATCCTCCCCGCACTCCCCCAGGCCAGCTCGATTCACTTTCAACACCGGCTTCCCCAGCCTGCCATTTTCCTGTTCAAGTCCTCTAACAGAGGACAGAAGACATGGCAGGGCTTCTGAGCCTGAATGGATGGGTTGAATGCATGGTTCTAAGATGCTGGCGGTGAAACTCAAATGCAATCAGGGTAGTTTTTCAACTAAAATGGAGCAAATGTCAATCGGCATCAACCGATTCTGAGATTCTCACTGGTACCTACCCTGTGACAGGCAGCGATCAGGAGGGAATGTAAAGAGATTTGAAGAAAATCGGGGCAACAAGGAAATGTGCCCATGTAATCTGACAGCCGACAGGCCCGGGAAGTGGCAGAAAAATGCAAAGTATGTAACTGTTTCTAACGCTCACCTCATGAACGATATAGGACGGGCCGCGCAGCTGTGACCAAATTGGGTGGAAGAGGCCAGGAGGGAGCTGACCCACGGCCATGGCTCTGAATGACCAGAAATGGAGGTTCTACAGGGCGCAGGGAGATAGGAGCTGCTCCCGCGGTCCACCCTACAGTACCTGGGCAAGCCAACCATCGTGAGGGAGCGGCAATGAGTGGGTTTTCAGCGCCTGTACCTCGCCTCACTAACCGCCCTGAGGGGCCCCCACAGCTTTCTAGAGCTCTCTGTCTCCCAGGCGCACCATTTTCCGGGTGATGAGTGGGTTCCGTGTGTTCTCATCAGTCAGTTGCCATTTCACCACTCAAGGTGAAACCCCCCTCTTTCAGCTCCAACTGCTGATTTCTCTTCAGGACGAAACACTGAGGTGAGGCTCACTTGGTTCAGACAAATGCCTCCCCCAACCAGAGTTTTCTCATCCCATAAAAAGAGCAAATAGGCTGGGTTCGTTCTCCAAGGCGACAGACCCGGGAGCAGGAGGGGTCCTTGGGTCATTGCTGCCTCTTCACAATGCCTGATAGCATTTAAGGCGGTGTGGCAGAATGGAGAAGGAAACGGCAACCCACTCCAGTGTTCTTGTCTGGAGAATCCCAGGGACGGCGGAGCCTGGTGGGCTGCCGTCTATGGGGTCGCACAGAGTCGGACACGACTGAAGTGACTTAGCAGCAGCAGCAGCAGACAGAAAGGAAGGCCAGATACGCCCCTGCGCGTCCTCTGTTTAAGGAAGAACTTTGATCAAATGTGGCTAATAGTAAGGTAAAAAAGAGCAAAGCCCCGCCGGAAGCCTTGGAGAATACTAGAAAACAGGAAAAAACTCAAAAAACCAATTCCCCCACCACCACCCCGCCACAAGTCTTGCAGAACAAAAAGTCCAGGCCCATCTGTGATCAGATGCCACCGGCGACTGAACGCAAGGCTGCCGCGAGCAGAGAGAGGGTATGGGAGCCGGAAGGCCCTGACAAGGGCCCTCACAAACCTCAAAAGCAGGAACTAAAGAATAAGTGGGGTTGCAGATGGAGTCCATCAGCAAAAGGATGATGGCAGGATGCCTAGCACTGCGGACACACACATCTTGCAAACTAGTGACAGACGTCTATCCAATCTGCCAGGGACATGCAGAGATGAAGGAGAAGTGCTCTTGTGGCCAAGAAGCCCTCTCATCGCCTCCCAGTTGGCTCTAGGGATCACAGCGAGGAGAGACACTTCTGTCCTTCCTGCCAGAACCTGGGCAAAGCCCTGGTCACGGATTGTCCACACAAGTGCCGTGAAAAAGCAAAAGATCTTAAAGAAGCACTGCCATGCACCAGCACTGTCCCTAGTGTCAGCGTGATGCTGTGGTATGACTCTCATTCCCTTTCCTCTGGACCAGACATCATCAGACCTAGAGAATGTTTGCCCGGCAATTCTTGCAGGGGTGTTGAGAATCTCTTGGGCACCTTTGGGCAAATTAGAAAAAGGCACCCCCTCTGGGTGGGTCCAGGGCAGCTGGGCCCCTCGTGGCCTGCTGGGAGGGCTGGTCCCATCTGTCGGGCCACACCTGGGGGGCACTGCCACAGGGGGCATGACCCCAAGGCCTGGAAGATTCCAGAGGGGAAACGGCCTCTAGTACCCACGATGCGGTTAGTCATCTGGAACATCTTTCACCACCACTGGGCAGGGGGAGCAGACAGAGGCAGCCAGGCCTTCAGCTGGCACGGCACCAGCATGGGAAGAATGGCTGCCATGTTGGTTGTGCAGTTTCCAGCCCCAAGGAGGCCCAACATCTGCTGGAGGTGACCTCAGAAGGGACTGGCCTTGTAGCCCGAAGACATGGCTCCACGTAGTCTCTCTTGCTCTCTTTTTTAAAGTAAACTTTTTATTGAAGTAGAACATATACACAAAAAAATGTCCAATCATAAATGTATAGGTTGACGCGCTCACTCAGCGAATGGCCCTGTGAGCTAGCTTGAAGTCAGCTAATAAAACAGCAATGGTCATTCATTCCCCGCGAGAAACCACTCTCCCCAAGGGAAACCACTTTCCTGAAGCCTATCCCCACTGGTTACCCTCACCTGTTCCTTGACCTTTACAGAACTGATTGCCAATAGTCCCTAGTCTTCTATGTCTGACCTCTTTTGCTCAACAGGTATATGTTTTGGGGATGTACCCACGCTGTTACATGGAATTGTATAGCATCCCAGTGTAGAAACACACCACAATTTATTTATCCATTATACTGTTGATGGGCATTTGGGCCGCTTTTCTTTTTAATCGCTTTTTTCCCTTCTTGCAAAGATAAATAGTATAAAAATATCCCCATTTTCAATCTCGTAGAGAGGCCCCTGGTCCTGGCGTCCCCTGGGGGTCCCGGCTTCTGAGTTTCACTCCCTTTCTTCAGTGAGTAGACCCTCTCTCACAAACACTCACACCTCTGGGCTCTTGCCCACCTGTCTCAGCCTCCTTTCAGTCCCCCAACCTGGAAATAGCCCCCACCACACCCACTTCCCTCCCAAGGCCTCCAGCACTGGGAGTGGAGGTGGGGGATGGGAGGTGGAGCCTTCCAGCACCCAAGACCCCCTCCCTGGCCCACTCAGGACTCACGCCTTCAGTCTTCTCCCTCAATACGGAAACTCGGCTTCTCCCTCTCTGAGGGTGTCTTCCTCCCAGCCGCTAACTGGCAGCCCCTTCCTTCCCCGCACCCACTGCACAAGCAGCTTCAGTGAGGTCCACAGGATATGGCAGAGCCCTTCAAAAGGCAGCCTGCGATGGCATTTCATGCAGTCTCCTGTGCTCCCTCTGCTGACGCGCTTCCCTTGGCTTCCTGGTTCTCTCTGCATCCCCACCTCGGCCCTTTCCTAACCCTCCCCACACTGTTCTCTCCCTGGGCCTGCCCCTGAAGTGTCAACTTTCCCCTAAGTTCTGGGTTCATTTCCTTTGCTGGACCTCTCCTCTCAGCAACCCCAAGTATGGGGCCACCTCCCATCCCTGATGCCCCCTCTTCCCTCACTCTCCACCCCTGAGTTCAGGCTTCTAGTCTGGCCATTCCATCTGGAGTTCCCAGAAGAGCCTCAGCATCTCAGGGAGATGCCTTTTGAATAAAAAGCATGTTCAAGTTCAACTTTTACATTTGGAGATGAAGCCATCCACTGTTTTCACAAGCTAATGAGACAGATTATTTTCACAATCCTAACCATGCAGAGCCCAGCACAACCTGGCGGGTGGGCCGCCGAGTGACAGCACCCATGGCGCCCGGTTGTGTGAAGTGGGAGGCCCCCTCCCTACCCAAGAGGGGCATCAGAAAGCCTGGCTGGGCGCCGGGCTTGTGTGTTCACGGAAAGGGAACATGGGTGTCAGAAGCCGAGAAGACACCGTGGAGAGAAGGACCGCCTGGTCGGGGAGCTTGAGCAGAGCTCAACCATCCTGCCTTCGACCACGACCGGCTGGGGGGGGTTGGGACATGCTTCAGGGAGAAATAGAAGACCTAAAAGCAGGGGCGCACGCAGCTCTGCTTGGGAGGGCAACTGGGCAAGAGCGATGGCCTCCCCCCGAGGGACAGGCCAGTGCCCACTCTCTGCAAACTTCATTCCCTCCTGATGGTGGCACCTTCCCCTGGACCGCAGCACTGGGAGACGTGGCCACAGTCCCTTCACCCCGCCTCCTGTGATGAGGCCCAGGAGCCTCAGAGGAGCTGGAGCGTGGCTCTGGAGAAGACCGTGAGGAAGAGGAGTGGGGTGGTGGCGCGTCACCTCCACTGAGTCACAGAGTGAGGACGGCTGGCCGTCACTGATGCCGCCATCGAGCCCAGGAGGTAAAACCAGGAGGGCCCAGTGACGCTCCCGGAGCCGTCCCACTTCCCCTCAGCCGTCCTGTCTGTAGTCTGTAACAGTCACCAACCACTCGCTTCCTCAAGAGGATCCGTGCACCAGTGTGGGGAGAGCCAGGGCAAGGCTAGGGCAGCCAGGTCACCACTCCCCTCCCTCTGGGATGAAAACCGCGTGGGCCCAAGCAAGAAGGCCAGAAGGTCCAGAGAGGCAGATGGGAAAAGATGAAACAGGCAGGCCCTTGGGGATTGGTTTGAGGAGGAAGAAACCTGAGACAGAAAGAAGATGTATCAATACTTGCTCAGGTAAGAGGAACTCCGGTGGGCCCTGTCTACTGTAAGAGGTGGGCGGGGGCGGGGACAGGAGACAGAGAAGAAAATGAGGATAATTAAATTCCCAGCTGCAGGAGGCAGAGGGGCTGCGGAGCCACAGCTCAGGGGCAGGGGAGTGAGCGCCAGACCTGAACTTCAAGGCAGACAGAATTACGGCCTCCAGCATGGCCTTGAGATAAGGACAAGGGTCTGAGCACCTGACCACAAAACTCTGATGAAAATGTTGAAAGCAGAATAGAACCTCATCTGAACCCGACACAAAACAAGCGGCTCCCACACATAAAGCTTGGTTCACTTGACCTCAACAGATTACAACGCCTTTTCCAAGAGAAGGGTGCCAGGAAGCTCAAGGGGTTCAAGAAAGAGGGCTGAACTAGGCTGTGCGTGGTGTCTTCCAGTCTCTAAGGATATGTCTCAGCAGGATTGTGAATCAGTTTTTCAAATCCTAGAAAACTGATTAAGACCAGGACCCACCTTGGGGCTGGAAGAACCCGTTTAGCAAAGCAGGTACTTTCAGGAAGAGTTTTCTAAGCTGAAAAGAAACTTAAAGTAGGATTTAGATACATTGAGAGCAGGAAAGAGCTACATAAAAGTTATGGGGAGGGCTCAGGGAGACCCCACTCTGGGGCCACCAGTCAGTCTTGACAGGGGGTGGCTGGGTGCGGCAGGCATTCCAGGCCACTGCAGAGTGTGCGTGGCATTGTTGCCTAGGAGCTGTTCCTGGGTGTGGGGAGAAAAAGGCAGGGGAAGAGCTTTGATTTATAAGAAACCAAAGTGGTTTCCCAGCAGCTGTTGGCCTGATGGTCAAGCAGATATGGCGGGGCAGGGCTGGGTGGTCCAGCAGGAGAGTGAGGGACACCCCCACTCTTCCTTGTGCCCAGTTCTGGTCCAGGCCTGAGGCCCCGAGGGGAGACCCGATGCCAGTTGGAGGCCATTCTGAACACTGTGCTGGGGCCCATGCACATGCGGGGCTGCAGTGCAGAGAGGAGGAGAGAAGTGCCTGCAGGGGCCGCTTTCCAGCACCGTGCCCCCGCAAAGGGCCTTCCGGCAGGTTTAACTGCAGATGGAGATGAGTATGTGTCCTCGTACTACACCACCAACCCCAGAAGCAGATCTGTTTCCAGCACCTCTTTCCACGCTTCTCCCTGGGACCCTCTTCTAAGAAGTTTCAAGCTTTTCTGGCCTTTCCTGTTCTTCTGCCCTAACTGCTGCATACACACGGTCATCTGCGGATGGAAAGGCAGGCCAAGTCCTTTGCCCATCCCTCTTTACCCTGGGCTGACAAATGTCCCTGCCCTGGGGCTCTGGCTTTCGGTCCTCACTTCTGCCGCCTTCTCTTCCCTTCCTGCCCATCTCAGCTGTTGCATTTTCCTTCTCCAGAAGCTGCAGCTGCTGAGACAAGGACCAGGGGAAGGAAGAGGGGCCTGACCACCTGCTGCTGGACGGATGAGGCCCCAGGCCTCGCTGGCATCCCAAAGACTTGGAGGGCAAAAGGAGAAAAAAGACTTCCGTCCACCTGGAGTTCAGCTTCCCTCCCGCCTTCAGTTGGCAACTCCAGCTCTTCTCGAGTGGCCCTCCTCCAAGAACAGAGCCTTCCTGGCCTGCAGAGGAAGCCGAAGGCCCTGTCATCCTGCCAGGAATCTTCATCTGAAGCCTTAAAAAGCCCCGCTTGATAGTGTTGTGCAGACGGGCAGGTCACCAGTGCCTGGGGGGAGCCCTACACCCACTCCCCAAGAGGGGGGATGAAGACCAGGATGTTCAAGTCAAATGACAAGGTCAGCAGTGTAGGGAGTGGGACAGAGTGACAGCAGCTGGTCCTAGAAAGTGAAGCTCAACCTAGAAGGTGACAGAGGGAGCGCGCCAGGGTGTCCAGGTGGAAGGAGAGGCGCCCGCCTCAAGATCCCTGCAGGGAACCCAAGTCATCACCACCCACCTCCCTGCAGGCCTTTCTGCACCCCTGGCCCCACCACTGCCCCCAGACCTCTTTCTCCCATCCCCCTGCCCCCTGGGGCTTCAGGGTGGCCTGAAGGACAGGAAGAAGCCATCAGAGGGAGCTTTGGAAACCCTCAAGACATGGTTGAACCAGACATGCCTGCCATCACCCCGCTCGTGTGAGTGTCCCCCGCCTGCTTCTCTCAGGAGTGTCTTGGTTGCCCCCTACGGCTCTTCACTTCCGCACAATGGCTAAGGGCCAAAATCCGGAGCTGAAGTCACAGGGCAGAGCGCCGCTGTCCTGGGTGTGGAGGAAGGTCTTGCCTCTCCCCACATGTCAGCCCCCAGGTGCCCTCTCTGAGGCCCGAGGCATGGGAAAGGTGGCTGCAATGGGTGGGGGCGGTGTGCAACGAGGAAGCCGTGAAACACGCAGGCTCCCACCACCCCCTCATCTGGAGCCTGCCAGTCCCTGACAGTGCTCCTCTTCCAACTCATCGAGAAGACCAAGTCTATCCTGAGTCCACCAGCGTGCCCCGCCCACTCCCACCGGCTCCTTGCCCCATCTTCCTGGCCATTCTAAGTCCTTCCTTGGTGATGCTTCCTCTTCCTCTTGGAAACCCCACCCCCACCCACCACACCCCACCCCACCACCACCTGATCCTCTTCCTCCCATCTTCATCTGTCAGCAGTCCCAGGGCCTCCCGAGTCCCCCTCCCCCCTCCCCGAGGCTTGAAAGGGTGCTGGCACATAGGAGGTGCTCAGTAAATATTTGTTGAATGAATTGAAGCTCTGGCCTCCAGTTTTATCTTTGCCCCTACGCCATCCCCCAGGATTCCCTGACAGCTCAGTTGGTAAAGAATCTGCCTGCAATTCAGGAGACCCCAGTTCGATTCCTGAGTTGTTGGAAAGATCTGCTGGAGAAGGGAAAGCCTACCCACTCCAGTATTCTTGGGCTTCCCTGGTGGCTCAACTGGTAATGAATCTGCCTTCAAAGCAGGAGACCTGGGTTCAGCCTCTAGGATGGGAAGATCCCCTGGAGAAGGGAACAGCTATCCACTCCAGGGTTCTCACCTATATTATATAGACTATATATACAGCCCATGGGGTTGCAAACAGTTGGCACACTGAGCAACTTTCACTTTCATACTGCCCCCGCCTTGACAATTTTAACAACTCCTGAGGGACCTGGTCCTCTTTCTTATCCACTTGGGCAACCCACGCCCACAGCCACACCTTGACCCCAACATCCCTTAAGGGGCCATCCCAGGTCATAGAGAAGCCCTTCTGAGCCCGGCTGTAGAAGCCCTTCTCTCCAGGGCTCACCTCTACAGCTGCTCTTCCCAGCTCCCAGGTCTCCAGTTCTGTTCTTGCTGTTTCTCTACCTGTGGTCAGTCCATCAAAAGCCCTCCTCTCCCTTCCCTGTGGGCCAGTCCCTAGCCTGGGAACCATATGAAATTTCATTTTCTCTAGTCTTGCACTTGAATTCCAATGAGAGAAAAACACAGAACTGCCAGGTTGTCTCATCACAGAGGTGTAATCCTCCACCGCCAGTGAGCAGTCCATTCAGGAACACTTTTTCCCAGACCTTTGCCCTTAGAACACTGTCCGCAGCCCCAGCTGCGTTCCTTCCCATGACAGCCACTCAGTTCTCTGATAAGAACTGGGGTCATCACCTCTGACCTCCCTTCTCTGGCCTCCCCACCTCAGGTTATTCGCGCCAAACCCCTCCCTCACCCCCGGAACACTTCTCACCTTTTAGGGTAATTCCTCCGCTTGGGCTCTTGGGTTCACCTCCAGTCAAGCCTCCCTCTCCCCCCAGTGTCCCAGGAAATTATTTCTGATCTTACCTCCCTCCCTTCTTCCCACCAACTTGCCACCACCCTCCAATTAGCTCTAAGACCTTCCCTCCACCACACCTCTTAGCTAGCATCCTCTTTCAAAAAGGCCACTCTCCAGAAAGCTTCTGGAAAGATCTTCGCAGTCCACAGATGTCTTGCCTACCCACCCCCACCCTGTCTCCTCCACTCAGGCCATTGGCCTTGGTTCCCTAGAGGCGAATGAATCTGAGCTCCCATAGTGCAGCGTTCCCTCATCCTTCCATATCCTACAACCTTTCCTTTTCCTTTATCACAGAATACATCTGAATTCAAATCATACCCCAGAGAGTCAAATGGCGTGACTCCCCGCTGAGCCCACCCTGAATCCCATTCTCCAGAGGAAAGTGCTAGAGGACGTGTGGGTCCTTCCAGACTTTTTTCTAAGCACAAACACATGTAGTTTCATGTACACAAATGGAAGTTGTAAAAACAGAAATGGGATCCAGGTGCGCACACTGAACAGAGCACACAGATTCGATGAATGGACCGTGGATTTCCTAGTCGGCGATGCGCCTCCATCTTATCCTATGGAAGTACTGTGGATTTAAGGACGTTTTTAACATTGCAACAACTGTCCCTGCATGTAGATCTTCACAAAGTTATTCAAGCATTTCTGTTGGAGAGAGTCCCCACAGTGGAACCACTTTTTATGCCTCAAATGGCCCAGCAAACAGGTTGTCCCAGCTTCCCTGTCCACCCACCTGCGGCACAGTGGGTGGAGTTGGGAGGCTGGCTTTTGCAGCAAAGGGCCTGCCTCCCACTTCCACCTTCAAAGTCTGTGGTTGGATTACTTCTTACCTCCTCCTTCTCAAGCCTCCTCTACCTCTTCACACTGGGCAATCCTCCTCTGCCAACCTCTTGAAAGTTGTTTCCTGACTTTTCCCTGTGTTTTCCAAGTGGCTTCTTACATCATCTTTATGCTAATAGGGCTCAGATGGGTCTTTTTTAAAACTTCCCTGCAGCCTCCAGACCCATTTCTCTCCTGGTGCCCCAAGGAACTGCACAGCCAAGCCGTTCAAGTGAGCTGCCCAGTGAAAGAGGGTTTCCCAGGTAAGTGTGAGGAAGAGGAGAGGCCAGATGGCCCCTTCCATTCATGCATTCTACAAATATTTATTGAGTACCTAATTAAGTGCCAGGGAGTGGCAAAAGAGGCAGAGGGCAATGGTAAACCCAATCGGGCAAGGCCAGTCTTGGAGCGGAGAGAGACATTAATCAAATAATCACACAAATTAAGTGTGTAATTTCAAAGTGTGCTAAATGCCACCAGGGAGTGGCTCATGGAGATGTCCCTGACAGCCGCCAGGTCCAAGGGGCCTGGGAAGATGCCCCTCAGGGAGGACGCTGGAACTGAGATCTGAATGATGGGCAGGCTTTGAGCAGATGAGGCAGGTGAGGGATGAGCTCTCCATACTGGAACAGAAGGCCTGGCCAGAGGGGAGTAAGACCCACTCCAGGGAACTCAAGAAGAGAGGACAGCCTGATATTTACCTGAGGGCACGGGAAGCCTTGTGGTATAGAGAGGCAGGCAGTGGGCTAAATCAGATGTGAGTTTTGTGAGATTCCTACTCTTGACCTTGCCTGCATTTCTAGCCACAGGAAATAACAGATAAACACTTGTTCCCCCTGCTTTGCCCCTCTCAGACCACGGGACCTTGGATTCAGGATGCACTGATCGGGGAGCAGGAAGCAGGGCCTTTGTCCTGCCTTTCAGCAGTTATCGTGGCTCCAGCCCTATACTCTGCCTTTGAAGATGCCACCCGTCCCTTGACTGGATGCTCTAAATCCTCCCTCAAGTCACCGGGGACAAAGAGTTAGCATCTGGGCCGCAGCGAGGGTAGGCAGGCTGGGCTGGCTTTTGACCAATCAATCTACTCTTCTGTTCTGCCAAGCCCACCTCTGGCCACCAGAACATGCTCTTCTCATCTCTGGGGATCTGTGCCAGGCAATGCTCTCTCCCTGGTATATATTTTTCATTCACTGGTATATATTCTGCTCTTGGAATCTGAGCACCTCTCAGTAGAGGCTAAGAAATGCTGATCCCTGCAGAGTAAAGAAAGTCACTTAACTTGGCCATGGGGTCCCATTATCCATCTAACTTAAATCTCTCCAAACGGTGGTCTGACCAAAGGCCACTCACGGTCTTCCAGGGGCACCATCCTAAACAACAGAATGGGGGCATGGGTCTGGAGCCCCCTGCCCCAGCCACCTCTCGACCTCTTGGCCTTTTTGTCCAAGAACCACCCATTATCTACCCCGAGAGGCCAAGAGACGCCTTCCTTGTCTCCATAGGCCTCTGCCCTTGAGAGATCAGTCCTCCTCCCCCACACCACCACTGAATTTTGAAATACATCAGGTGGCCGTTCTCCCTTTCACAGCACCTGGGCAATCCTGTATTTGATGCCTCAGCCCCCCTCGACTAGCACAAGAAATGCCAAGGCTCAACCAAGCCCACCTCCCTGGCCATCTCATCCCCTTGTCGGTGGCCCTCTCAGGCCCATGGTGTGAAGACTGAAAGTTCTTTAAGAAGCAGGCCCCCTAATCCACAGCAGCCCTGCATGTATTAGTCAGCCTGTTGTGACATCACTTGAGTTCACCCTCAAGCTGTCCACACTGATTACCAACCACTAACCCGTGCCTTCAGAGTTGAAGGCAGCCGCTGAGAGCTGGGTCTCTAACTTTGACCTGGGAGTAAAGAGGAGAATCCCCGAGACGGATGCAACTGTCTGGGAGACAACCCTCCTTTCTGGATTTTGGTTCTAAAACGTGTGGAAATAAGAGCCGGTTCCATTCCATTTCAAAGACCTCCAATGAGAAGGCAAATGCTTCCTGCAATAACAGTACTAAGAAATTTAGGGAAAAAAACGGAGCTGAGAGCCCTTGAGGAGACTGAAGCTTTCAGGAATTAAATGCTCAGTTAATTCACAGAGCAAAAAGATGTGTGGGTGATTTCTGGAGTCCTTTCACCTGGGCAGCCAACGTGGCTCTCACCTGAATTCTCCCACCTGCACTTTGGGCCCCCAGCCAGGGATTGCTGCTTCCTGGGTCAAAATGGGCTCAAGTGTCAATGGTGCCAAGCCGTCATTGACCTCACTTCACCCACAGAACCTTGCGAATACTCTTCTCCCACCAGGGTAGCACCTGCTGATGGGTGCAGGGCCCAGGCCACCTCCAGCAGCTCCTGTAGTCCAGACTTCAAGAAACACTTCCAATATTTGATGGAGAGTAGACATCAAAGGGTGGAAGTACTTTTCCTGGACATCTTGTCCATCCCCAGCTGTTCTCAGTGAGCTGAACACTACTCAGAGACGGTAGGATGGACTCGCTTCCTCCCACACACTGACCAGGACTGGTGGGAGCAATGCCCCCTCCTACTCCCTGGAAACAGGAACTGGGCTGCCTGGCCCAGAGAAGTCAGCCATCCACCTCTGCCCAGGATGGGCTCCCCAGAAGCCCTGCTCCTTCCAAAGTTGAAAGCAATGATGATCTGCAAAAGAAATTGTTGAGAAACTGCTGAGAAAGTTTCTCCAAAGGGAACTGACAAAGTTTCTCCAAAGGACACTGCTAAGAAAAGGAGCCAAGGGACTTAGAACACCAGGAAAACCAAATGGAAAGGGAGGGTCTTTTTCAAGGTTGGTCTCAGATCTTCCAATATCTGACCCCTGACTTCTGCCCATTATCGAAGGTGTGTGTGTCTCTCTGAGGGCCCAGGTAAGGAGGACTTGGGCCTCCAGGCTGCGTTCTGGACATGATATTTTCCAGGCCCCAGTGAATGCCAGCGCAAATGGTTATGTGCTCACTGGCGGGGTCAGGCGCTTGTGGGAGGGGGTGGGTGGGGCCAGGGGCTGCCTTCTACAACTTACAGTTCTGGGCCTTCACAGACACCCTTATCGTGGCTGTGGGCAGCCACCAGCTGTGCTGGGGCAGCTATCCCCTGGGGCTTTTCTGTGCTACAGGGACGCAGGCAGTGTCAAGGAGGCAGAGTCAAGCTGCCTGCCTGCTGGGGGCGGGGGTACCCACGCCTCGTGACTGAGGGAAGGAGAAAGGAGGCAATGCCGTCACAGCACTTTGTCCTCCACGTCGGGGTGCGGGTTTTAGCACGCATTTCTGGGCAAAACGTTACCTCAAGTGTGCTTTTTAAGCTACCACCCCCTCTTCACAAGCCTTCTAATTAATGTCTACTATGTGAATTATTTATTGGGAACAGATGTTAGCAGTTTAGAGTGTTGAGTGAAGACCAACTAATCAATTGATCAATAAGATCAATTGCTAATCAATTTATTTGAACAGGTTTATGAACTTACTACAAACTGAACTGCAGATTTCCATGGCCCTGGAAGCCTATGCTCCCACCAACCTGTGCTATATTTCCAGCTCACCACCCCCGCCCTCCTCTAGCCTGCTGCCTGATCATTCACTTTCCCCTTCCCCAACAAGGAGTCTACTCTTACTGGGATTCTAATTTTATCTGAAGAGAGAATTGTCTTTCTCCAACCAGAAAAGGTGAATCTCAGGCTAGACCATTAAAATGTGCATCAAGAAGTAGCCTGAAAACCTAAACGAACAGGGCTGCAGAGTTACAGAACCCCATGTGTATCTCCCCGAAGGGCTTTTCTCACGCGGGCAGTTGGGAGAAGTTGGGGTGCGCTTGTCCCTCCAGCCCTAAATCCACAGCAAACTCAGGGGGACTGGCTAAGTGCTGGGGAAGCTTAAAGCATTTGGGGGTCAGGGTATGGGTGATAAACGATCCAGACAGGCAAAGGCCCCATTCTCCCCCAAGAACGTACAGCCCAGGAGGTGGTCAAGTCTGCATCTCAGGTTTTGCTGCCCAATCTAGGTGAAAGCACGGAAGATGAGTTCTCTCCAGCAACCTGCTCTTCCCTGCCTGCCTGCCCCCAGTTTGGGGGGCGACCCTGGATCTAGAATCACTCCTGGCAGGTGAGAGATTGAGGTGTTTTGGAAGTTCACAGAGATTCCCAGGTCCACTACAACCACATTGCATCTGCCAGCAGCTGCCCTCTGGCCTCAGTGGCTCCGCAGTGGCAGAGAAACAGTCTAAAAGCAGACGCAGGGGGCAGGAGCAGGTAAATACTGGCTGGATGAGCCCCTCTACCCTGTGACTAATCTTCCTATCTCCCCAGCACCAATCCCACCTAGAGCCATGGTCCAGAATTCTCTGATGGGTCCATGGACTAAGGTTTTGTAGTATCAGGGTAAGAGCATCTCCTCCTGTGAGTCCTTTACTTGAGAGGCCTGAACGAGGAGGGGCCCCAGAGAAGGGTAGCTTTACTTCTCTCCAGACCCCCAGTAGTAATCACTGTCTCGGGACTATGTTTTGAGGTGAGTTTCTCCCTGTCTCGTATTTGTGGCTAATTGTTATCTGTGGGCCCCGCTGTAAATATTAGAGACATGCATCCAGGGAGGGAGGAAGACTCTGAAGTGACAGGAGATGTGGGGGCCAAGGGAGGGATGGATGGATGTCTTGGGCACAGAGGACATAGAAGGATCACAAAAACAAAAGTCATCATTTCAAATAGCTGACACCCAGGTTCCATCTGACCTCATGCACAGGTAAGGAGCTGTTTTTGCTTCCCAAAAAGGGGACTTGTGATCCTGCAGCTGAGGAGAGAAATGATCATCCCCACTTCTTCCCAGGCAGAGCTGTGAGGGGCTAGGGGGCTGGGGGCTCTGCTTCTGGCTGAAGTCTAGAAGGTATCATGACTGTGACCCCAAATGTCACAGTCTCCCTTGGCCTTGTCTAGTGTTTGATTAGTTGTCACTTGCACTACTTGTGGGGAGGTCCCTGTGAGACGAGCTCCTGCTCCCAGCCCCCAACATAGATCCCGACAGGGACAACTGTCCAGAATTCTCTGATAATTCTCAGTTTTTTTGGGGGGGTGCTCTAATCTTGCTTCTTATCTGCCTTTGGAAAACCACTGTCCCTGTGGGATGGGGCTACACTGAGCCAGGAGAACCCTCTTCAGTCCCCACATCCCCACCGTGACCTCTGCAAAGCAGGTGAGGTAGTTTGCCTCAGAAGAAGGTCTAGAAAGCACACAGGTTAACATGATCTCTATATAAGGCTTGTCATGACACCGGGGCCTGCAGCTGTGATCCATGTCCGAGAAGCTCCCACTTCATAGCTTTTAAAGCCCTCACAGTACACATGAGTCCCTATGTTCCTGGAACAGCAAGCTGTCTCAGGACATTTTGGGGATGGTCTTGTGGGGACTGAGTTCCCTGGACTTTGGGAGACCAAAGGTTCTGCCACGCCAATGAAAACAGGACAAAGCAGAGAAGAGCACAGCACCCAGGGGAGAATGGCCTGCCGCCCCTGGAAAGGGGCAGCTCCAGAGAGCACAGTGGGGTAGACACTGAAGCTGGAGGTTCAGGTCACCAGCAAAGGCACAGGGTCTTCACTTCTTTTCCAGTTCTGAGATTCTGCCTAATGTCAGGGCCATTTGTCAGCCCTCTCAAAGACATTTCCCTTTCAATCCTGATTTCTTTGGGCTGGGCAGGCAGGCCTAGGGCTTCCTTGGCTCCTGTCTACAGGAAGCTAGCCCAGGCTGATTGGGAAGGCAAGAATATGTAATCTCTATGCAATTTTTAGGGACTAGGAAGGTACCTTAGGGCAAGGGGGATTTACTGCCAAGGCTCGTGGATAACCCAGTGTCCACCCAGAAGTCCTCCACAGGCCAGCAAGAAAGGAACTTCCTACTGACTCTTACATTCCTGAAAGTCACAGCCAAGTTATCTGCAAGTGTGAGTGAATGAGGCCCACTCAGGCTTCTTCTCCAGTAGTTAAATCTCATGCTGAGCCAACTCCTCAGATACATCACGTGATTTCAATCAGCTCCCCAGTGCCTCCCCATCCAGCTGCTGAAGTGGATCTTATACACGGGCCTACGATTTGGGCCTTCAAGATACTGTAAGGATGCATTGCCAGTACCAACCAGGTGCTGGGGCTGCAGGGGCCCAGAGGTGAATGAGGCCATCAGGGAATCTCTCTCAAGTTGGAAAATCAGGTATTGACTACAAGGGGACAGCATCACCTCGGTGACCTTGTATGTTTCCACAGAAGCCACACAGGCAAAGTCTTGAACCACAGCTAAGCTGAGTCCTGGCCTGATGCCTTGTGATCCTCCCAGAGCAAGAGGATGGAAGCCTACTTTCAAAAGACCACCCCCACACCCCTCACTTTCTCCCCAGGGAGGCTGTCATGAGGCAGTTTCTTATCACCTTGGGTTCTAGCCAAAAGAGAGAATATTGGGGTGAAAAGAGCTCCTTTCTGGAGGCTTGTGATGAAAAAACTAAGATGCAAATACTCATGTCTGGGTCAGACTCAAAGATTTTCCTGTACTCTGGTTTAATCTGTGAAAGAAAGATTATTTCTCTGAGGCACTTAATAGGGAACCTGCTAAGGCCCTAACTTTCCCTCTTTCTCCATTTCGCTGACAAACAAGATTCCACGGTCAGAAAATGTTCTCTGAAAGGATAGCTGAGGACTCTTAGCAAAAAGCTAAGGAGATAGCTGGTGCTGGGTGACCTGGAGCACTGCCCCACCCTCTTCCCTTCAAGCCCTCCCCCTAGCCTTCTACACCACAACACCCTCCCTGGTCCTTTGTAATATAACCCTGGAGTTTGCCCGTGTTGTTAGCTGATTGAAGTTCATTGCATTTCAACCTTTCCCACCCCCAGGGCCCCTCTGTTGGAGCTGCCACTGACAGCGCTCCCTCCAGCCCATTCCCTGAAAATGGGCTCCTCCTTGCCTCTTCAAGCCCTCCATGTCAGCATTTTTTCAAGATGCCCACAGTTGCCCCTGCAGAGCAAGCTCACTTCACAGGAATCAACTGGTAGGCTGCGTCATATAGACGCTTAACAGCAATTTTAAAAGTGATATAGAGTTGGCAGGTCCCGGCCCCCGAGCTCTGGTACAATGTTACGACAACTGCTTGCCTTTCTTTTGAGCCCCAGATCCTGCACCTCTGTGGCGAGCAGCCTCCACTCCAACAACATACTCCATCTAACTTGATGCCTACCCTCCACTCAGAAGCCCACAAGCCCCGGCTTTAGTCCCAGCATCGCCCTTCGCCCCTGCTTTGGGACCAGGCAGTGACCAAGAACAGAGGCTCCCTGCAGCAGCAGGTCTGACAGCCCGCGAGTCGCCGAGGACACAGCTGATGGGTGGGGTGGCCCTCTCCCTTTGTGGGGACCGCGAGCCGAGGTACGTGGGCGCCTCTCCTCCCGCCGCCCAGCCTTCAAGGAAGACCCCGCGCCCCACTCCCACTTCCTCCCGCCGCCCGTCCTCGGACCCTTCTGCTAGTCGAGACCCGCTTTCGCCCCCTGGGAGCTCTGCGGGACTGAGGAAGAAGTTGAGGGTGACAGTTACTACCGGGCCGGGTGAGGAGGGGGCGGACCTCGACGCCCCGCCCCTGCCCGCCTCCAACGGCTAGCACTGCCCAGAACCCCCCGCCCGGGGGTGGAGCCGGCAGCTCCCCGCCCCCTCGCCCCGCCCAGCGCCGCACTCCCCGGCCTGCCCCGCGCCCCGCCCCGCCCCCTCACCACGCTCCACACACCCCCGCCCCTGCCCGCCTCCAACGGCCAGCACCGCCCAGAGCCCCCCGCCCGGGGGTGGAGCCGGCATCGCCACGCCCCCTCGCCCCGCCCAGCGCCGCACTCCTCGGCCTGCCCCGCCCCGCCCTCGCCACGCCCCCTCACGACACCCCCCAACACCCCCGCCCCTGCCCGCCTCCAACGGCCAGCACCGCCCGGAGCCCCCCGCCCGGGGGTGGAGCCGGCATCGCCCCGCCCCTCGCCCCGCCCAGCGCCGCACTCCCCTGCCTGCCCCGCGCCCCGCCCCCTCACCACGCCCCACACACCTCCGCCCCTGCCCGCCTCCAACGGCCAGCACCGCCCAGAGCCCCCAGCCCGGGGGTGGAGCCGGCATTGCCCCGCCCCTCGCCCCGCCCAGCGCCCCCCTCCCCGCTACTGCCCCGCACCCGACGCTGACGGCGATTCCCCTATTTCCCACTGCTGGGTCTGTACGGACCTCTGCCTATCTGGACTTATGAGTCCGGGGCTGAGGACCAACTGAGACGGTTTCCCAAGACAACCCTGATTTCAAATATCCTGTCCCGTCGTCAGAGTCAGCTGTTCTCCCTGCGCTTTGGAGAACGGCGCCTTTCATGCACTTTCTAAAGGGCTTCAGATTAAGCTCTGTAGTTGAGCGTCGCTGAGGAAGGTCCCAGCTAATCCAGACATCTTGATCCACCAGATTTGTCTGGGGCAGGGGGGAAGGGGGCGTAGAGGCCGGCCCAAGTCTTTGCCCTTGAGAAGGAATGGACAGTGCCAAGGCCGAGGCCGTGGAGTGAGCAGGAGAGAAGAGGGCATCTGCCCCAGCCCTGCTGTTTGCACCTCGCCCAGTTAGGCTGAGAACCCTGCCCAGAAATGTGGGGCACCTTCCAGCCCCGCTCCTCTCTGAACCCTCTCGTTTCTCTCCATCCACCTTGAAGTCGGAGATCTCCCTAGCTCCCTCGAGGAAAAAAAAGACGCGGACCTTCCCGTTTCTCCACCAGCTCCCTCCTCCCTCAGGGGGCGGGCAGACTGCATTTCCCTCCATGTGCTGTTACGGATAGAGCCTAGGAGAGTGCGCTGCCCACCGCCCCAGCACCTCCTCCCTCTCCGGCCTTCTTCCTCACTTATCTCTTCTTCCTCAGCTGAGGAGATAGAGCAGCTGAGTGAAAAGACAGAAAGTAATTTCCTTTCCGTCTAACCGCTTCTAATAGGAACCTGGAGGAAACGGAATTTAATAAATTAAGAGTGGTCGCAACCAACCTCTACCATACTTTCCCACGCCCCACCCCCTTCCATCATTACTTTTTAATTACTGAAGACCTTTTAAAAATGTAAAGCAAATTGACTGCGGCAATTGAGGCAAGCTAAAGATGGCTCTGAAATTACGCCGTTGTCAGCGTAGACCCATTAAAACAAAGTTTATAACTATCCGATGTTTTCATTGACTACCCCAATCCATCCACATGCAGTAATCTCCTTCCTCCCCTCCCACCGAATCCATCTACGACAGTTATTACTCGTAGAAAGTCGTGGTAAATTGAGAGGGAGTGTACCCCAAAAAAGGGAAGGAAGGAGAAATCTGTTTTTAGTTAGAGCTTGGACTTTAAAGTAGCCAGAGTTAGAGGGACTTACCTTTAAAATGCAGATGTGTGTTGTGACGGTCTGAAGGGGGGAGAGACAGATATAGAGAAAAGTGGGGAGTTTTCTCCAGGGCTTGTGGTGATTAAGAGAACGTGGTCCCTCCACACAGAAACCAGAAGGGCAGGGCCCCAGGAAAGAGGAGGTCTCAGACTAGGATTGAAGGGCATTGCTCTTGTGTGTGGGTGAGTTAAGTGAGTGGGTTTGAATGGAGCTGCAAGGGGGAATTAGGCTGGGGTTTGAGAGGGGGAAATTCACAGCCTTCCAGATTCTTTCCTTGGAAGAGTCCATTTCAGATCACCTGAAGACAGGCTCTCGACTCCCTTTTGTCACTTAAGGGAGTGTCCTCGGGTATCTTGGTAATGATAGAAAGGGGGAGATACCTGGTGGGATGGCTTAGCCAAGTATTAGTACTGGATAACCAGGCTTGGGCAGTCCAGATGGCCAGGCCCCAGAAAGAGGACTTCAGAATGCAGGGAGCATTTGCAGTATACCAGGATTCCCTCCAAAGCCCTCTGCTGGCTTCCTGGAGGGACAGGGTCAGGAAAGCTCATGGAAGGGGGGAGCTTTATTTCCTGGCTGGTATACACTTGGCATTAAAAACAGAGGACAAGGAGCTTCTGTGGTGCTTCAGGAAGGGAATCAGAAACTATACACTAGAGACCAGAACTGATGGGATCTTTGAAGAGCCTGTATCTTAACACTTATGAAAGTTTCTATTTTGGTCAACACTTTTCTTTAAAAAACTCTGTAGGTAGACCTTGAAAGTGAAAGTGAAAGTCGCTCAGTCGTGTCTGACTCTGCGACCCCATGGACTCTCTATATAGTCCATGGAATTCTCCAGGCCAGAAGGCTAGAGTGGGTAGCCTTTCCCTTCTCCAGGGGATCTTCCCAACTCAGGGATTGAACCCAGGTCTCCCGCAATACAGGCAGATATTTACCAGCTGAGCCACAAGGGAAGCCAAAATGTACAGCAAGGAAGTGGGGAGCCGAACGACCATCCCGTCCTTCTGGCCACTAGTCTTTGAATAGAGTTAGATTCCTCTGAAAATGGGAGGGACTGAACCTTGGGGGCCCACTGTATAAAGGAAGAAAGCTGGGTTGGAGGAACTGGGCAGCAGTGGGTGGTCTGCCCCTGTTGATATCACCGGTGGCCAGCCACTGATCACAATGGAGAAACCCAGGAACAGAGGATTTTGCAAAGAGGTCTGGGCACCAGGAGTGACAAGGGAAGGAGCGAGGGGGTCGGAGCAAGTGAGAAGCAAGTTTGTGATGCAGTAAGTTTAATCTCTCCCTTTGATTCGTTCTGTGAATTTGCAAGACTGTTGGCTCCTCAGGAGTTGCAGCTTGGTCTTAATTTCCATTCCTGGTAACCCGCAGCCAGGTGCCTGCCGCACTAAGTTAAATTTTACTTAAACCATTACATTTGCTTTCAGTGGTATATTTGCAAGCTCATTCTTCCAGATCTCAGTTTATTATTTTTTTTTCCAGTCATTTTAAAGGGACTCTCTCTGACTCTCTGTTGGCTATGGGAATTGATCTCACAGTCCTTGAAACTTCCTTCCAGAATTCTTAGGAAATGGAGCTCAACGCCTTGTGAGCTGCTTAATTCTCTTCAGAATTAGCGTTGTCTCCTAATATGCATGTTTGTCCTCTGAGAGTGGGTGAGATGCTCTGCGTGTGAAAGATGGCATATAAAATTCCACAAAATGGCTTTGATTATAATAATAATTCTCTGCCAAACCCAGAAGGGTTAAATCAAGGCAGGTAGCTGGAAGGGGAGGTCCAAATCAGAGAGAGTTTTACCAGAAGTTTACAGCTGAGCTCATAGCATGGCAATAGGGAACTCGCCTCCTGAGTTGGGGGCTGACTGGGGCAACGATTTGCCAAGACTTCTGACACGTTACCCCAATCTCTCTCCTGGCCCCCACCACACCGCAGGCATGCTGTCTGTCTAGAAACTGCATCCCTGGGGTGGCTCAAACCTCAGACTCCACCAGCACTGGAGCCACCTGGGCCTGCTTTCTGTTAATCATTCAGATTGCTCTTTCCTGGCCGCAGCCTTGCCTCAGGGTGGCCATTAAGAACGTTACTTCCTAATTTAAGCTCAAAATACAGTTCTGTGGGGGTTTAAACACAGAGGGACCTGTACTCATATCTTGATAAATTGTAAAATATCTCCCCCCGCGTCTCCCTGTCTCACTCCTCCCGCTTCCTTGTTACCATTGCAAGTCTGGCACATAGTCTTTCAAAGAAAAAATAGAATTAAAAAAGGAAGAAAAGAAGAAAATGAAAAGCTTATTCTTTCTAATGTCCCCTAACGTTTAAACACACACACATACACATGCACAATTATACACTTATTATTTGTGTATTATGCACAAATACACTTAAGTGTATTTTTTTCAGGGAAATGGTATCCTTAAGGATCAATATATGATCCTAAGGGGTCATATGTTGGCATGATTTTGTTGCCTACCCTTGAAACGGGACTATGGATTTATTTGAACAGACTTTGAACGTGACCCTGAGAAGAACTGCTCTGGCATTTGACTGGTTGGAGCGTGGAACAGAGGGTTCTCTGTAGCCCCGTGACTCACTCCAGAAATTGTACCTGCTGTTTTGTGGGGGATGGGGAGTTACTTTTTATAAACAAAAATCCAGAGACGAGTTTCAACATTTATCAGTGTATCAACAAAGTTGAATACAAATTGTACCAAACTTGCCATCACTGGGGACACTCTCTGAGATGCAGCTGAGCCAGGAAGAGCCCGTTCCAGAGCACCCTAGTCTCCTTTTCCCACAGCCTAACTTCCCTCCTCCCTCCTCTCCTCTCTGAGCTGGATGATGGGGTAAACCCCGAGCCTGTCTGGTACAACCCTTTTATTTTACAAATGAGGAAACCGAGGCCCAGAGAGGGATTGCCCTTGCCCAATCCTGCGTCCTTGACACTTTTCTCTTCTGCCTTCACACTCTGTACTCTCCAGTATGAATGACACCAGCCTTACCTCTCTCTGGTGCCATGCCACTCTCTCTTATTTGTCATGGTAAAAAAAACAGGTCTCTTTCCCTCCCCCAAGCCCCTCCCCATCCCTCCACCACTGTGAGTGCTGCAGTACTGATCCCCACCATAAATGGAATGTGTCCTTCCATTTTTCACAAACTCAGCACATGCTGCTCTTTTACCAACTCGTATCCACAAAATCATGGCATGAGAATGTCATGCCAGCAAAATGGATCAAGAAAACGGTACTTGATAATCTACTGTAAGAATCACCTCAAACAAAAATTCTCTTCTGTTGGGATGGTGACAGGAGAGACACGTTGCCGCTGTTCTGCCTTCCCTTTAATCAGGATACAAAAAACTCAGTAAACATGCTAATCAGAGGCTCATATCATTCAAATCTTCCCTGATCCACTGCCTTCATTTGAAGAGCCAGCGTTTCGTTAAGAAGAGTAGTTCTGCCCGCAGCGCTGACAGTGTATTCATTTGTCGTGTGAACCTGTCACTTTGCAAATGCCTGTTGTCCTGTGTGTGAGCAGTGAACTCTGTTCAGTTATACAGCTTGGCCACAACTGGGAAGAACTCAGGAAAGTATGTGCTTTGTCCCCTTGACTTACAGATGAGGAAACTGGCCCCCAGTGAGTGGGAGGGACTTGCCTAGGGCCACTAACCCATAGTAGAACTGGGACTAGTTCCACAAAGTCAAATGCAAAGTCAGGATCAGCACCCACTTCACTCCACTGCTTCTGACAATGGTGGAAACGCAGGATGTTGACAATAGAAAAGAGATGTAGAGGTCTCATAACCTTTTCTTCTAAATACAAAAGGGCTGGACCATCTGCATTGAGAGGAAGCTAAAGAGTATTTCACCGCTTGACAGCTACATGAGTTAAAGAAACCCAGGTCCCAGGAGGACAACCTCTCTTTTCTGGAAGTGGGCTTGACCACTGCTAGCGCATGTGTGGAATCTGAGTTACTTTCCTCTGGCTCATCCAGACTACTCTAGGGAAGGCAGTAGGTAGTCCAACTTTGATGTCACCCATAGCAGCCAATGCCGACGCTTCCCTGGCCAACTAACAGGTGGTCACAGAAGCCCCCCCCCTCCCAGTTGCTGGATCAGTTGCCAGGAATTTGAGGTGTCGACAGAGAAAGATAAAGACCAGGAAACCGTTTCTAACACCATTGGCCCAGAGCAGAGAGTAAATCGCCAGCAACGACCTGGAAGAGGCTATAAAATGAGAATAAAACAGGATGATAATTTATGATGCACAATAAAAAGAGCAGGGGAAGCTGAGGAGCCGGGGATGGTTCATTTCCCTCCACGCCCTGGCTCTTTAACCGTGCTGAGCATTTCCTGCCCAGCCTGGTGCCCCTGCATTTTGGAGAGGCCCCCCCGCCCCACCCACAGCATCCAATCCCACCCGCAGGGCTCCCAAGTCCTGACAGTGAAACTCTGTGAGGGCCTTCTACGCAGACCTCCCAGGACTGGCTCAAGGTCATGCAGCTAGTCAGTGGCAAATCCAAGGCCTGACCCGGGACTACCTATTTCAAGATCAAAGTCTTTCTCAAATCCACCCCATTTTCCTTGCCAGGAACAGAAGACCTGAATTTCAAGATCTAAGTGAAAGCTCTTCTCTATATCTGACATTCTCCACCCCCACCCCGCCCCCCAGAAAGCCCCAGGAGGCCAGAGCCCAGACCTCGGGGGGGGGGCACCCACTCTTAACTGGCCATCAAGCCTCGTGGTGGACTGGGGCAGCCCCAGGGGGAGGCCACTAACCTCGCTGACGGCAGATCCTATGGGCGACAAGGGGGACAGGCTGCCTCTCTGCCTTGCCCGCCTCCCACAACCCTTCATGGATTTGGGTCACCTGCAAGTCATTGAGCCTGTGGGGCTCCTGGGCTGCCCCTGTTCCTAGAGGCTCTGTGGGCTCTCCACAAGGGCTAGCCAGGGGCCCCAAGGGGCTCAGGCAGCCCTCTGCCCACTTAGCCCTGGTTGTGAATTGTTTCGAGTATTCCGATGAGTGGGGATATCTCTTGTCCCGTGCAGCAGCCAGCCACAGCCACCGAGCCCCTTCCTGGTGGGTTTGGAAGGTGGAGGGAGGTGACTGGCAGCAGAGAAAGTGTTGCCCACCCCCCCTCATTCTGGGGGTGATTTTGGAGACTCCCCTCGGGACCAGTCCTTTGCAGCTGGGTTAGAGGTGGGGTGGGCAGGAGGGCAAAGAGCCAGAGACAAGAACTCTGGGGCTAGAATACAGCCCCGGCTGGACCACTAATCCATCACGTGACATCTCTTCAGAGAAGTCACCTCTCGGAGACCCACTTTCCTTTCCTTGCCCCTCTCGAAGTGCCCTTGGAAAGCTCCCAGGAGATACCGGGTGCGATGGGACTTGGTGAATCCCCAAGCTCTTGGGTTGTAGGGTGCGGCAACTATCACTGGCTGAGCAGAGAGGCCACCGGCAGGCCGTCCCCAGCCACCGTGCGTCTTGAGGCCTTTCACGGTCAGTCCCCAGACGTGTTGCTGTCAGCATAGCCCGGCCACCCCAGGGGCCTGCACCTTCCTGTGTATCTCCCACCAAGCAAGGCAAGCCTAAAACTGAGGGAAAGCAAATACAACTGTATATGAGGCCAGTGTGGAGAATCTGAGGGTCACTGATAGTGAGGATCCCCCAGAGACCTCCTTCCCCCATAGAATCCTTCCTTTTACTCTTCCTTTTGCCCATGGTCCCTCAGAGGAGGGAGGAGGATGTCGGCTTCGAGTCCTGCCGTCAACCCGGCCTCCCTACCTTAAGCTCAAATTGTCCTGATCCCCACTTGTTCGTAAGAATGGGAGTCTCCAGGACCCCCTGCCTCCTCAGTGAGGGGCCTGTTGGCTCTCGTTGAGGCTGTTCAGCCCAGCAGATGCCCAGTGGCCCATCCCAGAATTCCTGAAGACTATCTTGGTTCAGAGGTTAAAGCGTCTGCCTCCAATGCGGGAGACCCGGGTTCGATCCCTGGGTCGGGAAGATCCCCTGGAGAAGGAAACAGTAACCCACTCCAGTATTCTTGCCTGGAGAATCCCATGGACGGAGAAGCCTGGTAGGCTACAGTCCACAGGGTCGCAAAGAGTCAGACACGACTGAGCGACGGAACGGAACGGACGGATCTGGGAACCAGATTTGGCCAACAACAGCTGTGCTAATCTATCCCAAGAATTCCAGACTCTTCTGCCTGGCTGATCCCCCTTATTTAACTGAGTGAACCCTTGAATCAGTTGACATTTAAGGGTACAATTCTGTATAAACCCAGAGCACAGAAATTTCCAGAGTGATTTTTCACGGGTGCGATTGCTACCACCAGGGCCTTGGCCCGTGGCCTCCCCTTGCTCTGCAGACACACAAGCGCCCCTCGTGCTGAACTCCTGAGTGTCCAACTCTGCCCTGCTGGTCTCCAAGAATTGCTTCTCTTTCCTCTCTCTTACTCTTCATCTGCCACCCTGCTCCCTCACAGAATTTCAGTTCCTTGAGTAGGTTGACATAAACAAGGTGACAGTTATGAAGCCATCAAATTTTAAAGTAATAGTACTTAAGGAATTTGGGGACCAGGGGAATTTCCCAGAGGAATGAAAATTAGCAGTGTCGTGACCTCCTTGGAAAAGCCCTGCTGTGTTTAGTAAACCCTAGTTCACCGGGTCTGCCAGTTTCTGTTTCCATTCAAAAACAAGATCAGAGGATGCATGCGGGGGAATCCCCCAAACCCAATTATCCACCTCCACGGAGGAGCCATGCTATAAGAAACCCCCAAACCATTTCTCCTTGGCCTGAGCATATTTTTCCAAATTCTCCAAGGGAAAGGACAGGGCTTCTGTGGCCGAGTCCAGAAATGAGCTCCCTGGCTTTTCCTGCCGTCTGGTTATTTGGTGTCCTGCCAAGCTTCCTGTTCCTTCCCATCCCCTGAAGTTCTGCAAACACGATGATCAGGGTCCTCCAGGTGCTGTTCCTGGCGATGCGGGCAGCAAGGGGGCACCCTTCCAGGCGGATACCTTTGAAGATGGATCATGGGTGCTTCAAGCCACAGGTGGTTCCCACCACTCATCTCCATGTAAACATCTGGCCTCCTGCTCAAAGCCAAGGAGCTCCAACTGGTTCCTTTTCTGCCTGATTGCCGCCTGGCTGGGCATCCCCGAGTCGCACAGGCAGAGCTTGGCTGCTTGCTGAGCACCGGCAGCACAAAGGCACAGTGGGCTTGGCTGAGAGTGGGTGAGGGGCTGGTCCCAGTTTCTGGCCTCACGGAGCTTACAATCTGGTAAGGGACACAAGACAAGGATGGCCCCAAGAAGGGAATGGCTCAAAATCACATGCAGAAGGCCTGCGGGGACCCAGCCCAGCAGGCTCTGCAGACCCTTCTCCCCAGACCTAGAATTAGAGGCCAGCTTGCCTCTGGGCTGGATCTCAAGCACGGCAGGTTCCTTGTTAGTGGGGCCTGAGATCATGAGTCTTTCTCTCTTCGTTGACAAGGCAGGTGAGGCGCTTACTAGATGGAGTTGGCTGTTCCCCAGACAGAGTTGTCTGGCTGTTTGTCTCCCAGAGCCCTCTCAGCCCTCTGCCCTCTGCAACCTCCCTCTACTTATGTTCGGCCTGACAATTCTACTGATGCATTAATCCCTGCTGGGCCCGAGGAGCATTCCCACTGAACATGCTTACGGCTTGGTCTGGGGTTCCCCAGGGGCAGGCTCTGGTGGAAGGTGGGGGGAGCGGACTGCAGCCTCCTGTCTGGGGCTGGGGTGGGGCTGGGATTGGAATTGGGTTGGAGATTTTGGTGGGAAGCAGAGTGGTTACTTGGAGGGATGGAATTGGGCAAAGCAACTTCCTTTGTACATCAGGCTGTGGCTGCTCTGAGGGGAAAAGGCAGGGTGGCACGGAGACACAGGGCCACCTGGCGTCTTTCTGCCCTACCCTGAAACTGAGCACGCATGCATCCATCTTGCTATCTGCTTAGGGAGGCTTGTTTTTTCCTTGCTCATCATCCATGGTGAAGAGGAAGCTTAACATAACATAGGAAGGTGCTTCAAAACCTGTAGACTGCCAGAGGAGTGACTGGGATTCCTTGTTGCCACCCCCTGGGGACCTGTGAGGTGTTTAGCAGAGCATGGTGTTGAGCACACAGATCTCTCGGGGGGACCCGGTCAGGTTGGCAGCCACAGGCTCGCAAAGCGGATTCCCTGGGTGGTTGGTTAGACAGGATGCACCGTCTCAGTTCCCCAACTGACCAAGCATTTCCAGAACCCTCTCCTTCTAGCTGCCAGGGTTGCCCCCGACCCTCCATCTGGTGGAATTTGGAGTCATCCTGGTAAATCTCTCATTTGTGCAGAAATCCCAAATAGGCATTGAACCAAAGGCAACATTCAGGCTGAGGGCAGAGCAAAGAAAAGGGAGCTGCTTCTTGGTCTTTGTCTTTGCTCCCTTGAAACCTTCCCTTTCTTTGGCTTTTTCCAGCTCTAGACCCCTGCTCGCACGGCCCCAGGCTTTCCACTCAAGGGGACCTCAGCTGGCCTCAGGTGGGAAGGTGTGAGACATTCCTTGGTCCTTATGTGTAATAGAGGGAGGCATCAGGTAAATTCTGGTGGCCGGGCACATTCATGTGCACAGCCCAACAAGGTATTAGGAGACCGTGGGTCAGGAAATACATGTTCTCATCTTAGTGGGGTGGGAAGGAGGCAGGGCCTAGATCCTACTTCCAACTCTGCCATCGCTGAGTGGGTGTGCAGTTACTGATTGCATGCACGCCTTGGTTTTCTTCTTGGTTGGATTCCAGAGCTTTCCCAGAGTCTCTTCTTTGGTTCTAATAGTCTAGGCTGTGAATACAGTGGGATTCAGCCATTAACTTTCAAGTCAGTTCCATAAAGATTCGTCTAGTTGGAATTATCCACAGAGGCCCCACCTTAGCCCCCAAGTGGGAAGGGTCAGAAAGAAGTTTGAGTTCACCTACACTGCCTCATCCTCCACCAGAGTCCCTCTCCAATGACTGCACACACCCATGACAGAGTTTGGTTCACCAACAGATACGATCACTGCGACCTCCTCCTGGTCTACACCCAGTTTCATAGAAAGAGCTATGGCTTTTTATATGGCATGCACTGGGCACATCTTCACACACTGTACCCCCCAAACCCTTCTCCATGAGGAATGTCATTAGGGTAACCCAGTCCAGTAACCCAGGAAGGAGACCGCCCTAGTTGGCACCACTTCAAGCCCCATATCTGGGTGTTAATTTCTCTGAACACTTACTTCCAGGTGGGTCTAGTGTAAAACTGTAGGAGAAAACCCAAGGGCAGTGCATCTGATCAGCAAGGGGGCAGGGACGCCATCTGCCCCCTTACTTATCCCCCTGCCTACCACCTACCCTGGCACCCGAGCCACTGCTTTCTGGGCCTCGCCCAGTAACCCATCTGGGCCTCTCACACCCCACCTCATCCCACCCCATGTTAAACTCATCATCAGTAGGGAAGCCCTTATTAGACATAAATGTTGTCACCACAGAGGTGAATAGGACTAAGATTTCTGTAAAGGACAGATCTGAAAACAATTTAAAATGAGAGCATGTGATACGGTTTCTTAGGGGCACACAGAGTGTTCTGTAGACAAGAAGCAGCCAGTACATTCACAAGATGCATGCAGCCCAAGCGTGGCCTGGCCGGAGGGATCGGCCAGCGTGGAAGAGGGACAGGGCATGGATCACCGAGTTTGCTATTTAGATGACTGAGGTTCTCCCTGCAGCCTTTTTCCTTTCTTGGTGTCCTGAAGTCACAAGACTCCCCTGCGGTGGGCCGGGGATCAGCAGTGTGGGCTGGCAGAGGTGGGCAGGGCAGGCTTCCATGAGCTCAGGGTGGGCCACCACCCCAGAGGAGATGACAGTGAGGGGGGAGGGCCTGGGAGAGACTGGATATGAGAGGGCAAACTGGCCCTTCGGGGGTGGGGTGGGGGCAGGGAGGCCAAAGGAGTGCGCTTCCAGTCTGGGTAGGAGGGATAGAAATAATAAGCACTCACAAGAGTAAGCAGAAAGCGGGCTTCCTCCTTGCTCTGCGTCCTGGGACCTAATATAGAGAATACTACAATGACCGTGCTTAGGAGCAGCGGGGAACTCAGTCTAGAGACCCCGGCCTGGCCTCGCCTGCACCTACAGTAGGGACTTATCCCTGTCATCTCTGCCTCTGCAGGGAGGCCAGAGCACCAGCCCTTTCCAGTGGTCCCCACATGGGCACTGACAGCCTCTGCCCTGGGGCTTCCTCCTGGCCCTCCCAGCCGTCCCCTGCCCTAGGGGAGGTGTCCCAGCATCCCAGTGCATCAGAGTCTGGACCTCTTGAGGTTCTTCTTCTGACCCTGAGTGTGGCTGCTGTGCAGGTTGGGGAGGGGGCTAGTCCATTCCACGAACAGCTGTTAGCCACGTGGCAGCTTCCTCTCCATGCTGCTCCTCCCCAGGAAGGACTAGAGTGGGGGGATGGCTTCTGGTGACAGAGGCTGTATCCATGGCTGAAAGCCACCCAGGAGAGGGCCTGGCTGTCTGGGCCCCTGGCGCCGCGGTGAGGTCAGCAGAAGAGCCTGCCTCCTGTTTTCTCTGCTTTCCATTCTCCCCAGCCTCCCTGGCCATGTGTTTGAAGAGCTTTGTTCTCTAATGGGTAACAAGCCAGGTGGGCGGCTCCTGCCCCATGGACGTGAGAGAGACCTAGTGTTTCCTTCAGTGTTCCCTTGTTCAGCAAAAATCTCAAGAAGTTGCATTGTCCCGCACGTGGGCACGGAGTCACCCCCGGACTCCCAGAGCCTGACTGTCCACCATCCCAGCAGTGGGGAAAACGCAACCTGCTAATTTATCTTTTCAGTCTCCTGCTGAAGCCTGAAAAGCAATTCTCAGAGCTTCTCCCTGCATCCCGGCTCGGGTGAAACTGTCCCACACCTTTTCTCTGGTGGTCAGGTCTGCCTTCAGAGCTGCTCGGGTTCTGGTGTCTTGGTCCCGGTTTTAATGCCTGGTTTTCCTGCCTTGACCTCTCCTGAAGTGAGGGGGAGTCACAGGGAAAGGTTGAACAGATGCACAGGGGGCCGTGAATGACACCGAGCGGGATGGGGACTGGGGGCCCTGGGCGGAAGCCCCCTCCTCACCTCCGGATGACCGCGCACCCCTGGTTCCTACCCAGCGACTCTTCCCAATCCCCTCCTGTCTTAGCATCTCCCAGATAAGCCTTCTGGGATGCAGACTCCCTTTGCCCTACACTCTTTCTAACCCCAGCCCCAGCCACATCGCAAGCTGATGTGCCCCCACTGACTGCCCTTAGGTCAGCTGGGGCGGGGCATGGCACACACAGTGACAACTCTCTCTGAGGCCGGGTGGTGGTTTTTATAAGAACCATGGGCACCTCACCGCAGCCACTGGAAGATCTATTCAGCTCTGATTGACATGACCAACATCTGCTGAGCACTCACCAGGGGCCCAGAACTGTCCCAAGCTTAGGTACGCTGCGAGGTCTGGGGGCCCAGGCCAGCGTCTGCCTTTCTTTCTCTGGCCCACTCCTCTCTGGAGTCTGGCAGATGCTTCTCTAACAGACAGGAGATGGGAGTGTCTGCAGCACATTGGGAACCCGCCCCCAGCCGCCTGATACAGCCACGGACATGGAGGTCCTGGGACGGGGCACCGCCACGGGCCCCGACCTGGTGCTGGCTGTGACCTCTCTCTTCTTTTCAGGGAAGTGTCCATCAGCTTTCTCCCCCAGCTTGGAGGGATAAAAGGGAAGCCCTGATTCCCTGATTCTGCAATTCTTCTGCCCTTGCATCTTGTTCTTTCCTCCCACCCACCCTCGCCAGGCCTCGCCAGACTGCACCCTGTCTCAGCTAACGCGGCTGGGTGTGGTGGGGAGGGTGCGCAAGGACGGGGGACCCCAAGTCCCCCCAGTCCTTGCTGGCTGAGGAGCCTAGAGCCAGCCCTCGGGCCCCGGGGAAGTCAGATGGGCCGCCTCTGTTGTGATTCAGACTGCTGCTGTCAGCTCAGGGCCTTCTCTGTCTCCACGTGGTAATTGTTTTGAGCTTTCAAGGAGGGTCACTGAAACAGGATACCTCACACACAGATGATTCAAAAGACACCTGCACGAGAGACCCCCGGGGCTTCCTGCCCTCAGGTCATGGGGACTGTAAGCGGAAATGCTCCCCACGGAGGCAGTCTCTCCTTTCAGGGGTCTGGCATCAGCCTACTGAATGCCCTGCAACTTGCTACTTTTTTGTGCTTCCGTTCGAAGTCGCCTTGCTCTTTTTGTGCTCCACTTTCGAAGCTGCCCCTGTCCTTAACCTGAGGCAGAAGGGTCCCCTATCTGCCCCCAGCACCCTGTTCTTCCAGCCACACCCACTGTGCTCAGGATTGACCAACAGGGTGAGATGGAAAAGAACGAGATGAGGCCATACCTTGACAGCCCCCACAGTGGGAGGGAGGCCCAGGCCTGGGCTCCTGGCCTGGACTGCTGGTCAGCGCCACAGGAACCGCTTTCTAGAAGCACAGGCACCTGAACCACCTCCCAGAGCTTTCAGCCAGCAAGTCTGGAGTGGGCTTTGTTGGGCTTGGGGGCAAGAAGCAGCGGCCTCACTTAGACAAGAGAAAGCTCTCTTTATCCCACTGACAGTCTCCAGATTGGTGGGGGAGGTAGGAAACAGAGGTGCAAAAACCGCAGATGGGAACAGTTGTCTATAACAGTTACCAAACTTTTGAAAAAACAAGAAGCAGCAAAGAAATAAAAGCAGGAGATAATTAAGTACATCATTGTACACACCACTTGTTAATTAAGCTTTTACTCTGAGAACCTGACAGAATCTGCTTATAAGGTGAGAGCGTGCGGGCAAATGGCATATGGCAAGCCATCTGCAATGAGAATGCGCTGTCAGAACTTCCCTGCCCTGCAAAGAGCAGGAGATGCTAAATGTGGTTTTCCGGAGAGAAGCGATTTATCTTCATTCTCTGCAGAAGAGGAGTTGACGGTTTGGGAGGGACGATGAAAGAAGGGCAGGAAGGGGGGGTGCAGGGTGGGGGTGGCGGTGGTCTGCTCCTCTGTAAGGGTGTGACACCACGTCCTCCGCGCAGACCACACGTCTCAGCGTCTCAGCATGGCTCGCTCCAGGCCGGGAGTATTCTGGGGACCCCTTGGATTGTTTACCTGTCTGAGAGCCAGTCCTTAAAGGTGCATGACACACCCAGGAGAGGAGGCACTGCTGAGGGATCTGATCATCTCCTCTCTAAAACGTTCCTGTGCCGGGGGTGCAGGGGGATCGCAGGCCTGTGGAAGGTCCTGAGAAAGGCGGATGGATGGGTGGGGGCGTCGAGAGCCCCCTTATTTCTCGACCGTCAGCCCTCCGCCTGCCATTTCACCATTAGAGTTTCTGCTCTCAGAAGTCCTTCACCTCCTCAAACCTAGTTCCTCAGCTATAGAATGGAGATAAATTAGCTACCCAACCGCTGCCCTGGGTTGCTGTAAGACCTGTTGAGGTGATGCAAACAGGGTGAGGTTTACCTATGAATGGAAGTATCATTAAATAACAGTCAGCCTGGAGTCCTGCAAGCTCACACCTCTGCTTTCAGTTAACCCCTGACCAGAGGAGTTGGTCACAGAGTTGGTCACGGAGTTGAGCATGGCAGGCCCAGGGCCGTGGACCCAGCCCCTTTCATTCTAAGGGCTTTCCCAGTTCTGCTGCTTTGGCTCTAAGACTCTGCACGTCCAGGCTGCTGGAAGAAGGGGCGCAATGTGGGAGGGAGATAGGTTCTTGTGGGTTAATGGGTAACTGGCCTCCAGGAGACAGGCTTGGTGGGAGCAAAGCAGGGCCGGGGTGTGGACACCGCACTGCCAGGCCCCCTGCCCAGCCCATGCTGCCAACTCGGACTCTCTCCCCAGCCCCTCTGTACTCAGAATATGTCCCCCCACCCCGCGGAGGGGGGACTGCCTTGGCCTCATGCCCCCGGGCCCTGTCGCCGTGTGGTCGCACAGTGCAAAGCACGGTGACCTGTGTGTGGAAGTCCCGAGCCTTCCCCCATGGACCCCTAGTTGGGAATTGCTCTCTGCCCAGATTCAGGCCAGAACCCTAGCCTTTTGCTTCTCTACCCCAAAGTTGTGTGTGGGGGGGACCCTCCACCTCTGTCAGTGGGCATCCATTCACTCTTTACTTGTGGGAGACTTTCCCTCCCCACACGTATTCCAGGAAAGTCCCTGCTGGGCTGCCTTGCTCCCAGGCTCACCTCACCTGCCAGCTCTAGCTGCCATTCCAGCAGGGCCCACAGCCCTTGTGCTCCATGGTGGCCTCACGGTCCCCTTCCTGCCACTGCTCCAGCCCTTTCACCAGTAGTTCATTCTCCCACACAGGGAGCCCCGGGAGACCCCTACTATCGTCACACAAGAAGGACCGACCCTGTGCAGACCCCAGTCAGTTCCCTAGAGGGTAGGGCCGTGCCGGGTCGTTATGACCCGATGGGACAGATGCTAAGCTCTGCAAAGCTGTCCAGGCCTTTGCTTCTGGGGCACCTGGGCACAGACCTTCTCATTCTTTTCTTCCCTGAGGAGGAGGCCATGAGCAGAGACAGGGGAAACGGGGGCATGGGGCGTCCCGGGTTCCAGGCTGGGCTGACACAACCACTGGTCTGGCCCTCCCCTTCTTTGAAAGTGGATGACAGTGTTGATTCCAGGAAAGACACAGGTCCCTTGAAGACAAAAACCCTACACCCTCACTGTCTCTATGGATTTATTACTCTCTGCATCTTATTAAAAAAGGAAACCCCATCACAGAAACAGACTCTTGGCAGCAGGGAATCTCAGAGGCAGTGGAGTCTGCACCCCCTTGCTTTACGGATAAGGAGAATCAGGCCCTCTGGGCAGGGGGGGACTTGCCCAAGGTCACCAAGGTGACAGGAGGACTCCCTGCCCCGAGATTCCAGTGCAGCGGTGCAGGGCCTGGCCATCGCACACCAAGGAGACGGAGAAGGTGGCTTCAGTAGGGAGCTGACAAGCGAGGAAAAGAGGAGAAGCCACTTCGTGGCCATCATTGGGAAGGTGGTTCCCTGACACCCTCAGGACAGAAGGGTGTCCCTGGGACGGGCAATGGCTGCTGTGTTTCTGAGAATGAACCCGTTTGTATCACTAAGGGCCAAAGCTCCGATAACTTTTTCTGACCAGCTGGGATATCTTGGGAGAATACAGGTGGAACTGGGGCTTGGGGTGGGGTAGGAAGTGAAGGCCAGAGAGACGAGCCAGGAGGGAAGCTCATGTCCAGGCCCAGATCCAGACGGCCGTCTGTGGCCCAGGACAGGTGAGAGCCATCTGGGCACCCTCTGGGTTGGGTAGGGTCTGCCCAGCTGCAGGGGAATGCTGAATCTGCACAGAGCTTGGCTGAAGCAGACAGGGCATTGACAGGAGGGCCTAAGGCACCATGGGCCCTTCTGCTCTCTGGAAGCTTGGCACCTCTGGGCTGGAGAGGTAAGGATGGCAGCAGGACGAAAGGAGTCCTTCTGCTGGCTTTAAATTGAGGGCGGGGGTGGAGAGGTGAGGATGGCCACAGGGACTGGGCAGCTTTCTGGGAACATGCCCCCCCTGCTGAGCAAGGGCGCGAGGGGTCGACAGGTGAGGGCCCTTGCTCCAGGCCTGGGACCCTCTCTCCCCTCCTGCCTCACCCCTGCAGACAGTTTCGGAGGCCCTCCACAGAGGACGGGGTACCCGGGGTGGCAAAGAGTAACACAGACTCCACTGGCCCACCCAGCACCCCATCTCCTCCCCAGTCCCCCAGCCCTGCAGTCCCCCAGGAACATCTCTCTAGCCGGTTCTAGGATCACTGGAAGGCTCCGAGAGCTGGCCAGAACCCCCTTTGGAGCCTTCACGGTCCTGTGGGGGCCAGCCTACAGAGAGACTGCCCTCTCCCAGGAGCTCCAGGGGTCCAGGCCCCTCTCCTTAGGGCCAGCACCCTCTAGACTCCTCTTCCTGCACTTGCCCTAGAGGTCCTCCAAGCCAGGCCTGGTGGTGAGGAGTTCTGTCCCTGGCAGGGTCCCCTGGCTGTCCCATGGGCCGCCTCTGCTCAGCCGATGGGGAAGGCCCAGGTGGGATCCCAGGGTCTGGTCCCCAAGACCTCAGCCGAGCACCCCCTGCCTGGCCAGTCCTCCCCAGTTTCCTCCTCCTCCTCTCCCAGATGGCTGCTTTGTCAGGGCAGCCCCGGAAAACAGAAGCACACGTGTGGCAGCCCTGCTCCCTCTGAGCCTCCAAAAGCCTGAGGATCCTCGCTGGCTAAGGCCCTGTCTCGCATCTCCAACTCCCATATTACCCCCGCCTCTGTAGCTGAAGCTACAGTGCCACCTCACTGCCCTTTTTCATGGGGCAAGGAATTCCTGTTCAGGGCCTCTCTCTTGCAGGCCCTTCTTATTTGCAGCTGCTTGTCATGGAAAATCTGGGCAGGTGGGAAGCAAGGGGAAAGGAGGTGCATGCATGCTCCATCACTTCAGTCATGTCCAGCTCTGTGCGACCCCACGGACTCCAGCCTGCCAGTCTCCTCTGTCCATGGGATTGTCCGGGCAAGAACACTGGAGTGGGGTGCCATGCCCTCCTCCAGGGGATCTTCCCTGCCCCGAGTCTCTTACGTCTCCTGCATTGGGACACATGTTGTTTACCACTAGCACCACCTGGAAAGCCCAGGGGAAAGGATGGTATGGAGCAAAACAGGTGAAGCTTAGTGCAGCCACTGAGAAGAGACTTCTCAGGGGAATATACCGAGCTGACCCCTGGAGATAAATCGCCTATGGGAGGTAGAGTGAATCTCCGGAGATCTTGCCCGGGAATCATGAATTGGTCATCCTGGGTGTAGCACTCAAACGCACAGCCCTACAGTATGAACACTTGTATTCTTTCTTTATTATAAGGAACACCGTTTGAAAGAAGAGAGTTCAAACTTCCCTCGTTGCTCCCCATGCATGAAGGGAAGATATTTTGATGTGTTTCTTTTTGGTGCACAATGTGCGCGTGGATGACAGTTCTGTCACCTTCTGTTTGTCTATCGCCTTTTATCGGTCTTGAGTCTTTGGTCATCTTCTGAGAAAACTCCCAGAAAGGGGCCCAGGAAATCATCCTGCCCATCCCCCTACCTCTGGTTTGACCCCCAGCTCACCCCCTCAACCACCCAAAACAAAGGAGGAATAATCTCATGCTCAAAACTTTTCACAGCTGAGACTCATGAATTCCCAGTCCTCCCTCCCCTGATGTCTTAGCATAGGAAGGCATGCTCTCCATCCATCCATCCATCCTTCCATCCATTCTTTTATCTATCCCACAGCACGGAACTTGAAATTTCCAAGAGAGTCCTCAGTTCAGTTCAGTTCAGTTCAGTCGCTCAGTCGTGTCCGACTCTTTGCGACCCCATGAATCACAGCACGCCAGGCCTCCCTGTCCATCACCAACTCCCGGAGTTCACTCAAACTCACGTCCATCGAGTTGGTGATGCCATCCAGCCATCTCATTCTCTGTCGTCCCCGTCTCCTCCCGCCCCCAATCCTTCCCAGCATCAGAGTCTTTTCCAGTGAGTCAACTCGTTGCATGAGGAGGCCAAAGTATTGCAGTTTCAGCTTTAGCATCAGTCCTTCCAATGAACACCCAGGATTGATCTCCTTTAGAATGGACTGGTTGGATCTCCTTGCAGTCCAAGGGACTCTCAAGAGTCTTCTCCAGCACCACAGTTCAAAAGCATCAATTCTTCGGCGATCAGCTTTTTTCACAGTCCAACTCTCACATCCATACATGACCACAGGAAAAACCATAGCCTTGACTAGACGGACCTTCGTTTGAATATAATTTCATGTTTAAGGGAAGGTGATATTTCAACAAACCCCTTATGGGCTTGATCTTTCTTAAACCTTTGTGTGAGTGACTTCAAAAAGGCTAGGATATAATGGCTGCTTCCAAAGGCATCGTGACCTAGGAAGGGCACTACCCAGCGCTCATGTGAATTGGGAAGACACTGCTAGGTCATGGGCAGGGCCCGCAGTAGTCCAGACAGACCCATCCTGTCACCAGGAACTGGGGCCAGGTTTCCAGCCTCAGAAAAAGGGGACCCTCAATGGCTCAGAAGGGACTGAGTGAGCCTGGGGCATTGGTTCATTGGCTGTAATCTCACAAAGGGCCAGTTCCCAAAGAACAAATGCCAATTATTTATCTACATTGAGAATATAACCGTCATGGGGACCAGAGCCTCCTGTTGGACCCTTCAGCACACTCCCTCAGAGACCAGTCACTGTGGGAAGGTAAATGATAACGAACGTCTGGGGCAGAAGTCAGACTGGAGGCGAGGCCCTCAGGCGTGCATTTGTATAGTTCTCTGCTGAGAAAATGTCAGCATCAAACAAAACAGCTATGGAGGGGCTTCAGCCACCGGATAGAGGGAGGCCCGTGGCCCCAGAAGGAGCTTTGCCCTACTTCTTAGCTTCTCAGCCTCTTCTGATGCCTGGGGGCCCCTCTCCCTCTACGAAGCAGAGAGTTTGCCTCCTTTCACAGAAAGGCAAGCTACCAGGTACTCACTTTTCAGGCTCCTTTGCAGCTTGGCTGTGGGGTGAGCCCCATGCCCATCAACGGTGCACAGCACCCCAGGCCTCAAGTAGATGCTGGGGGCGGAGAAACCTCCATTCCAGGGACAGTGGTGACCGGGCCATTCCAGTTTCTAAGACCAGCTGTTCTTCCAAGAGCCTCTGGCAGCCCACAGCCTCCAGGCCTGTCTGCTGTGCAAACTGCAGGGGCCAGGGCCTTGGGGGTGACAGTGGTGGCCTCTGGACCAGCTCCAGGGCTGAATTTCAGATGCTGTTCCTAGTCAACTGCCTTGCAGAGTCTGAGCTGCCCAGTGTCTTTTTAATAAGTTCCATTTCTGCTCACATCCACCGAGGTCCTTCTCTGCGACCTGCAGATAAGAAGCCTGCCTGATAGATGGCTCCTTGGCACTGCCACCTGTCAGCTGTCCAGAATCACACCGCTGGCATGGCACACCTGGGACAAGTCCCAAGCTCCCGGTGCCGCCTTGCTTGCCCTGCTGTCAGCCCAGGAGCTGTGGGGAGCCACAAAGGCCACGTGTGTGCCAGAGACCCATCCCTCCCGGCCTGGCGTGGTGGCAAGAACAGACTTTGTGGAGACGGTGGGTCGGAAAGGTGAGTAAATGGGCCGAGAGGAAAGGGGATGGTTTCCTGCAGAAAAGACATTAAACTAAGCCTGACTATTGGGACAGTAGAGCTAGGAACTGACGTGGGATTGAGGACACGACCCCTGTGCCAATATGTCACTCCCCTCCCCCGACCCCAGCCCCTGGCTCTGAGCTGACAGCAATGGGGAAAATGAAAAACGAGCACTTGGCAATTAATTGCTGAGATGCAAAGAAAAATTGTTTTGAATATTAGAATTATAGATATAAAGCTATTAGGAGCATGATTCAGAGTTTATGAAAACATTATTTATATTGATTTATTCCCAGAGCCATCAAGACTCCTTGAAAATAATTAAAGTTGACATTTCCATTGCTGAAGCTAAATGTTGATATCATGTAATGAAAATTATATGCTTGGGATGGGCATTAAAACAAATACCAGCATGGGGGAATCTCGGTCTACCCCCACCCTCTTATTATGCACCCAGCCACCCATGGACAGGCCTCTGAGGCGCTTCACCCACCGGCCCCTGGCCCAGTCCCAGCCGTCAGTCACCCCAGGGGCTCCCAGAAATGCTGAGCGGGGCGAGGGAGCAAGGAAGGGGCTCGGCCAGAGCCGCCAGGGTGCAGGTCCTGGGTGGTGACAGTGGGCCCTGAAGGAGGCAGGAGGGTAGGGAAGGGAAGGGAGGGAGTGTGGGGCCACCAAGTGGGAAGTGAGGACGGCAGGGAGGCTGCAGGAAAGGGAGGGCGGGGAGGTCTCCCTGTCAGCCTTGGGAAACTGCCTGCACTTGCGTAACCTCCAGGCTGGCAGCTGAGTGCCAGTCTCCACCTCGCTTGAGCCCCCGTGGCCGCTGGGGTCTTCATCTGCTGATGGCTGTGTAAGAGCCGGCGGTGGCCTCTCTGGAGCCACGGCCCGTTGTCCTCGCCTCGTCCTCAGGAGCCACGGTGCTGTCCTCCGCTCTCCTCCCTCCACCAGGCGAGCAGGGCAGCTGGCCCCGCGTGTCCACCTTTACCAAACCCGAGAGTGGGGGGTGCCCTAAGATGACAGATTTCACACAGCAAGACGGGGACCCTTTGGTGAGTAGTGAAATCAATTTCATGGGCTGTGACCAGCATTACCCCACACACACACTACACACACACGCACACACACGCACACACGCAGGGTAGAATACACCAGTGGATACGGCAAGCAGTGAGGAGGAAGGTTCAATGAAACTTTATGTGCATGCATATATGGGTCCTGTGTATTTTTTCTTTTTATTTTTCAAAGCAACGTGAAGCTGTTTGATACTCTAAGATTTTGTCCAGATTTTAACTATCTGTATGAATGTGGGCGAACCTCTGATTTGATTCTAGGATATGTTCCTGGGGGTTAGGATGGGGTGGGGAGGGGCTTAGAATCAGTTTAAACTACACACAGTCTGCCACACACTCAACCACATTCAGATGCACACACAGGGACAAGCGACAGACCAGCAGAGACTCGGTATTCACGGTCTGTCTGCACAGCCCCGTCAGGAAAAGTTCGTCAAAGGCACCAGCCAGTCACCTGGGTTCTGGGCTCACTAAAAGCCCATAGACCTGCCGATTTGCTCTCATTGGTAATTTCCATATGCAGGCAAGTGCCGCAGCAGGAGCTCCGTATTGCTGCCAGACCCCTGGCTCTAGAGGCTCATCACCCGGAGGGCTTTGGGGCCGACTGAACCCAATATTGTGCAACATTGCATGCATGCGCTCAGTTTTTGCAACTAACTTTCCTGAATCATCTGTGTCCCATGCTCCGTGTTTAGAGTTGGCAATTTTGAGACGTCAGAACCGAGTCCCAGCCTTGAATTGCCTCCTCTGATAGGAGATGGAGCCAGGCCACCGCGACAATGCAGGGTCCTGTGGGCTCTGGCAGCCATGAGCACCAAGGAGGGGTGGGCGGGCGCCAGGACAGTCCTGCAAAGGACAGCACCCCACACAGAAAGGCACAGAAGCCTTGGGGGCCCCAGGGGAGAGGCCGTCCGGCTGCCTTGGGCATCCAGGGCAGACGTGAAGTTCTTGGAAAAGCTGGGTGGCACCAAGGGTTAGGGGGAGGCTCCAGACGGAGCAGGGGCTCCCCAGCATTTGGGGGGAGTCTTAGGTCTGAGGAGAACAGCTATCCATTAGATGCCCAGACTGCAGTCAAGTCACTGCCCTGACGTTTTAGAGGGGAAACTGCATGAGTGAAGGCGCCCCTCCTCTAGGGGGATGAGGCTCCAGGGAGGGAAAAGACCCACCAGTATGGGGAGAGATGTACCCCGTCAGGTCCTGGGTCTCCCTCAAGCCTCCTTACCCCCAAGTACTCAGGACTCCCCTCCCCCCCGCCCCCCAACTTAGACCCAAGAATCCTGGATGGGGCCACAGGTGGGCTGATGGAGGGGATGGGGGCTCAGTGGATGTAGAGACAACACAGGTTGCCTGAAGGACCTTTCCCCTCAGATTCTGGGCCCCTCCCTCTACCTATCCACCCCCCCACCCCCATCCTTGCCCCACAAAAGAAAGGCCCAGAGAGGGGAGACCCTAGGAAGTGGCCCTTGGGCATCTGTGGGGAACCCTGGCTCTTCCCCTCAACTTGTCCCCTCCCTCTTTCCCTCAAGAGCCTCTGCTCTCTTTGGGGGATCCTAGGGTTCTGGGGGGCACATGCTACCCCAGGGCTAGACCACATGACCTGGGCTGAGCCAACTGAATGCCTTCTGGTCAGGTGACCTGCATATCAATCCAGTCCAGCTAGAATGCAGCTTAGGACACTGGCTGTTCTTTCTCACTTTCTTTCCTGCATAAATGAACTTGAAGCGCACAGCCCCTAGAGCTTCTGGAAGACATCTGGGCAACTATTGAGTGGTATCAGCCTTGGAAGCCTAACTGTGGAGGACAGAGGAGCCGTGGAAAGAAGCCTGCCTGCTGGGCCCCTCACAGTCCAGGAGAGGCTCCCTGGTCCCGTGGGTTCCATTCCCAGTTTTCTACTCACTGGGTGCAACTCAGAAGAGATGCTAATGATGAACTTAATACACAGGTGTGAGGCTTAAAGGCCCCAATGCAAGCGCCTACCACTGCCTGGGGCACACAGAACAGGAGCTACCATCCTCTCATGCCTGGCCCTGTTCTGTAGGCTTTTCTGGCACTAATGTAAGTCTCATACACCAGGCAATCACTCTGGTCAAACTTTAAAAGATGAGTAGGGGGAAATGAGTAGGAACTAAGAGAGGTGGCAAAGGCCCAGAGAAATATAAGGTCACGTGATTATAGGAAGCCATGAGCAGCTCATTATTACTAGATTCCAGGAGAAACCCAGGAGCAGCAGGTGATGGAGCAGAGCCATGAGGAGGGGCCCCTCACAGAAGACCTGGTATACTTGGAGGTGAGACCATTCTCTGAACCAAGGATCACAGACCCAAATGTCAAAAATCAAATGTGAGTGCGAACAGAGGGAAGCATGGCACGTGCAAGAGAAGAGCAGAGAAAGCCCAGGGGCACTGCAGGGCAACAGGGGCTGGTGAGGACTGTGGCTCGAGAGCACAGGCTCTCAAGGGAGACTCCACATTTGGCCCCTTTGCACTGTTCCCTGCAGAGATTTGGACTCAATGGGGCCACATCTGGTTTTGTTTTTTCAAGCAAAGCCAGAACCCCAGATTCATGTAAGAAATCTCCTGATTTTAAAAGATAATGAATTTAAATTTCTCAGAAATACTGGGGAGGCCAGTGCCAAGAAGGTCCTGATAAATCATGACTGAAGGTTATATTTAACCCACAGGCCACCAGTTTGAGGCTCTGGTGTGGGCAGTGGAGGTACCTGATCAGGACAGCAGCACCTACTCTTTGTCTTTCATAACAGGGACTCTGACAGTGTGGGAATAACTGATTTAAGGGCAGCTGCCTGGAGGGTAGGAGGAATGCTGGAACACTCCAATTGGGGATAATAAAGACATGGACAGGGGTAAGGAAATGGATCTGAATTTGAAGGTGTAAAAAGTACAGTCAGCTGGGCCAGGGGGTCCACACCTCCCTCTCCAGCCCACATGATCCTGCATCCTTCATGAGCCCTGGTTTGGGTACTGTTCCCCTGGCACGTGACCTGCCAGGTCATCTATGGCTCACAGGTGCGGATGTACTGAGCAGAGTGCAGTGCCTGGAGGGCAAGGGCCGTGCTTTCCTCCCTGCTTCTCGGGACCCTGACACATCTCATACAGCACCAGGCCCATGGTGGACCCTCACCAAACACTAACTCCCTTGGCAGCAACTGCGATAAACCTACCCCAAGAGAGCCATGCCGTCAGCCGGTCAAACACATGTGCACAGACCACCTCCTCTGAGCCAGGCTCTGGGACAGCCAGGAACGTGTTATCTTGGCCAGGTAAGTGGCTTAGTCACCCCGCCCTCCTGGAGCAGTGCAGGAGAGGTGGACAAGGAGCAGGTGATTCGTCAAACCCAGGAGAAAGAGATGGCAATCGGCACTGGGGGAAACAAAGCAGGTGCGGTGGGGATGAAGATGGAGTGACCAGGGATGCAGGGAGGCCCCTCCTGAGGAGGCGACTTGAAGGCATCAAGAGGGGGGAACGCTGGGCAGGAAGAGGGTTCCACCTTCAAAGAGGCAGAGGTGGGATGTAGTTGGTGTGACTGGACCAGAGTGAGTGAGGTGGGGAAGGCAGGAGGTGAACCAGAGGGCTGAGGGTGGAGAAGGTCTCAGCCCCATGGGCCATCGGGAGATCTTGGACTCCTGAGTGCAGACTGGAGGAACCGCAGCAGTTAGAGCAGACGAATGGCATGGTGCAACTGGACCACAAGACAGCCCGGCGCTGCACGGAGCATGGGGTAAGGGCAGGAGCAGCGAGGACAGGCTGTTTGCCATCCATCTGGAGGAGCAGGGAGCCTCCAGACCAGAGGGGGAAGGTGTGGAGGTGGTGAGACCTGGCTCGCATCTGGAGGTGGGGCTGGCTGCCAGTTGATGGACTGGGTGTTGGGTGTGAGAGAGGAATGGAGGACAGCTCCCAGGACAGGGTCTGATCGGAAGGATGGGGCTGCCATTCGGCGAGAGGAAATGAAGCTTCAGGAGGAGCAGGTGGGGCTTTTTCTTGTGGGGGAGGGGGGTGGGTGGCTGGGGAAGGGGGTGCAGATCGGACAGCAACACCGATATGATAGTTGCCGGCAGGAACAGAGCGCAGCACGCACATGAGGCTCTGGCGGCTCAAGCACTCTGAAGGCACAGTCTCATTTAATCCAACAACCCAGGGAGGGAGGTGCCGCTTTTGCACTCTCTGGCTGGACAGTTAAGCTACGACTCTGCATTCCTTCTGCTCCTTCCCGCCTCCCTGTGCCCTCTCCCCACAACAAACCAAGACAAAACGGCACAGCCAGGTAGTGAAGACAGAGAACAGAAACTGCCTGAAGGGGCTTTTCTTGCCTTTTGTCAGAGCCTGAGCTCAAAGACGAGCCAGTGTCTGGTGGAGCTTGGGAAGGGGAGGCAGAGCCTCTGGCCAGGCTGTGGAGGGGCTCCGAGGGGCTCTCTGCCTCCACCAGAGCCTCGAGCAGCAGAGCACAGTTCAAAGAAACCACGAGTGCCCCCATGTCTTAGTGAGTGGAGACAGCAGATACTTGCACGACCTTAATGGGGAGCCCAAGCGTCACTGAGAAGTCCCCTCCCGGAACAGCAAGGCTGGGTGTTCAGGTCAGATTATTCTGGTGACAAACGACAGAAAACCTGGCCAGCGTCGCTTCCACCCTAGCTGGGGGCAGAAGCTGGTCTGCAGGGACTCGCAGGAGCCAGTTACATGCCTCCCTTCCAGACTCCACATTCAATGTCATCCAGTGGTAGTTTGAAGCAGTTGCAGTGAGAGTATTTATACCGTGGGAATTGGCAAACGCCACACGTCAGGACCTTCCTCCTGAATACTGGTTGCTAAATGTTGACTAGCTCATTTCTGCTGAACCCTGTTCCTCAGAGTGTATTGTGACTTTTACTGGCTGACACCACTGGGACACACGGGGTTAGGGCTGACTGCAGGCCATCCAAATGTCATCCCTTGGGCTCAGACTTTCTCTCCTTATCATGTACCTCCCAGGGGGGCAAAACGGAGCTGGGGTCTAGCTTCAGATCCTGTAAGAACCAGCTGAGAGACCCCAGAGGAGGACGCAAAAGCTTCTCTGCACCCTTGCCCCCGCCAAGTCCCAGCAGAAGCCCCATAGTAACTGAGCCTCGTGGGTCCCCCAGGCCGCACACGCCCCTGAATCGAGGACAACGACCAGGCACTGGTGGTCCTAAGACAGAGCCACGCGCAGAGCTCCCTGGTGCTCCAATGGCTAAGACCCCTGCTCCCAGTGCCGGGGTTGGGGGTTTGGTCCCTGGTCAGGGAACCAGATCCCACATGCTGCAACTAAGAGTTCACTTTCTGCAACTAAAGATCCTGCAATAAGAGCCCACATGCTGCAACTAAGACTCACACAGCTGAAGAGCAAGACTTGAGGGCCCCCAGAGCGGGCGGTGCTCCAGGTGCTGCCTCTCACCCAGAAGGAGCTGCTACTCTGCTCCCACCCCCAGCTCTGGCCCGGGCCCAGGGAGGACCTGGCCGGGCTCACTGGGGGCCCTGGGCCTGTCCTTCACCATCTCTAGTCCTGGCATCACTTCTGGATTTGGTGGCCTGCTCTGACATGCCCCGGGCCATGTAACCCCGGGGGTGCAGCAGACAAGACCTCGGCCTGCCGCGGGAGGCACTAGCCTGGGAGAGGGACTGACCACAGGCTCAATACACTCCCAACTAGATGTGAGCAGGCAGTCACACAGCGCTGGCCACTGTGGGCTGGAGAGGCAGGCGTGAGTGTCACCCTGTGACACTTGCCCGACTGTCACACTGTCTCTCTCTCACACACACACACAAATACAGACGATTACCAGGGGTGAGAGTGGGTATCAGATGCCCTTGAGATCTTCCCCCACCCCCCACCCCCCAGCACTTGTCCTTGGCAATTCCAGCGCACCCTGAGGGAGGGTTTGGTTGGAGCAGAGGGAAGGGATGACTTAAGCCTTGTCTTGAAAGCCAGTGTCACGCCCACAACCTGGACATCCTCCATGTCCTCCACCACCTTCTGAGCTCTGAGAATGTCCCATTCATCCACCTGAATGAACACCTCTTTTGCTGCTTCCTAGATCAATCCTGAGTGTTCATTGGAAGGACCGATGCTGAAGCTGAAACTCCAATACTTTGGCCACCTCATGCGACGAGTTGACTCACTGGAAAAGACTCTGATGCTGGGAGGGATTGGGGGTGGGAGAAGGGGACAACAGAGAATGAGATGGCTGGATGGCATCACCAACTCAATGGACATGAGTTTGAGTGAACTCCGGGAGCTGGTGATGGACAGGGAGGCCTGGCGTGCTGTGATTCATGGGGTCCCAAAGAGTTGGTCACGACTGAGCAACTGAACTGAACTGGACTGAACAAAGTCATGCAGGTGAGGGCAGCCTGCCCCTTCCCCATTCCCTGGGCCTGCCCTGGGCCCCTCGAGCCACTCCTGTGTGTTCTGACCTGCACAGGGTGCTGGGGCAGGAGTCACCCTTGGGAATGCCAGGGCCCCAGGGGCCCAGAGCAGACCTTCCTCTTGGGGAGGGTCACTTAGGCTCTCTGTCCCAGGCTCAGCCAGGGGGGCAGTCTGCAGCCGGGCCTGTCCTGCTCTGCACCCCATACAGCTCAGCCCTAGCCCCAGAGGACCCTCCCTCACACACAAAGCCATGGCACCCCAGCCTGCCCCAGGGGTGCCTTGGACAGATGGAGGTGGGGGAGCAGGAGTGAGATGCCAGTACATGAAACAACCAGCCTCGGGGCAGGGGGTGGGTGACAGGGAGGGAGGGGAGGATGTCCCAGGGAGGGTTTCCCACGCCTCCCTCCCCTCCCACCTAGAGACTAGGAAGATTATATAAATGCCACTTCCATTTATATAATCTTCCTAGTCTCTACCAGCAACCTTCATTTATGGAACTTAGGTCCTGAAGGGGGGGGACACTTGGAGGTGGGGGGTGGTGCGCAGGCATCCACCCTCAGGCCTCCTGCCTGGGACCTCATCCCCATCTTCACCACTGTCCTTTCCTTGGGCCACTCTCTAACCTTCTCAGGACCTCAGTCTCATCATCTGTAAAATGGGTACTTTGGGCTTGGCCATCTCTAGGGCCCCTTCTCTCTGGGTGAGCTGTATCCTGCCAGCCCCTGACTGGGATTCCCTTTGGCCGCTAGCCAGCTGTGCTGCCTCAGGCAGGATTTTAGCCTCTCTGGGCTAGTTTATTTCTTTGTATACTGGGCTCAAAGCCGTTGTTCTGCTGACCTCAGAGCCTATGGTGGGAGTCAAACATTATCAAGGATAGGAATGTAATTCTTTTTAAAAAAAAATTTATTAAAATATAGTTGATTTACAATGTGTTATTGTATGCTATGCAGTAAAGTGCTTCAGTTATGAATATATACACATTCTTTTTTATATTCTTTTCCATTATGGTTTATTTCAGGGTATTATAATTTTCTGTGCTATACAGTAGTACCTTGTTGTTTATCCATCCTATATATAATAGTTTGCATCTGCTAATCCCCAAATTCCCATACTCCCCTCTGCAACCCCCTCCCCCTTGTCAACCACAAGTCTGTTCGTTCTCTGTGAGTCTGTTTCTGTTTTGCAGATAGGTTTATTTATGTCATATTTGAGATCCAACATATGGAGGTGATATCACATGGTATTTACATTTCTCTTCCTGACTTAGTTCTCTTAATACGATAATCTCTAGCTCCATCCATGTTGCTGCAAATGGCATTATTTCCTTTTTTTTTTGGTCACGCCACATGGCATGGGGAGTCCTGCTTCCCCAACGAGGGATCAAATCTGCACCCCCGGCAGTGGAACCTCAGATTCTTAACCACCGGATCACCAGGGAACTCCCTTTCATTCTTTTTTTTTTATGACTGAATAGTATTCCATTGTGGGGATTCCCAGGTGGCTCAGTGGTAAAGAATGTGCCTGCCAACGCAAGAGACGCGGGCTCAGTCCCTGGATTGGGAAGATCGCCTAGAGAAGGAAATGGCAACCCACTCCAGTATTCTTGCCTGTGAAATCCCATGGACAGAGGCGCCTGGCAGGCTACAGTCCATGGGGCCACAAAAAGTCAGACGTGACAGAGGGATTAAGCTTTCAGACACACACGGTATTCCATTGTATATACAGACACATCTTCTTTATCCATTTCTCTGTCAATAGACATTTAGGTTGTTTCCGTGTCTTGGCTGTGTGGACGGTACTGCTGTGAGCAAAGGAGTGCATATATCTTTTCGAATTATAGTCTTGTTCAGGTATATTCCCGGGAGTGGGATTGCAGGATCACTGTCAGCTCTGTTTTTAGTCTTTGAGGAACCTCCATAGTGTTTTTCATAGTGGCTGCACCAACTTACATTCCCACCAACAGTATAGGAGGGTTTCTTTTCCTCCACAAAGAATGGGGATGTGCTTTGAAACCATGAAAGCTGCTACAGATGTGCAGTAGCGGGATTGCCTAATTCTGGGGTCTCCAGGTGCCAGCGAGGCTCTGTTTTGTTTGGCTGGCCGGCTGTCATCTCATATTTGGATGCCATTAGGCAGAGTGCAGACGGTCCGGTGTGTGCCAGGCCTCCCCTCCGCCTACTCTCTCAGAGCAGCCAGCAGCATCATAGCCTGCCTTTGTCGTGTTAATATCAAGTCCTCGCTCCCAACTGGAAGCTTCTGGGGTCCTGTGGGTATCTCCCAACAGGAAGATCATATGCCTGCAACACATGGCTTGTGGAGGGCCCAGCCTTTGCCCTCCAACCCCCGCCCCCAGGCCCCGCAGCCTCCTGGACCCGAGGGCAGGAAGGGGCCCACAGGTACTGCCTCCAGCCATAGCTTATGACAAACGACTCCCACGGGTTCTGAAATGACCACGTCGTTTTCCCTTTTTCCAGTTAGAAATTTGTCAAGTCTCCTCCAGCCTGGCCCCCACCCCCACCCCCTTTCCATCTACACCCTGCCTGTGCTCCTCAGACCTTAAAGAATATTTAACCACCTGTTAAATGATTTATCCCATTGAGGCTGCAGAGCTCAGGGCATCTCACAGGCCTCCTGGAGAATTAACTAGAGCCATAAATCAAAGCGACATTTGAGAAATTTCCAGCCGCCCCAGACAGTAGGCAGTGGCTCAGGCCCAGACAGGGGAAATGGCATTTAGATGGGGGGAAATGGCATTTAGGATGGAGAGGCAAGAGCGGTAGCGGGGAGCGGCCTCCAGGCCGGCTCTGGAGGAGGCGGTGGGCCAAGGACATTCTGCTCCCACAGGGCTCTGTGGGGACCGTGGGCATATCCCCTTGGCTCTTTGTGTCAAGTGCAGGCAGCAACTTAACCCCTCACATGTCCAGAGCCTGCAAAGGGCTTTCCCACCTGTTGTGTCATCTGATTTCAGAACAGCCCAGGGAGACTGGCATGGGAATGAGGGCAGTAAGCCTAATGGTGGGGTTCTGGGCAGCGGTCATCCTGCAGGGCAGTCCTGACTTTGGCAGACCAAGAGGGACAAGTGTGGTGGAACGCAGGAGCCAGACAGCTTGGGTTGAGGGCTGGTGGCGAGTAGGCTTGTTCAGATTCTGGTCCAGGGTCCAAGAGCAACAGAGGGAAGGAAGGTCAGAGAAGCTGATCACGAGCTGAGCCAGTTCAGTCGTGTCCGACTCTGCAGCCCCATGGACTGAGCACGCCAGGCCTCCCTGTCCATCATCAGCTCCCGGAGCTTGCTCAAACTCATGTCCATCAAGCAGGTGATGCCATCCAACCATCTCATCCCCTGTCATCCACTTCTCCTCCTGCCTTCAATCTTTCCCAGCATCAGGGTCTTTTCCAATGAGTCAGTTCTTAGCATCAGGTGGCCATAGTAGTGGAGTTTCAGCTTCAGCATCAGTCCTTCCAGTGAACATTCAGGGTTGATTTGCTTTAGGATTGACTGGTTTGATCTCCTTGCAGTCCAAGGGACTCTCAAGAGTCTTCTCCAACACAAGAACGCCAACTATGTGCTAAACCCAGGGCCAAGTTGCAGAGACGAACCCTTCAAATCCCACAATAACCTAAGGAGGAAGGAAGGGAGTTCTTTAAATCCCATTTTACAGATGGGTAAAACTGAAGTTAGCAAGAACCAGAGCTAAGGATTGAACCCAGATTGGTCAGACTTCAAATTAGGTGATTTTTCTCCCCCACTATGAGGTCTTCTAAAAAATGAAATATAAAATATACCGGACATGGTACTTCCCTGGTGGTCCAGTGGCTAAGAATCAGCCTTGCAGTGCAGGGGACATGGGTTTGAGCCATGGTCCAGGAGCAAAGATCCCACGCGCCTCAGAGCCACTAAGGCCACGTGGGGCAACTACCGAAGCCTGAGCGCTCCAGAGCCCTCACACCTCAAGGAGTCTGCACACCACAGCTACCGAGGCTGCGTGCCGCAACTGACGCTGACACAGCCAAGTAGATAAATATATGCATACTTTTTAAAAATAAAAAAATACAATTTAAACTTTTAAAAATGTACCAGTCACTTGACTGTGCCTGGCCCTCCACCTGGCCCGTATTATCACCTAGAGTCCTTACAACAACCCTAGAGGCTGGGTTTCTTACTCTTTCCATTTTACAAATGGGGGGAGCCGAGGCCCCGAAGCCCCCAGCTCTAAGACCCCCAGCCAGTCTGACCCCAGAGCCCCTGGTCCAGCAGACATACCACACAGATGACCACCTGGGTTTGGAGTCTCCACATGGGAGGCTTGGCAGTACCTTCCAGGAGAGAACAAGCCAACTGGACCATCAGGGCCTGTCTTGGATGGAGAGGAGGGAATCCCACAGGGAGAGGGGCTCAAGCCAGATGCTCAAAGACCAGGCTGGAGCCAGCAGAGTGCTGAGTACAGAGGCTGGAAGGACTCTCGGGGGGTTCCCTGGGCCACCCCGGTGCCAGAGTTCTTGGCAGCTGGCCTTAGTGGGCTCCAGGCACCCAGCCATCAACGGCTCCAAGGCAGAGGGGCGGGGCGAGGTCTGGGCTCATCTCTATCCCGGCGGGCACTCTCAGGGAGGCGTCTGCACCCTGGTGTCCTCTGGGGTGGGGAGGACTTACCCTGAGCCGTTGTCTCTTCCACCCCTGGAGAGTGAAGGCTAAGTGGGGAGGCCCTCACTGCTGGGGCCAGAGCTGGCAAGGCACTTCACCGTGGTCACCGGGGCTCAGAGAGACTGAGTAACTTGCCTGAGGTCAGCCGCTGGTGTGAAGCAGAGCTCAGAGGAGCCCACGCCTGCTGCAGATATGGCAGCAGGGTCGAGCTGTCACAGAGTGCTGAGAACTCTATCCAGATACTCCGGCGTTATCACGGCAGGCAGCAGTCTCTGGAACAGGCCACAGGCCTCCCCTTGCTCAGCCCGGCTCATCGCCCCTGTCCCCCTCCCCCACCGAAACACAGCGCTCCCCCATCCACCCCTTCCCAGAGTGTAAACTCAGCCATGTGTCCTAAGAGACCAGTGCCCTCTCGCGCCTGCCCAGGGCACAACCCGGGGGCTCCCAGCCACTTGCCTTCTGGGCAAAAGGATGCAAGACCCTAACAGTGGTGAAGAGAGCAGAGGACATCCCTGACCCCCCTGCACCTCCGCGTGGGCCTCATGTTGCCAGCTTACCAACCCAAGCCCCTGAGCCCCCAGCCATCCCCTGAACCACCCTCTCCCCTCCCCCGCCAGATCCTTCCCATTCTCTGCCTTCTGTTTCTCGGTCCAGATCTCAGGGACCCATTGTCATCACAGACTCGAAAGTTGAGGCGACAGGGACAAATGACGCCAAGCTCTGTATCCCCAGCAGAGCGAACACTCCCTCTTCCAAGCCTGATGCTGCCGGGCTCACTCACTCCTCCAGGACCAGCTCCAGCCCCGCCTCAGCCTCCTCTGGGTCCACAGGTCACAGGCCGGGTGGGCTTCGTGAGTTTGGGGAGGCCCACTTGTCTGAAGGAGTACACAGTCCATTCCAGGGCCACAGCAGGGCCTCTTCGCTGGAGTGGGGAGAGGGCTGGGCCCCAGAGAGCTGCCACCCTGAGTGACAATGTCAAAACTCCCCCGGAGGATGCAATCAATTCAGGAGCTTGCAGACAAGGGGAGGGGAGGCTCCTCTGCACATGTGCCCTGTCATCTGTCCCCAACAGGAGACTGGCAAGTCTGCAGCCTTGTGCAGAAGGGGGCCTGGGGGGTTGGAAGGAGGCATGATACACCCCAGACCTCAGCCTCAAGGCCAGAGAGAAAGGTCCTGCGCCTCCTCATGGCTCTGTGAGTGGTGCCCTAGGGTTGCCTGCCCCCAAGAGTGGCTTTAAGAGGCTGACAGGCTCTGACACAGCTCAGCGGGCCTCCAAGTAACACGCCCTTGTTGTTCGCTGTCAGGGGCTGGGAAGGGGGAACAGGCGGGCCCTCCCTCGCGTTGGGGGTCCAAGGCGCTGTGACTGGAAGCTGCTTCAGCGGAGGAGCTGGAAAGGTGGCAGTTGTCCACTGAGCACTTCTGGGTTCGAGCCACACAATCTGAGTTGGATGCCAGTAAGTTCCCGATCAACAGCTCCCACTGCTGTGATCAGAAGGGTCTCCGTGGCCCTGGAAGGGGCCAGTGGGGGTAGTTGAGGGGCATCTCCCACGCTCCTCCTCACAAGATTTAGAGGGAGCTGCAGTTCCCTCTTTCCAGCCTCAGGGCTCAGGAACGGAGACAAAGAATCTCATGAGGACAAACTTCTGTTCTTTAGGGGTGTCATTTAAGGGGGCTGATCTCCGGAGCAGCCAGCCCTGTAGACCCCGTGTTGACCAAACGAGCTAACAGCCTGAAGCCCTGTGCCCCGACCTGTACAATGGGACCTAAGGGTACCCCAAGAATCTGAGCGTTAGGACCGGATGAAGACCGGTTCATCTTGGCTTGTTGCAGGAGCTCCCAGGCCTTAGTTCCCGCCTCTGTCTCCACTGCATCTCTGGGGAGTCACCTCTGGGCAACGCTTCTCTCCCCAACCTGCCTCTGTAGCCAGTAAACCCCGCCCCTGGTCACCCACTGACTTCTTGAGTCTGGCCTGAGGGGGTGCCTTGTTGATATAAACAGTGGTGGGGGGTGAAGATGGATACCTTGCGTCCTCAAGGATGACCCAGAGGCAAAGGGGAAAGTGCTCAGCCTGCCCGCCTCTGGGACATTCCGGTGGGCCACGCAGATGCGGTCGGCAAGGCCCCAGGGCCTGGGTAGAAATGCCCAAAGCTCGGGGCAAGCCTGAAGGCGAGAGAAAGAGGACGATGGGGGCACAGGGCCTGGCAGAGGAGCCAAGGAAGGAGCCCCTGGAGCAAAGGCCCTGGCTGGGAGCCCGCCGTGCTCGGGGCCCAGAGCAGAGAGCAGACAGTGGTCCCCAGGCAGGCAGAAGGGGGTTCCCACCAGAAGACAAACGGCCAGATGGCAGAAAGAAGGCGCCGGCTGCAGCCTCCACTGGGAAAATTAATTAAGCCTTCAATTAGCGCAGGCCTGCCCCTGTCGACTCCAAGGGGCACCCAGGGCCCAGGCTGCCCTGCCCAAGCCAGGAGTTAATAACTCAGCCTCTAAGTGTACTCAGCGGAGCCAGTCAGAAGCACCCACCCTCTGTGTGCCTGTCTGCCTGCCTGTCTGCCTGCCTCCAGGCAGCAGGGAGAGGTGGGCATGCCTATTTGGATCCCCTTTGCCACCAGGAGTCAACAGGTCACTTCATAGGCCAGCTGGAGGTGAGACGGCGTGCTGGATCCTCTTACGCCTGGGACCTGGGTGTCCTGGTACGACTCCCAGAAAGGTCCAGCACGTCAGGGCAGGGAGGCCCCAAGAGGTTTCACTGCAACATTCCCTGTGTCTGATAAGGTGTGAGGTACTAGAAACAAAGATGGAGTCCAGCCCTATCTTCCAGGGGCTCACAGCCCACCAGAGTGGGGGTGGGGGCTGCAGAAGAAACAGATATGAAACTGACCCGCTCCAGACCATGTTCAGCCAGGCTGAACAGTCTGCAGCAGCAGCCTCAGAGAGGTATCCGGGGAGGGGTCTCAGCAAGCCTCACAGGTGGCCAGGTGAACACATGGTCTCACCCTTTCTTTTACAGGTGAACAACCTAAGGCCCAGAGAGGGCAGGCAACTGGCCCAAGATCACACAGCAACTCCAGGGCAGGACCAGAACCAGAACTCAAGCTAGAACCCATCATGGAGGCTGTAAAGTGCTTACCTGCTCACATCACACATGGCAAACTGAGGCTCAGAGGACACTGAACGGAGCCCTCCTGGTACCCACGTACCATCCTGAGACAGGCTGGCCCTCCCAGGATCATGCCCGGGAGTCCACTCACTGTCATTTCTACTGAGAGCAGCTGCTCCCTCAGGTGCACAGGTGCTTCCTGCCCTTTCCCACCTCCCCATCCTCTGCTCACATCAGAAGCATCCCCCCAGCACCTTGGGCCAACAGGGCAGGTCACCAAGAACAGCCAAACTCCACTGACACTCCCAGCACTGGCCAGGGCCAGGTGTAGAGCCTGCTGCTCAGACTCACCCAGGGAGCTGATCAAAATGCAGACTCCTATGTCTCTCCCAGGACCCAATGAATCAGACTCTCTGGAAATGGGGCAAGGAATCAGAGCTTTAACATAAACCCCGCAGGGTTTTTTGGCTTTTTTTTTCATAAATGTTGTTCAGTTCAGTTCAGTCGTTCAGTCGTGTCCGACTCTGCAACCCCATGAATCACAGCACGCCAGGCCTCCCTGTCCATCACCAACTCCCGGAGTTCACTCAAACTCATGTCCGAGTTGGTGATGCCATCCAGCCATCTCACTCTCTGTCGTCCCCGTCTCCTCCTGCCCCCAATCCCTCCCAGCATCAGAGTCTTTTCCAGTGAGTCAACTTGTCGCATGAGGTGGCCAAAGTATTGCAGTTTCGGCTTTAGCATCAGTCCTTCCAATGAACATCCAGGATTGATCTCCTTTAGAATGGACTGGTTGGATCTCCTTGCAGTCCAAGGGACTCTCAAGAGTCTTCTCCAACACCACAGTTCAAAAGCATCAATTCTTTGGCGATCAGCTTTCTTCACAGTCCAACTCTCACATCCATACATGACCACGGGAAAAACCATAGCCTTGACTAGACGGACCTTTGTTGGCAAAGTAATGTCTCTGCTTCTTAATATGCTATCTAGGTTGGTCATAACTTTCCTTCCAAGGAGTAAGCGTCTTTTAATTTCATGGCTGCAATCAGCATCTGCAGTGATTTTGGAGCCCAAAACAATAAAGTCTGACACTGTTTCCCCATCTATTTCCCATGAAGTGATGGGACCAGATGCCATGATCTTCGTTTTCTGAATGTTGTTAGTGGGTACATAAACACAGAAAAGCATGCAAGTCATAAGTGAAGTACTCAACGCATTCTCACGAATTGCACACCTGTTTAATCTACCCGAGATCAAGAAACAGAACACCAGTAGCCCCACAGAAACCCCTTCCTGGGACCTCCCTGTCAGGCCAGTGATTAAGGCTTTGCACTTCCAATGCAAGGGGCAAGAGTTTGATCCTGGCCGGGGAACTAAGATCCCACATACCACATGGTGCAGCCAAAAACAAAAAACCCCTTCCTGCCCACTTCCCACCAACCTCCCCAGAGGGTGCCGCTACCCTGACTTCTAACAGCTTAGACCAGTCTTGCCTGCTTTTGAACTTCACGTGCTCGCATGTACGGAACTCTACATACACTTGGGTTTGCTTTTCCTGCCTGGCATTGTTTGCGAGGCTCGCTGAAATTGTTATGTGCAGTGGTGGTTTATTTCCTCTCACTGCCGAGTAGCGTTCCAGCCTATGATTATACAATAATTTTTCTGCATTCTGCTGGTGGTGGGTATCGTTGTTTCCTAACTTCAGGATAGTAAAAGAGGATTGCTATGAAATTCTACTGCGTGTATCTCTGTGGACATTTGTATGCATTTCCAAAGGGAATGCATCCACAAGTAGAATGTTGCATCCTGGAGTCTGCCTGTGAGCACGTGCAACAGACACCTCAAATGATTTTCCAAGAAGCTGTACCGAGTTAGACCCCACCCGCCTGTCTGGGAGTTTCAGTTCATCACATCCTCCCCGACAGTTGGTACACATCTCTCTTCACTTGAGCCATTCTGGTGGGTGTGCAGTGGGCTCATTTTATGCTTCCGCTGGCACTTCTCTGATGACTAATGATGTTGAGCACATTTTCTTCTGTTTATTGACCATTTAAGCATCCTCTTTTGCGAAGTGCCTGTTTAGATGTTGTGCCAAATTTTTAATCAGATTGTCTGTCTTCTCCTTATCAATTTGTAGGAGTTCTACATATATTTGGAATTCCAGTCCTTTGTTGGAGATGTGTATTGTAAATATCTTCTCAACTTGGCTTCTTGCCTTTCTACTGTTAATAATATCTTTTTTTAAATTGAGGTATAATTGCTTTACTGCATTGCATTAGTTTCTATTGTACAACAGAACTAATCAGCTATCTGTATACCTATATCCCCCTCCCTCTTGGACCTCCATCCAACCCTCCTCATCCCACCCATCTGCGCTACATATACACAGTGGAATATTATTTAGCCATAAAAAGGAATGAAAGTGGGTCATTTGCACAGATGTGGATGGACCTAGAGTCTGTCACACAGAGTGAAGTCAGAAAGAGAAAAACAAATATCATATACTAACCATATATGTGGAATCAAGAAAAATGATATTTTTTGATGAACAGAGTTTTTCATTTGAATATAATCCAAATTATCCTTGGAGTTTTTTTTCTTTTTTTTTGCAGGGGGAGGGTTCCCTTTCTTGTATCCTGTGACCAGGTGATTTTATACACATGGAAGTTTGAGGTGTGTGAGTGGAACTCTCCTAGATGGATGACTGTCCTTGTTATTGCTAACCTCCACTTCCTTTCTCAGCCAGAGACAGAATTTGCTTAATCATGCCAGCTTCACTGAGTATTTACCCTGCTTTCAAGCACTTTATTTTTTATTTTTTTTTATTATCTTTTTTTATTATGGAGTGATCCCGCATCTAGGTGCCTACATTGTGCCCTGTGGCAAAAAACCTTGTTACTGTGAGCTGTTCACACTCTCTGGGGCATACCCAAGAAAGCACCTGAACTTAAATGGCAGATTTAAGGTAGTCTGCGAATACACCTTATCGAAAGTTAATAAGCTCGTGAAGCCCAAGACCGGGAGCCAGTTCCAATGGAGTGCACCTTAACTGTTCAAGGCCACAGCCGGTTTCTCATCTCCCCTCCCTGAAGATGGCTACCCACGCTGCGGTCAAATGAACCTGCGCATCTCACAGATCCCGCCAGAAGTGGCACTCGGACTCACAGGAAACGCACAAGAAATAAGCAGAGACTGCAGGGCCCCCAATGTCTTCCCCAGGTCCCACAACCCCGGCCCGGCTGCCCAGGGCGGGCGTGTCGCTGGCGGTGACTCAAAGGCAGCGCTCAAGCACTTTACGTTTTGTGGGACAGCATCTGCTGTACCACGTGTGCTAAGAACCACTCCTGAGACAGAAGGGCCATGGAGTGTAGCCCCAGGGTGACCCCAGCACCCTGGCCACAGATGATTGGACAGGAGCAGACACTTACCAGGCTGAGCCTTCGAGGCTGTCTCTCCAGGGAGACAATTTGTCTGAGGGGCAGTCCTCTAGTCCAGACCCCTGCAAGGAAGAGATGACAGGAGCTGAGACTGCCGTGAGAGCTGCCGGTGGGCACAGCTGGCCCCACCCCCCTGGAAGCCATCAACACGCCCTGCAGAGGAAGGCAGAGGAAGTGGATGTGCAGACAGAGGGATGAAGGGTGGAGTGTGTACACCGCCAAGGTCACCGCTCCCCTCCTGAGTCTCGACCCTCCTGCTGCACTCCCACCCAGGGAACCCAGAAGATGCTCAGCATCTTTCCAATAAGTCCCCCTTTCTGTTTAATGTGGATCATGTCTTGCAACCTAGAGATGATTATCACCTTGAATCCTCAGAGCTCTGGATTCATCCTTTTTTAGAAATGAAGAAACTGAGACTTGAAAGATGGCATTTAAGTGCTTTTTCCAAAACCTGCCACTAAAAAACCAGAGCCAGGACTCTAGCCTCATCTGTACGGCTCAAGTTCAGTTCAGTCCCTCAGTTGTGTCTGACTCTTTGTGACCCCATGGACTGCAGCATGCCAGGCTTCCTGTCCTACACCAACTCCTGAAGCTTGCGCAAATGCTAGTCCATCGGGCAGGTGATGCCACCCAACCATCTCATCCTCTGTCGTCCCCTTCTCCTCCTGCCTTCAATCTTTCCTAGCATAAGGGTCTTTTCCAATGAGTCAGTTCTTCGCATCAGATGGCCAAAGTATAGGAGTTTCAGCTTCAGCATCAGTCCTTCCAATGAATATTCAGGACTGATTTCCTTTAGGATTGACTGGTTGGAACTCCTTGCAGTCCAAGGAGTCCATCCAACACCACAGTTCAGAAGCATCAATTCTTCGGCGCTCAGCTTTCTTTATAGTCCAACTCTCACATCCATACATGACTACTGGAAAAACCATAGCTTTGACTAGACAGACCTTTGTTGGCAAAGTAATGTCTCTGCTTTTTAATATGCTGCCTAAGTTTAACTTTTCTTTCAAGGAGCAAGCATCTTTTAATTTCATGGCTGCAATCACCATCTGCAGTGATTTGGGAGCCAAGAAAATAAAGTCTCTCACTGTTTCCATTGTTTCTCCGTCTATTTGCCATGAAGTGATGGCACCGGATACCATGATCTTAGTTTTCTGAATGTTGAGTTTTAAGCCAACTTTTCACTCTCCTCTTTCACTTTCATCAAGAGGCTCTTTAGTTCTTCTTCACTTTCTGCCATAAGGGTGGTGTCACCTGCATATCTGAGGTTGTTGATATTTCTCCCAGCAGTCTTGATTCCATCTTGTGCTTCATCCAGCCCAGCATTTCGAATAATATACTGTGCATATAAGTTAAATAAGCAGGGTAACAATATACAGCCTTGATGTAATCCTTTTCCGATTTGGAACCAGTCTGCTGTTCCATGTCCAGTTCTAACTGTTGCTTCTTGACCTGCATACAGATTTCTTAGGAGGCAGGTAAGATGGTCTGGTATTCCCATCTCTCTAAGAATTTTCCACAGTTTGTTGTGATCCACACAGTCAAAGGCTTTGCCGTAGTCAATAAAGCAGAATTAGACGTTTTTCTGGAACTCTCTTGCTTTTTTGATGGTCCAGCGGGTGTTGGCAATTTGATCTCTGGTTCCTCTGCCTTTTCTAAGGCTTAAAGCCGACTCTAAACAAGAAACGCTCTATAGTACAGAGCCACGCATGCTGGGCCTGAGATCAAGGTTTCCCAAAGTGTGTTCTGTAGAACCTAGGGCTCAGGAAATGAGTCACTGGGGCAAAAAAGAAAGAAAAAAGGGATTTTGGTTTCCTGATCCAACTTTGGGGACAGTGGGCCAAACATACATTGAACAAGCTACTACTCTTTACTTCAGGGCATCGCAGAGCCTCTGCTAGAAGGAAACATAGGGGAAATTTATAGAATGCAGAGTTTCTCTAACAAATTTGACCAGGTAACCTCCTTTTGCAAAAGGCATTTCATGAGATTAATGTTGTCTGGAAAATGAGGCAAGGATCAAATTTCTCCTCTCCACGCTGAGATCCCCTGGAAGGGCGTGTCCTGGGCAAATAATTGGAAATGTCCATCCCACTGGGTATGTGACCCTGAGTTAGATACATTGAGGGAAAGGGTCTGTTTACTAAATCTGCTTCCTAAGGGTTTGATTAACCTGAAGCAGATCCCCCCGGGGCTTACGCGCCCTGGATGTATCAGTTATAACTGAATTTCGGAATCTTTCAAGTGACTGAAGGGCCTCATGATGCCTGACCAAGACTCCAGGTCCCAGTGGGCCACCAGCCTCTTCCCAGCAGGAATGAGGCCCAAGAGGGGAAAAAAAGAAAAAATGAGGAAGGGAAAAGGATGGAAGAAAGACGGGAGGACCAGGGAGGAAGGAAACAGTCCCTCAAACGCGGTGATCTGCGAGAGGGCACACCGGGCTCAGAAACCAGCAAGGGGGTGACCGCCTGGACGCTGGCGGCAGTGGGGAGCGGTGACCACCCCTAAACCAGAAGGGGCAGCGGGGAAGAGCGCCCCAGACGCCCTGGAAAGGGTGGGCCTAGCAGGAGCTCTCAAGTCCTGGGGCTGTCCGCTGCGAACGCCCCTCCCTATTATAGTCCTCTTGCTCTTTGAGCTCCTGCCCGCTGGTCCGCACAGCACCGGGCAGTGAAGAGGGTGAAGCGCCGGGCTGAGGGGTGGACCAGCCAGCCTGCACAGCGGAGGGAGTATTGAGAGAAGCCTGTAGGAAGCGGAGGAACCAGACGGGAGAAGAAAACCCCGCCCCAGTAAAACGCAGGACCTTGAAAGGAACAGGCTAGGAGAGAGGCCGGGCGGGTGGGAGCAGCTTGGCTCTCCCCCTCCTCGAAGCACTGGCTTGTTGCCAGGATCCACCCCGATCTCTGTATCAGAACAGCCCCCTCTGGGAGGCAGATACCTGAGCGCGTGAGGGAGCGGGGCGCTGAGAGACACGCTCAGCTCAGCCCCCTCCCCACCCCGCCGGCTCCCGCGTATCCGGTGGGCGGACGGATCTCGGCTGAGATCAGCTCCGCAAACCCGCCTCTGATGTGCACCGTCCTCCCTCTATACAAGCCACGAGTGCCTGAAAGGTTGGGAGCATAAATCAATGCCAGGCGGAAAAACCCTCGTTGAAATTCAACAGGAAAACGCATCGCAGAGGATCCTGGAGTGAGTTCCTCTCCACCGAGAACAGTTGTCCCCTGTTCGGTTTTTGTCTGAAAGCAGATGCTCAGACATTGCAGCAGCTGAAAGTGGGTCGGCTCTGTACGATTTTCACCCCTGGGACGTTCTAGCCCCACCGAGAAGGGTGACGACCCCCTCTGCCTCCCAGACCCCGGGTTCGGGGAGCCTGGCCAGCACTCACACACCTCTCTCTCTCTGCTTCACCCCTGCGAGTCTTAGTCGCTCCGAGAAGGTGCAGTGCCTCTCCCCATTCTGCAGAGAGGTAAACTGATGGGTTAGCACTGAGACACCCCTCAGGCCTGCCAGGCACCCAGCCCTACCATCAGCGGGGCCTGACTCCTTCACCACCTGCTGCCTCTCAGGATCTGGCTGGCCAGGGACACGGGGAGAGTCACCTTCCGGGTTTATTCCAAGCACAGCAGCGCCAGACTCTTTCAGCAAGATGAAGCCAGGAACACTGTGGCCAAGCTGGGAAAGTGATATGTGAGGCTGGGAAATCCATCATGGAGGGAGGCAGCGGCTGTAGATCAAAGCCTGCCCTCTTTGCCTCTACATCATCATTAGCAGTGGGCAGAGATGGGGGGTCGGGGGGGGGGGCAGAAGCAGAGCTGGAGGAGAGATCTTTGGATTTACAGAGTAAAGCTGGATGCCCCAGAGGTACCCAGTGGAGGTGAGGGGGGCAGCTCCAAAGCCTCTGGGTCCAGGGTGTGGCGGGTGTCACAAGAGGGGCTCAAGGCCCAAGACGGTTGCTGAGGAAGGCTTCCTGGAGGAGGAGGCATCAGAACTGAGTCCTGATATCCAGACCTTGCTTAAGTAGCCAGACCCCTAACTAGGGAAGTCTTCACCCTTGGAGGCTTTACAGAAAGACAAGACACCACCAGAAGTCTTTAACCCAGAGACCCATCATGTGGTGGTCATTAATGGGGTTTATGGATGGGCAATCAGGGAAGGCTTCCTGGAGGAGGTGAGCCTACGCAGCGCTTTAAAGGAAGAGTGTGGAGAGAGACTGACACTTGGCAGACCCAGCACGTCTATGTCCTTCTCAGCTGCTGTCTCAGTTTGAGGTTGTATACACCTCTCTAATTGTTCAATTAACGTCCGCCATCCATGGACTATGGGCTCACAGTTTGGCTCATCATTGTGCCATAGTGAATGCTCAGTTAGCGTTTTCAGAATGGATGAATGAATAGCCCTAAGTCTCATGGTGGCCTGAAGCTGGAGTTGGTCTGCCCTGTGCTGGGGTGGAAGGCAGCAGAAGGCCCGGGAGATGTCTAAGCATAATGGAGCCAGCATGGTTGAGCTGGGCAAGGGCCAGTTTGGGACAGGATGACAACAAGCACGGTGTTCACTGTACTTATTTCAGGAGGAGGAGGGGACACCTGGGCAGAGAACGGGGAAGGGAGGTGAGGTTAGGGCTGAATATGGAGCAGGTTATCTGGAGCTGTGGGGTGGCTGAGCTTAAAGGAGGCAGACTGGGAGGGAAAAGGACCCAGGACTCAGACAAACCTCCCACCATCAGCACCCCAACCCCATGGCCCCTCCCCCCAGCCCAGGTTCCTCTGGGAGCCACTGTGCCCGCCTCCACCTCCTTGGTCCCATTGCACAGAGTGATTTGTGGCCCTGACAAGTTGAATTGTGGGTAAAGCGTCTGTCCAAATGGGGAGCAAATTGGAACTGCGGCTCCAGCCGGCGGGCCATCCATCATGGGGGAAAGGCTCCGTCAGCACCTCACTGCCCCAGCCTGGCCCTCTCTGCACTGCCTGGGGTGCAGGAGGCGCCTCCTCTCTCCACCTTGGGTTTAGGAGGACAGTACGGGGGGCCCTGGGCTGGGGGCTGGGTTGCAGGGAGAGACAAGGAAGAGGAGAACTGGGATCCCCATTCCCCAGGGGGTTACATTTACAGGGTCTGCTCTGGGCTTCCCTGTAGCATGTTTATGCTGGTGAAGGGGACATCAGTCTCCCCAGACGTGGCTACATTTACCCACAGGGAAACTGAGGCACGGCACACTCAGGTTACAGCCTCAAACTTACAGCCTCAAAGCTCGATATCAGCAGAAACTGAGGCTGAAAATCTGCTGCTGGGATACCCAGAATGTTTAAACAAAGCAGTCATGTCCTGCCACATGGAAAAATTCAAAAGCAAATAAACATTGCATCTGGCCAAAATCCTAGATCCTGGCAGTGACACTGCAGTGACTCCATTATGGACCAGTGAGGTGAAGGAGACCCAGAAGCCACATGGTGCTCAGACCCTGCCTTAAAAGACTGACTGTCTGTGAAGGAAGCAGTGTGTTCGGGACCAGGTGTGCCTGCTGCCCCCCCCGCCCCCCGCAGCTCCTGCCAAGCCTCTGAGGTGTGGGACCCAGGCCTCCATCCATGTGGCTCAGCGCCTGGCCATAGCTGCTTAGACCAGAGGTGGTCACCGGAGCCACAGGCTGTCTTCTCATAACCTGATCACTGACCTTGACTTGGAGCCTGGCTGGAAAAGATCAGCTAAGCCAATCAGATTGGAGGAATTTGGGACTGGGACTCTAAGCAGAGTCCAATCAGACAGCAGAGTGAGCCGAGCTGAATGGCCACAGTAACTAGGAAAGGCCAAGAAAAAGTGAATCGAGAGTAGAATCAGGATGCGTGACCTCAGGACTCTTCTTTCTCAGGGACCCAAGCCTTGCTCGGTTTCCCTCTGCCTTTCCCCCACCAAGTCCTTAGTCCAGAAAACTGTGTGGCGGGGGAGGAAGGAGGGGTGCGAATCGTGTTGTGTGTCATCCACCTGCCCCCCAGCTCCTGAACTGTCAACCACGTGAGTCATTTCAGGTTCCCTATGAGGGCTGCGATTTCGAAACTCACAAGTCGGGCCAGGAGTGCTTGTTTCTCGCTTTATGCTGAGTCATCCCTTCCCCGAGACAACAGCTGTCCTGCCAGCTACTGAATGGGAGACAGCCAAGGTCAGGATGGGGGTTACCACAGAATACAAATGAACGTTTTGACACGTCATCCTGCCACACAAGGCCACATGTGGCCAGGGACCCCAAACACTGAAGCATCATGATGGGGGAAAGTGCCTCCTTTGTGCCTTCTTCCTGGGTGGTGGGGAGGGTGTATGTGGTGTGGGGGTTGGGGTGGGCATTTCTGCAGATTCTACTCTCGATTCACTTTTTCTTGGCCTGTCCTAGTTACTGTGGCCTTGGGGCCCCTGGTGACTTTTAGCTTCATGCTAAAAGTCCCAACTGTTAGCAGAAAGTGCATTTGTGTCTGTTTCAATCCGGGTCCAGTGCAGGGAACAGAAGCAGGGTTGGGGTTTTAAGCAAAGAGGGAATTGGTACAGGGAATCAGGTGCTTACAAAGCCAGGGGAAGTGCTGTAGAAGTCGACTCCCGGCTGGGCATCCAGGAGTGGCAGGACAACACTGCTGAACTGGCCCATCAGGAAGGTGAGGAATGCAGAGGGCTGCAGCTGCCATCCCAGGGTTTGGAAGCTGCCATCAGCATCCTGCCTGTGTCTGGTTTCCCACAGAGCTGGTGACTGGACACAGGACTGCAGCTGAAGGAAATATGCCGTCAGCGAGCAGCCAAAGACCAGGAGGCTGGTTGCATTTCACGTCCGCCTTCCAAGCCTCATACAGGTGCATCCGCTTAGCAGGACCTGACTCATGAACCAAAACCTTAGGTGAACAGGAGTCTGGGAAGCAGTCTGTCTTCAGCTTTGTAGCCTCCACAGCACCAGAAGAAATAGAACACCCATCGCATCCAAGTGCAGATCTCAGAGCCTAATCCCAGATTATGCAGAGACCCCAAAGGCTGACTTGACCACCTTCTACAGCCAGTGGGGGCTGACTGTCCTTGGTTGAGGCCTGGCTCCTGAAGAAGCTGTGTAAACACAGGAGGGTTTATCTGTCCATGGAGGGCAGAGGACTGAAGAGCGAGGTACATGTCTGTGAGTGTGTGCGTGTGTGTGTGAATACACACACACACACACATTTATCTGGGGAAGAGGGGCAGGGGGCATTTAGAGGCAGGAGATGGAGCCCGGCTCCACCCACATTCTCACTGGGCCTCAGATAACCGCCACAGCCAGGACAGTTAAAATTGGGTGGCAAAGTCAGAGGCAGGGGGGATCTCAGGAATCCAGGGTCTCCCTCCAGCCCTCCTGAGTCATTGTAAGCTGAAGTCTTTATCTCTCCCTGACCTGTATTTGGGGGAGGGGGGCTCAGCATCTTCAATTAAAAAACCATGCCATGCACAGCATCCCTTTTTTCCAAATACAGTTGTGATACAAACGCTCTCAGGTTCCCAGAGAGGGAGCCTTTGCTGGGATGGGGCACACCGGCACGGGGGTCGCACGGTGACAGTGGCCGGCTCTCTGCAGGGCCCCAGCCCCGGCAAGGTGACAGATGCCAAATCCAGGAGCCATGAGGCCTGGCGTCCGTGGCCTCCTCTGCCAAAGCTCTGGGTGGAGCGGCTCTCTGCCCTGCACTTAGGGAATAGTTCGGCTACTGCGGTTCACCACTCCCTGCAAAGATGAAGGAGGAGAGAGGACGCAACCCAGGCTGCTGGCAGGGAGGGCCAGGCCACCCCGGAGGGCCACTTGCCCGAGGCCTCCTCCCCTCCTGGCGGGCCCCGGCTCACCTCCGCCAGCCCCCAGTCCGCGGCCTCCCAGAGGAGCGGCTCGGCTGTCCCAGATGGAACAGCCCCCGCCAAGCTGCCTCCTCCTCCCAACTGCCCGGTCGGTGCCAAGGGGGCCCCCCTACCCCACCCCCATCTCCAGGCTCTGAGGCCCGCGACTCTGTCCCCTGGGGTGTCCTCCAGACACGGCCCCTCCTCTCCGCCCACACCCGCCCGGGCCCCGCTCTCCTCTGCCCTCATCCTCACACGAGCCACATGGCCCACCCCCCTCAGTCCCTCTCTCCCATCCCCCTTAAAGCCCCGTCTGAGCCCCTTGACTCCCCTGCTCTGACATCCCTGGGGCCCGGTGGTTTCTAAACAGAGCCGCAGTGCCACAGCCTGACCTCGGGCTGTCTGCGGCCCACCCTCAACAAGCCTGTTCCCAGGCCGTCTCCCACACAGCCTCGACCTTCCTGCCAAACAGGTCACGTCCGTCCTTCTCGTTGTTGTTCAGTCGCTCAGTTGTGTCCAGCTGTTTGTGACCCCGTGGACTGCAGCACGCCAGGCTTCCCTGCCCTCACTATTTCCCAGGGTTTGCTCAAACTCATGTCCATTGAGTCGGTGATGCCATCCAGTCGTCTCACCCTCTGTTGTCCCCTTCTCCTGCCCTCAGTCTTTCCCAGCATCAGGGTCTTTTCCACTGAGTTGGCTCTTCCCGTCAGGTGGCCAAAGTATTGGAGTTTCAGCTTTAGCATCAGTCCTTCCAGTGAACACCCAGGATTGATCTCCTTTAGGATGGACTGGTTGGATCTCCTTGCTGTCCAAGGAACTCTCAAGAGTCTTCTCCAACACCACAGTTCGAAAGCATCAGTTCTAGAATAGTGGTTAAAACTTGGACACTTAACCTCCTGGGTTCAAATCCTGCCTCCACACTTCTCAGCTGTGAGAACTTGGGAAACCACTTGATCTCTTTGTGCCTCAGTTTCCTCATCTGGGAAAATGGCAGTAACAACAGCACATCTGTGTCATGCGGAGACATAAGTCACAAATGAGTTAGTACGTGCAAAATGCAGAGAACAGTGTCTGGAGCATATAAGGACTCAGCAGAAGTGGATGGTTATTATCATTCTTATGCCTTGAATCTCCCAGTTCTGAGCCTTTGCTCAGGCTGTATCTCTGTGGAGAATACCCATCAAAGCCCCTCCCGATCTTGAAGGACATGCAGTTTGCTTGCCCAGCATCCCATTCTTGGGGGACCTGCCGTTCCTCCATCCTGGAGTGATACCACTGTGTCTGTGTGGTTATGTGGGGCTGGCTGGCCCTACTCTCCAGCTGCAAGGTCAGGAGTGTGGAGGTTCTCCGTGCTCTGGCCACAGTGATCAGTTTAGGAATGGGCGTGTGAATCTTTCTGGCCAATTAAAGTCCTCCCCTGAGATCCTGGGCTGTAGGGATGGTGTGGTAGGCTGAAAAAGTCTTCCTTCGGGACTTCCCTGGTGGTCCAGGGGCTCAAACTCCATGCTCCCAATGCAGGGGCCCCAGGTTCCACCCATGGTTGGGGAACTGGATCCAACGTGCCACAGCTAAGACCCCACACGACAAATAAATTTTCAAAAGCCTCCTTCCAAAAATATATTTACTTCCTAATACCCAGAGCCTTTCAATCTTACCCTTATATGTCAAAAGGGTGACTGTTACCTAAAGATGCCAAAGGGAATGATTAAGTTAAGAGTCTTAAGAAGAAAAGCTTATCTTGGATTATCCAGGTGGGCCTTAACTGCCATCACGAGTATCCTTTTAAGAGAAATTAGACACACACAGAGGAACAGAGAAAGGAGAAGATGATATGCAAACCTAGCCAAGATGCGGCCACAAGCCAAGAAATACCAACAGCCCACAGAAGCCGAGGAGACAAGGAGTGGACTCTTTCCCAGAGCCTCCGGAGGGAGGGCCCACAGCCCTGCAGGCCCTGATTTTGGGCTTCTGGCCTCCAAAACTGCGAAAGATTGCATTTCTGCTGTCTGAAACCACCATGTTTGTTGGCATTTGTTACAGCAGCCCTAGGAAGCTAGACTGTGAGCCTCCAGATGCTGGAGGCCAACCTGGGCCACATGATGACCCCGAGTCAGAGGAAAGAAGAGGCGCAGATGGAGAGAGGCGGACTAGTCCCTGAGATCTGTGGGTCATCCCTGAAGGCAGCCTGCTCTCCTTGGCCTTTTCAGCAGCACAACCAATGAGTGTCCCTACTTACGCCAGTTTGAACTGGTCTGCCCCCTTGCAACCCAAAGAGTTCTGCCTAACATTCCACCCGACAACTATCAAGAGCCTTAAAACATAGCTCAAATCTTTGACCCAGTTTTCTTCCCTAAGGAAACAATCTGAATAAGGACCCTCACCGCTGCATGAAAAAATAGGGGAAAAAAACCTACATAGGTAACCACCGGATATGGCTTCATAAATTATGACATATCCCTATGGAGGGATATTATGCAGCTATTAAAAATCATGTGTTCATGCTCATTATAAAATGGTAGGTGAACAGCAGGACATTAAAAAATATAGAGAGACACAAAACACACATATACATACATTTATATATTTACACATATAAACAGAAGGATCCTCATTTCATTTTTATTTTGCTTTAGATCATTTTAAGAGGTAAAGATTACTCATGCAGCTGAAATCCTGTGTGTACTTCTCCCCAGTTCCTTGTATAAACCCCTTCCCTCTGTCACTCAAAGTTGGTATCATTCCCATGCATGATTTTAAACATTGACTACCCGGGAATGTATCCTAAGTAATACATAATATTTGTACATGTTCTTCAGTTCAGTTCAGTTCAGTCGCTCAGTCGTGTCCGACTCTTTGTGACCCCATGAATCACAGCACACCAGGCCTCCCTGTCCATCACCAACTCCCGGAGTTCACTCAAACGCATGTCCATCGAGTCGGTGATGCCATCCAGCCATCTCATTCTCTGTCGTCCCCTTCTCCTCCCGCCCCCAATCCTTCCCAGCATCAGAGTCTTTTCCAGTAAGTCAACTCGTCGCATGAGGTGGCCAAAGTATTGGAGTTTCAGCTTTAGCATCAGTCCTTCCAATGAACACCTAGGATTGATCTCCTTTAGAATGGACTGGTTGGATCTCCTTGCAGTCCAAGGGACTCTCAAGAGTCTTCTCCAGCACCACAGTTCAAAAGCATCAATTCTTCGGCGATCAGCTTTCTTCACCCATGTTAGTAAATAGTATGAGACTCTCTGCAACCTGCTTTTTTACCCAAAGAATAATACGTTGGTGCACTAATCCATCTTGATAATGTGTAACATTAATTTTAACTGCTGCCAAGAATTTTGAGTATCCCATGCTGTAGTTGTCCTTTCTCTGCTTAATAAATGCTGAGATTATTGACAACATTTTTTTCCTATAGAATGCTGCCACTCTCCGGTCTCTTTGCGCACACGTGAGATTGTCTCCAGGGATGTACGTGCAGAAGAGGGTGGCAGGGCAGCTCATCTTCACCTGTACACGGCGCTGCTGAGTGGCGGTACCAAGGCCGAGTGAAGGGTTCCCATTCCCACATCCCTGGTGGAGAACCAGTTTCATTTTTGTCAGTCCAGAGGAAGCCGTACCTCACCGTGGCTTTCATGCGCCTTCCCTGTTTACGGGGCTGTCCATCATCGTTCCACGTGCGTCTATTTCAGTTTCCTCTTCTGTTAAATCTTTTTACCTGTGTTTGCCTTTTGAATAAAAAGTATATCAGCATGAACTACAGCCCAGTGTTAACAGTGGTTGGACACTTGATCTGGGGGAAAGTCCCTGTCTGCCATCCCCCCACTTTAGGAAACACCACCCCGCCCAACTCCCTGTCTTCACCCTCCCACCAGCTGGCACCACGTGGACCAATGGGAGCTGCCAGCCTCTTCCCTGATCCTGCCCTGTGATTGGCCCAGACTTGGGCACTGTGACCCAAATCAGACCAGTCAGAGTCCTTCCCTGGGATTTCCGGAACTGGAGCTGGGGGAGAGCAAACCACCCCCCCCCCCAACCCCGAAATTTGAGGGTGTGAGGTCCAGCCTCACCGAGACAAGGAGGCTGAGACCAGGGCCGCCTGCTGAATAAGGGTGGAGTAGGGTCCGCCAGGCACGTCTAACATGCTTTAGCCCTCTGGTCACTACTGGGACCCCCGCCTCCTGCCCTGGGGGACAGGCTCCAATCAGTGGCCCTGCATGTGCACCCAGGAGGGTTCACGCTCACACGTAAGACTTGTCTGCAATTTTCAAGTGTTCTGTTAGTACGATAGGCACATCTGTTTCTATATGTCATCAGAATTTAACACATGGTCATTGTTTAATCTTCCTTATCTTTCAAGGTGAGGCACAAACATCTCTGTTCCATGAAGGTTTTCTGATCCTGCAACCAAGAGCCGGGACCAGCTGCCATCAGCTGCTGAGGCCTGTCCTGGAGTGCATGGAGGCCCCGGCCCAGGAAGGGGTCTGGGTGGAAATGGGGAGGGGAAGGACAGACAGAGGGGAAGGTCTGTTAGGGAAGTGGGGGCCCAAATGGGTCTGATCTCCACTGAATGGCAAGGATTTATTTAGCAGATGAAGCCTGACCAGAAACTTGCCCCTGGAGCCTGGGGTTGCCCAGGCTCTGACCCACCTAAGGTGGGGGAAGACCATGCGGACTCTGGCCTTTAGCTTGAAGGGTAGGGAGAAGCCTGCTCCAAGGGCCAAGGGTTCTGCACAGGACCTGGTCCTGCTGACCTATAGGGAGATGCTTGCCAAGGTGACCCTGGACCCCGGCCCCAGACCCCATGAATCTTGACCTTCCCCTTCTCACTGAATCTAGCAGCTTAAAATGAGAAGCATGTTCCAGTAGATGTGTCTTATGGGAAAACTTCAGCCAAATCAATTAATGATAAAACCCTTGAGCAAACACAGCTACTTTTATCATTTTAGAATGTGGTGATTTGAGCAGCAAAAGGAATTAAATTAAAAACGCAGAGACTCGGGGTCAGAACCCAAGCCACTCTCATTGGTTTTTAATCTCCTGTTAAACAATATATCTTCTGATGGCTTTTGTCAGCTTATTCAATGTAATAACCCAGGACACGTGGCCCACTGACCCTCCTCATTCCCTCCACATGGCTGAGCATGCAGCTGGCAGCTGGTCAACTAACAAGCTTAAAGTGGGGATGGGTGGGTGGGCCAGAGTTAGGGGAAATGACAGGGGCCACACAGGACCCTGGAGATGGACGTCCCCAGAGCTGTGATGGCCGAGCACAGGGCCGTGAGGTGCCCTAGGGCTGACTCACGTTACAGATTGGGTACCTGAACCCCAGAAAGCAAATGTTTTCTTGAGTCACACTGAGTCAAGATTGGAACTCAGGTGTCCAGACACCCGACACACAGCTCATCCTGTTGGACACCTGCACAGGTCACCAGGAAAGGGACTGGGCTTGATACAGGGACTGTGGTCCCCAGCTCTCTGTCTTCTCTTGGGGCATTATCCGTGGGGCTTATTGAGCTCAATCTGGAAGATAGTTAGGTTCCATCTTTGGGGAGATCCTGGCCTGTTGAGAGGCAGTTCCCATGGTTGGGAGCGTCAGTCTGATGATGGAGGCACAACCTTGACCTCAGGAAGCACCCAGTCTGATGGCGACACAGTCAAACACAGACAGCCAAGCCGACAAGTAAATCATTTCCGTAAGAACACCCTGTGACAAGACAGAGTAGGCTGCAATTTCTGTTGGCCTCACCATGGAAGGCTTCTAGGAGGAGGCTGAGCCATAAAGAGAAAAAGCTGGTCTCTCATAACTGTACTCCAATAAAAATTGGGGGGGGGGGAAAGTGGATCTCAAGACAGCTTAGACAGAAAATCTGAGGCAAGAGAGAGGCTGGAGCTGGTGAGGGAGATGACACACGCAGTGAGCTGCCTCTGTGAGTTGTCTGTACCCACACATAGGCACACTGATAAACACACAGGCCTGTTTGCACACACTCACGCCTACTTACACAGACTCCTCCATGTACACTCATAAACACATGCTTGCGTGCCACGTGTAAACACACAGGAGCTTTCTCCTATCTCCACGTGTACACACAGATATTCCCACATGCATTTATGTACGCGTACCATACATGTGATCATACATAGACCTACACACGGGCCAACCCCTAGCTTTGTACAAGCTCAGATGTGCTCTGTTGGGCACACAGGTGGGGGGCCTGCACTACCCCAAGCCACACTTGGGGTCCCCCAGCAGCTAGATCACCTGCCAGACATCCCTGAGCCCCCCTGCCTGGGCTCTGTCTGCATCCCTGGGCCCCTGCCACGGTCCGTGGATCTGCAGCCTCTCCTCTGGGTTGGTGGACTGACCTGGAGGAGAGAGACTCAGGGATTCCCCTAGCACCACCCACGGCCTAGAGGACCCACAGGCTACACAGGGCTCCGAGTCGAACTCTCCAGTTCCCTCTCATTTACCCAAGGTCTCTGTGACAGGCCAGGGGCCTGTGAAACAGACTCAGAGATGGAGATTCGTATGTAGACTTCCTGGTGGTCACCTCACCCCTGGGAAGCGAAGGAGGCAGGACGAGGCAGAGTGAGCAGCTGGGCTGTGACACAGTCATGGCCAAGGTCTCAGCCACGCCCTGGGAGCTGTGGAGCAGGGCTGGCCTTGCAGGTGGTCCCACATGGTGTTAGGCAGAGCATCCTATGCCTTTACTAGTCACTGAATGTGGGCTGCCTCCAGAAACTAAGGTAACCTTGAGGGAGGAGGTTCCCTTCAGCTGAGCACATACACAATGAAAAGAGACTCACCTTGGAGCAGGGAGCTGCCCACGCTCCCCAGCTGGAGAACAGGCACTGGGGGCCTTGGGGGTGTGGGGAGCACAGTGATGTCCTCCCTGTCTGCAGAGGATGAGACATCCGCTCCATCACTGCTGCAGTCTCCCTCCAGTCTCTCCTGCTGCAGCTGGATGCTCCTCTTGGGAGTGTTTCTGGGCCCAGCTCCCTTGTCTGTCCCTCCTACGTCATCCCATCTCCCTGGACTGGTGTTGACAGCGCCAGTTTGCAGGCTTCTCAGGAAGCAGGGGACAAGGCTCCCTCCAGCGCCCTCCTCTGGCGGGGCCGAGAACCCCTCGGAGTACAGAGGGCTGAGGAATCCGGCAGGGCTGAGGACAGGCCCCTCCCACATGCTAGTCCGGGTGACTCAGATCAGTGGGACCCGGGCTGAGGCCACCCATTTTTATGCGCTGGGCTCACGAGGCAGCAGCGTGGGCTTGTGCCTTTATTATTCAGCAGGCTCTGTGGGAGGCAAATTGTTTCCCGCTTTTGGCTGACAGTACCCCCTTCTGCACTTCCCAGTCTCCTCTCACACACGCAGCCCCAGCAAGAGTGGGAGCCGAAAGCCTCTGGATCCAAGACAAACCTTCCACCCCTTCCTTTCCAGGGAGGACGTGAGTTAGACAGAGGAAGGGGAGACACCCAGACTCCACCCAGGCTAGGACAGTATTTCATCTAAGATGCACGTCTGTTTTCACATTTTAGTAACGCCAAAACTGGGATATGTCTAACAGTCGCTGCCTTACCCGGGTTTAATCAGCAGCAATTTTTCCCCCTTTGTGGTACCTAACATAATGGTTACATTTTCACTGAACAGTATCTTAGGTTTGATGCAGCTGAGAGGCGACACCCCATCTCTACTGGAGATGGGAGAGGGGAGGAGACTGGAGCCAGGCCACCTCTCAGCACCTCCTGCATCAGCTTTTCAGGGCACAACTTCAGGATCTAGGCCCTCTCAAGGCCTCCTGCAGGCAGATGAAGAGCAAAACCAGGTTCCGGAGCCAAATAGAAAATTATTTTTAGAGATTCGGGGCTGAGATTTGCTTCCAGGGCCCCGCAGACCTCATCTGCCCATGGCCACAAGCCTCCTTCTGAAGCCTAAATAAAAGTAGCTGGAAGCAGGTTCTGCTGCCTCACAGCTGGGAGGGTGTCAGAGATGTGACTGTGGGTGCAGGCATTCCAGGAAGAGGGCTTGGGGCTCTCTTTTTAAATCCAGGCCTTTTAAAGTGGTGACGGGCCTGGCAGTGTCTCCAGGTAAGATCAACCCTGTGGGGAGCCAGATGTTAAAAGCCTGGGAACCAAGAAAGAGAATGCCACCAGGAGGGGGGAGGACGGGGTGGGGGGGGTGGGCGGCCAGGGCGGGGGTAACTTAGGGCAGAGACCCACATTCTGGACCTCATCTGGCCCCCTGCTGCCAAGAGGCCCCAGAAGCATACTACCTGGAGGAGCCTTGGTAAACTCCCAGATGGCCATATGAGTAGACCCCTGGGGAAGGAGATGGGAGATGGGTGACAGTGGTGTCCAAACCTTGACAGCCAGGTGAGATTTCAACAAGCAGCAGAGGCTGCAGGAAGGGGTGGGGATGGGACAGAGGCAAGCCAGGCCTAAAGGGAGACACCAGGCGCTGAGGAAGCTGGAGGGCCGCTGGGCAGCGCGTGCTTCCTCCTTGCCCTCTGACCCAGGCCGGAAGCCCCTTGCAAGGAGCCCTGGGAAGTGTAGTTCCCAGGAGAAAGAGCGGTCTGGCAGTACCCAACCCTGCCTGGCTCCCTAGCCCAGGCCAGCCCTCAAGCTTTCGTTCACTCCACCAACATGTACCGAGCACCCACCGCAGGCCAGACACTGAGTGCTGGGGATTCAAGCAAGCAGGCGAAAATCCACAGTCTCAAGAAGTCTATGTTAGAAATGTTATCTCTAGCCAAGAGAAACATAATCAAATAAACATACAGAATGCCAGTACTAAGTGCCATGAAGAGAGAAAATGGGGTTGGGGTGGGAAAGGAGTGCCGCTTTCTGTAGTGTGAGCAGGGAAGCCCCTCTGAAAAGATTTGACTAGAGCCCAAATGAAATGAGGGAGTAGCCAGGAGGGTATCTGCAAGCAGTGTGCTTCAGGTTCAACAAGCAGTAGGTGCAAAGGCCCTGGAGCAGGAGTGAAGTTGGGATGGTCAAGAACTACAGGAAGACTGGTGGCCAGAGTGGAGGGAGTTGAGGAGAGAGGAGGAGGAGGCCAGGGTAGGGAGAGGTACATCAGAGACTTTCTGGGCAAGGCTTTCTGGGCCACGGGAAGGACTCTGGCTCTCACTGTGAGTGACATGGCCAACCTGTAGAGGGTTAAGCAGAAGGGTGGGATCTAACTCTCGCTTTCCAGGAGAAGAGACTGTAGGGACCAAGGGGTTCCGGAGGCAATGGAGACCCACTAAGAGTCTCTTGCAAACTTCCAAGCAAGAATGATGGAGGTTGGATTTGGGTATATTTAGAAGGCAGAGCTGACAAGATTTGCTGACAGACTGGATTCAGGGGTGTTCCAGTTTCCTATTGCTACATAACAAACCACCCCCAATACTTGGTAACTTCAAACCACTGCAGTCATTTATTTTGCTCATGAGTCTGCAGTTTGGCAAGGCTCAACAAGGAAGACTCGTCCGCTGCCTGTGACATCGGCCACACCGGCCTGACGGGAGGCGCTGGCACCACTGCCAAGGTGAGCCAGTCTCAGCAAGTGTGTGTGGACGTGGCTGCGAGCTTTGCCTGGGCTGTTGGCCCCAGGTCTCCGTTCCTCTTCACACCGCCCTCTTTCAGGGCTTCTTATAACACACTAGCTGGGTAGCAAGAGCAGGTGTTCCAGGAGACCAAGGAGGAGGTGCCTTGTGATCAAGGATCAAGTCCCAGAAAGTAATTCCAGGGTCTCCTTTGGTGAAGTGAGTCACCAGACCCAGCCCTGACTCAGGGGAGGGAGATTAGATGCCTCCTTCATCTTTCAGTGGCAGGAGGAACATTGAGCCATCACTGATCAGGAGAGAAAGTCAAGGAGACTCCAGGATTTGGAGGCTGGGCCCCTTTTACCTCTGGATGCAGACTCGAACAGGAGCCCCAGGCCCTGAGCACCTGCAGCGTCACACACCACCCAAGGGGATGAGCTGTGTGACCTTGGGCAAGTTCCTTCTGTCTCTGTTTGCTCATCGGCAAAACCAGGGGAGACCTAGAAAGTGGGAGAGAGAAGAAAGGGTCGAGGGATGAGGAGAGAGGAGGGGACAGGGAGGAGGGGAGGGCAGAGGACAGGGAGCGGGGAGGGCAGAGGACAGGGAGGAGGGGAGGGCAGAGGACAGGGAGGGGGGGAGGGCAGAGGACAGGGAGGAGGGGAGGGCAGAGGACAGGGAGGGGGGGAGGGCAGCAGTTAAGGGACCTTGAAGACAAAGGGGTCTGGCTGAGGAAACAGGAGTGAGGAGGGAAGTGATGGCCCTCGGGAAGGGGGTGGCGGACGTGGATTTAAGACAGGTGGGCGGGGCGGGGAGCGGCAGCGCCAAGGGGCCCGGGGTCTCTCTCATCTCGTCCCAAGCTCTCAGGCGCTGGGGAGAAATGAGATTCTAGCTGCAACTCTTCTGGGAAACATCTGCCTTTTCATTTATGAGGAAAAAGTAGGAAAATGACCGGAGGAGGCGCCGCTACTGTTTTTTTAAGCAACGCAGCAAAAATGTCACCGCTGGGAGTGTAAAGCCCATCAAGATGGTTAAGTAATAGCCTGGCTGCCTTCATCAGGCTCAGCTGTCCACAAGCCTCCCGTTCCCCGGGCCATATTTCACCCCAGGGCCCTGCAGGGGCCAGACTTGCCTATAAGCCCATAATGAGCTGCAGGACGGATGTAAAACCCCCACCTCCATCTCACCCACAAGCCAGGTGTTTCTGATGCTCGACCCAGAGCTCGGGAGGCCTGGACCGTCCCACCCCAGTTCCATAACACGACTCCAAGAAGGGCACCAGCACAGGACTATTCCCAAACCCCTTTCTGGACCCCCAGGCCTGTGCCTTGCTCTAGCTTTCCCAGTCCACTCAGGGCGCTGAGGGGACCAGAGTTGTCCTTGAGATCAGGGGATGACCATTTGGGGGTCTTCTTAAAGAGAAGAGAAATGATACCTGTGCCTTCCTGGGGTCCAACCCCCAGATGGAAATGCTCTCTTTGGAGCTGTGCTGGAAACAGCTCTGTGTTGGGTAAGACTAGCAGTGGAAAGAGAAAGGAGACAAAGGAATGACGTCAGTGTCCTGCCGAGGGTAGAGGTTGGCACCACAGTCCTCTAAAAGGGGTCAAGGCAGGGAGGGCACAGAGTTTGCACAGGTACAGGAGGGCTGTGTGCCTGCAGCCCCTGCCGAGCTCAGGCTGGGGGCCGGGCCCCCACACCCCCTGCACGGGGGCAGGATGAGAGGAACAGCCTCTGCTGCACCTCAGCTCACACTGTACCTTGGCCGGGGGTGCCCTCTCCCTCCTGTGCAACTGTGAGTTTTTTCACCCTTCAAGGTCCAGCCCAGAATGCCACCTCCTTCAGGAAGCCCACATTGAAGCCTCCAGCCTGCCGACTCCCACCTTCCCAACCTGTCTGAAGCCAGCTTGTGAGGGGAGTCCCGTCCAGGGAAGAAATCCCATGGGGCCCTGAGCAGCACGGTCCACTGTGTTTCTCCAAATACATCAGAAGCCCCTTCAGGGCAGAGCCTGGCACTCACCCTGGCTCAGGCATGGCAGGAGGGTCCCCTGGCCCCCTGGCTCTGTGCTCCGAGAGACGCTCCCATCCCACCCACCTGCCTGTTCTCTTCCTCTTCACAGCCCTCCTCCCTCACGCTCAGACTGCACAGTTCCTTGCTTATTGTCTGCTTCTCCAGACTAGAATGTAAACTCCATCAGGACAGCTGTTTTTGCCCAATTTCTTTATGGCCGTATCCATAGCCTATCTGGACTAGTACCTGCCACATAATAGGTGCTAAAGAAATGTTTGTTACGTCCCATTCTTTCCAAAGAGTTGAGTTTATGGGCCGAAGTCTTTCTTTGCTTCAATCCATGGACGAGGTCACGTAAGTGATGGTGGGGAGTGTGTGTCCACACTGGGATCGCGCAGGGAAGGGGTGAGCCCTCTTATGTCACTTTTGGGTCTTGCCCTTTCTCTTGAAAATCCAAAAACTGGTGGCATCTCCCCCATGAAATTCCCTGTGTCTAAACAGCAAGCCTCAAGAGAGCTCAGAGCGCAGATTTCTGTTGTTGCCATTTGTGTATTAATATTTGCTAGGGCATGTTTCGGAGAAGGCAATGGCAAGCCACTCCAGTACCCTTGCCTAGAAAATCCCATGGATGGAGGAGCCTGGTAGGCTGCAGTCCGTGGGGTCGCTAAGGGTCGGACTCGACTGAGCAACTTCACTTTCACTTTTCACACATTGGAGAAGGAAATGGCAACCCACTCCAGTGTTCTTGCCTGGAGAATCCCAGGGACGGGGGAGCCTGGTGGGCTTCCGTCTGTGGGGTCACACAGAGTCGGACACGACTGAAGTGACTTAGCAGCAGCAGCAGCAGCAGGGCATGTTTGGACGACATGTAGAAAGCAACTGCCTTTTTGAGATGAGGGGAGTGTGGCGATTTGCCCATTGTCACACAGGAAGTTATTGGCCCACGCAGAGCCCCGCCCCCAACCCCAGCCTGGACACCCCGAGGCTGGGGGGAGGGACGCTGGTCATCAGGCCGCCACCCACTGAGGCTGAAGGAGGCAAAAGACAGACCCTTAGCTCACCTGGGGTCTCACTCTAGACTCTTTCGAGGGAGGCTGCACTTCCCCCCAACTCCTGCCGGGACCAGGGGCCCCAGCACCCCTGCAGCTGGCTCTCAAGCTGGGACTCCAGCTGTTCTCTCCTGCAGACAAGAGGGCACCTCCCACAAGCCCGTGTGGCTGGAAGGAGCACCCTCCCTTAGAACTTCCATCTTGGCAAGAGTGCTCCCCACCCTTCCCTTCGCAGGCTCCCGCTGGGGATGTTGATATGGAGGGAGAAGGGAATGAGGGATTTCTTTTTATTTATCCGCTTCGGTATGGTAACGGATATTTAAAAGCCCATAGGGATGATTTTTAAAGTTTTTAAGGAAAGACAAGTGATCCGTGCATGGTGCAAATGGCAATTATCTATTCAACCTAACAAACATTAATTTTGCCCCTACTGTGTACAGGGCAAAATCTTAAAGAATGAGACCCAGAATCCCATTGTCTGGACAGGGAAGAGTCAGCCGAAGAATGAGACAGACAACACTCCTGAGGAGGGTCCTCGCTGGAGGTCTTGGCAGGCACAATGGGAGCACAGGTGGCAGTGAATCCCACTGAGGCAGCAGGGATGGCACCAGAGGGAAGGTGGCATTTTTGTTCAGCCTTGAAGGACCCAGCCAGGGGGACCCTCTTGAACAGAGCCTGAAAAAAGGTACTTGAGTGTTTAGGGAACTGGACCAACGCTTGGAGTGCCAAGAGGCCTCCAGGATGGTGGGTGGAAGCCACTGGAGGTGAGGCAGAAAAAAAAACTGGTGCGGTAGGTGGGTGCAGAAGTCCCCGTCTATGGAGCCAAGTGGCTGTGACTTTGCGGAGAGCCCTCCAGCTGAAGTAGAAAGGTGAGTCCCTCAGCTATTTCAGAAGGACATCTCAGAGGTAGGTGACTTGAGTGGGAAGGAGGCAGAAAAGAGAGGTTGGAGACCAGAGGGGGGTGATGGGGTTCTGGGCTGGGGGACAGTGAGCATGTGGACATGGAGAAGGCGCCTTGTGGATACCTGGCCTGGGGAAGAGACAGCAGGGAGGAGCAGACCCACTCTGAGATTCCAGCTTGGACGTGGGACTGCAGTGGCTCCGTGTGTGTCCCGTGACCCTGCCCTACCTCTCCAGAGCCAACTGGTCCACGTCCAGGCCCGTGATCCAGCTGATGGGGGGAGGGGCACCTGGGAGGGGGAGATGGAGACCTGCTCCAGAATATTCCTTTGAAAAATATGTATACAGTTAAGGGCTCAGCCTTGATACCATCCCCGTCCTGGTCCCAGCACAGGACTGGGCCCTCAGCATGATATTCACTGAAAAGGAGGGCAGAAAGGGCTGGTGCCATCAGGGAGGGCTTCCTGGAGGAGAGAGTTGGCTTCAGATGGGCAGAGGCATGGCAGGAGCATGGGGCCAGGCAGGTCCTTACTCCCGTCCCCCTCCAGCCCTCTCAGGAGAGGGACCCACGTGCGTCCTGCCCCTGTGGAGGGGCTTCGGCCGCCTGGTCACTTTGCCCCCAGGGCCGGTGCTCTCAGAGGGCAGTTCTGGCAGAGTCCGGCCTCCCTGCAGCAGACAGAAAGGAGCCGAGGGAGCAGCCATTGGCCTCAGGTCAAACTTCCAGTTAGCAGCCCTGCAGGGCCTCACATCCAGGCTTCTTTCCCCTGTGGAGGTGATCAGGCCAAATCTCACAGCCCACGTGGAACACTAGGACAGGCCCGGGAATGCTGACTCGGGGCCCGGAGCTGGGAGGCTCAGCTGACCTGATGCAAGGCCTCCCAGACGCCCTTCCAGCTTCAGCTGCAGGCCCTTTGAGGCTGGGAGAGGACGCTGGGGCTGGGGCGAGGGAGTCAGGAGACCTCAGGAACCTCAGCCCCAGGCCTTCCTAACCCTCATTCTAGCGACCACCCACCTGGCCTGGGGTTCCTCCAAGCCCTCCCTCCAGAGGATCAGCCACAAGCTGCCAGGTGGTGGGGAGCAGGGCCCCTGCTGGCCTGGAGCCGAGACCTCTGCCCCTCTCCCTGGCAGCAGGGGCCTGAGTGGAAGTGGCAGTGTGACAGGCACCCACTCCCAGACCTGCAGATTGATCCGTCGGCGTCCAGTGGAGGCAGGCATGCAGGAGGATGTGGATCGGCTCCCCCCAAATGGGGATGAACCCCTCCCTGGTGACCCATCGGGCTGGGCGGCGGCAGGTAATACTCCGGCTCCTCCGTACCCACCCTTCTGTCCCCAACCACACCCCCATCCCTCTTTCTCCCACCAACCCTGCCTACGCCCCTACCCCACCCCCACCCGGGCTTGGCCTTCTTTCTCCCTCTCCCTCCTGCATGTCTCTCCCAGCTTGCCTCCCGCTCCCTCCTCCTCCCTGGAGGTTATTCCTGTGGGTTAATCCTCACCCTCCTCCTCTGTCCTCTTTTTAAACACCCCTGGGGAAGTTCTCAGGGAGTATCAGCCATTGCCTTTGATGACAGAAAGAGACTTTGGCAGGGCAGGCACCGGAAGGAGGAAAGTGAAAACACAGCACTGGTGGACAGGTGCAGAACGCCCCCATCCTCAGCGCTGCAGGGTGGCCCAGGGACTCCCACTGACTCCTTTGGGCCCCACTTCATGAATTGCAGCAACAAGAGGAGACAGGACGGAGAAAGGAGAAGCCGGAGAGCTGAGAGCCGTCAACACGGCCCGCAGGGAGGAGTCGGGTGGGCAGAAGAGAGAGCTGGACTGACCTCAACTCTCAGTGACAAGAGCAAGCGAGCCAGCACCCAGAGCCCCATCCTGGTGGGGGCGGGACCTGGGCGATCCACCTTCCTGAACGTGGAAGAGTCTCGTCTTGCCCGCCTAATGCGACGCAGCAGGTGGAATCAGGTCACAGGTGCAAAGGCGGCCCCCCAACCCGCACCACACATGTAGCCACATGCGGCAGGTTCTTAGCAGGGTCTGGCCAGTGCCCCTCCAACCACACCTCCCAGCAGTCCTGAACCCCCTGTTTCCAGTCTCCTGGGGAACCTTGGGTCAAGTCACCCTCACCCCTGTCTGTCCCCCAAGGCCCATCCTCACCCAAGCACCCCAGCCCGCAGAAAGCTGTCAAATTCTGTCAGAGGTTACCTGCATCGCAGGCCAGCCAAGCACAGCCTACAGGGAACCTAACGTTCCGCATTCTTGTGCTACCATGCTGATGCTATTGTGGTGAATAAATCCCAAATGCATCCAAAGCATACCTTAATCCGTGGTAGGTTTCATCCTCGTGAATTTCCTACTCAGTGACTGGATGACCAAAAATACAGTTGAAAGTTTTTGTTTCCAAACAAAGTGGTGCTGCTGGTTTTTCTCTTTTCAAACTTTTGTATCATGGAGAATTTTTAAAATACACAAAAGTGCAAAGGATCTAATGAAAGCCCAGGTGCCCGTCCTCCAGATCAACTCGGTCTTTGCATCCATGCCCCAGTCATGCCCCCTCCCCTCTTATTGTGAAGAGAATCCCAGCCATGGCATCATTTCATCTGTCAGCATTTCAGTGTGTATCTCTAGAAGATGAGGACCCTTCGCTTGTAAACAAAATCATCATGCTGCACTTAACGGTAATTCTTTCATATCCTAGTCCATGTTCAAAACTGTCGGAAGTGTCAGACATGGATTCTTATCCTTGAAAAGTCAGGCAGCCACGGCCTTTGTGTCTTCCTGTCCCTGTACTGTAACTGGGCCTTGGTCTCCATCGCTTCCCTCCTCTGACAACCTGAGGCCAGAAACCAGGTCAAAGTCCTCCTCTCTCCCCAAACCCACAGGGGAGAAACAGGTCAGGACCACCACTGAGGGCTCCACGGTGGGTGCTCCTTAAACACGTGTCGAATTGCACTGAACTATACTTCTGTACTGGAACACAGCTCAGGGAGACAGTGACAAGCAGAGGGCAGCCCGTCTCTTAGCAGGAGCAGGCCCACCAGGAAAGCATGGCCCACCAGACGTGGGGTCGGGGGACAGAGTCCGTTTCCCCCTTGCTGTCCAGAATAGGGTTACATCCCCAGCCACTCTCCTGCGGGCAGGGGCGGGGCCTCACCCACTTAACCTCTCCCCAACTCCCTCAGGCCCTGTGAGAAGCTATTCCAAAGTACTCTACTCTGCATCTAAAAGGCCACCTCCTCCAGGGAGCCCTCCAGGAGCCCACCTACCAGTAACAGCCCAGCAGCCTTTGTCCTCTCGTCCTCCAGGCTGGCCCACTCTTTACTGTGGATCACTCACTGCGAGCTCCTGAAGGACTGGGGCCATGCCTTGTCTCTCCCACCTCCCCCACCACAAGCTCTCGGTAAGTACTTGTAGCTGAATGAGGAGCAGACTCTTTCCACCCTGAGATATTTCTTCTCCATCCCACCCTTACTGATTCTCTCCACCCCTTTGGCCATTTTCTTGCTTTTTAAGCCAGGCTTCTCACCCACAAATCCGTTCATTTCACAAGCTGTAATTAGGCACCACTGTGTGCCCAGGGCAGGGCTAGACCCTCAGGGCTTAGAGAGAAGAGGCAGTGAGGTCAGCGGGGTGCAGGGCAGAGGACAGTATCACACCTCGGTCAGCACGACTGCCTGCAGCTTCTCCAAGCCCTCCACATGTTTGGAGGCTCAAGATCCCCACGAGGCCTGGATGTGCCACACACCCAGGCATTTGCAACTCAAAGTCAGACACTCAGGCCTGCCCTTGACTCTTAAACTGCAAAAACATTTTCACATCCACGTCTCGTTAAGCCTCAGACCGACACAGGAGTGGAGCAGGGTTCGATGGGGTTAACAAGTCTTGCTGTCAATGGGTGAAAGGAACACACAGAGAGGCTCTGCCTTGCCCGAGGGGCACACAGCGACGCAGGGAGGCAGAGTGCCTGGATGGAAACCCAGCCGTCCAGGCCCCGCACAGCTGGCCTGCAGGGACTGACCCACTGACCAGAGACCTGGGGCCACAGCTGTGCTCAGCCCGGCCCCGCCCACAGTCACCTGGAAAAGCCTTCCTCCTGCCTGTCTTTGGGGTCAGAGAGGTGGGAGGGGCGTCCAAACCCTGCTCTTTGGCCTTCTTTCTCCCCAAGTCCTTATGTTACAGTTGAAGTAACCAAGTCAAAATAGGGACATGCCTCAGCCTTTATTGAACACCTTCCACATACAGCAGATTCCCTACCCCCACCGTCTAATTAACACTCACACAGCCCCAGCAAGGCTGACCTTAGGATCCCCATGGTTCACATGAAAAGGCATTTTATCCAAGCTGAGCCCCAGTATTTCTGCAATCTCAATGGCCAGAATTGGGAACAGACTTCTGTGTCAAAGCTGTCAGCAATGCTCTGATCCATGTTGTGGAAAGAGAGCTCTTTTGCTCTGTGGAAAAATAATTTAGCAGGTTTTGCTGTAAAAGTGCAGCCAAACTGCTCTTCTTGATGAGGGGATGGACCTGATGAGAAGCACAAGACCCTGGAAACAGTATGGAGTTTCTCCCCGCCTCGCTCTCCCCCACCCCACCCCATCCCTCCTCTCTCCTCCCCTCCACGCCCCGTGTCCCTTCCCCAGCCCCCTCTCTCCACACCAGGCCAGCTGAGGTCAGGGCCCGGGCCCTGGATCACAGGGCTGTGGCCAAAGACACTCTGGTTAAGGGTATGAGCAGGCCTCAGGGCATCGAGTCCAGCTAAGGCGGGAGGGCTTGTGGAGGCATCCACAGAGGCACAGGGCCTTCAGACCCCGGAATCAGGGCACCAGCTCACCCATTTTACTTCACTGCTGGCTAAGCCCCCAAGGAAATCTTGCGTAAACTCTGCAGCTTAGTCTTAGCCAGGCTTTGCAAATTATGGAAATTAGGATCCTGTCAGAGCTTGGACGGGTGGGGTTTGGGGAGGAGGGAACTGGCCTGAAAATGCCCACAGTGGGGAGGTGGCGGGTAGAGCCCAGGAGCGGGCACCATTCGGTCAATAGGTGGGGGACCTGCCACCATGGCTTGCAGGACATTGGGAGAGGGTTCTGGGGAGGACTGGGCTTCCTGAGCACAGAGGAAGGAGCTCAGAGCATCTCGTGGGCATAGAAGGGAACCCAGTCCCTGCAGGTTCCCCATAAGAGCGAGAGTCTGGTTCCTGCTAGGCTCCCCAAAGCCCTTGCTCCCCCTGAAATAAAGAGATGAAATAAGAAGGCAGCTTTCCTGGCTCAGCGCTCCCCATTCCTCATTGAAATCGGCTCCCATTCTGGGCCAAGTGAGTGACTGGCCAAGTTCCCTTGGGTCCCCATCTCCTTGCCTCTCAATCAGAGGCTCCTCCACCGGTGAAGGGATCCCAGGTTCTTAGCAAGGGGGCAGCCTGCCCTGACCCGTGTTTGCCTTCCACATCAGCTCTGACTGACTTTTTACTTCCCTGCTTGTCCAAGCAATAATCAGGATCCCCTTTTTCCACATTAAGCAGCTGCTGTCATCACCACTTCACGGTTCTCCTAATCACATTTCTCCTCCTTCTCTTTATCCTGGGGGCAGGCTCCTGACAAGCCTGCTCTTTCCACTTCCCTGCACAGAAAGGCAGAAGGACGTTGGAGAGGGAGGCTGGGGGATGCGGGGGTGCGGGGTGGCTTTCTTAGAATATGACAAGGCCGGCTGTGACTCCCAAGGTGGATCTGTCCAAGATGGAACAGAAAATCACATCCAGTCTCAGCAGGGAATCTAGTAGAGACACCCATGATGCCGTGGCCCCCAACTCACCTGCCCCTGATGCCTGAATCCCCTCCTTTGAAAAGGGCATGTTACTAACATAAATGTTTCAGGAGACAGAGTAGTTAAACTGCCCGTGATTTCCAGTAGACACCTGCACTGATCCCTGCCTGCCCTCTCTTGCTCACCTCTATCCCAGCAGCTACTCCCAGAAAACTACATTTCCCAGGCTCCTTGTCTGCTGGCTTCCTGTCAGGTTCGGCCAATGAAAGCCTCTGGCTGGAGACGGGTAGGGGGGAGGTGAGGAGCTCCCCTCTCTCTGATTGTGGTCTGGGCCTGTGGTTGCTTATGTGGCTGCGTCTCTTCTGTGGCCTCAGCTTCCCCAGTTTGTCCCCTTCACAGTTCCAGTTCCAGCCTTGGCCAGCCCCTTCCCTATTCCCAGCTCCTACCTGATCCCCCCAGATCCTAGGCTGGTACCATCACCTCTTTCCCTTGTACCTCCTCCTAGGCTGGGGCAGATTCCTGCGATTGGCAGTCTCTGGGCTGTTTCCCCATCTCCTGTTTTAGCTCTACCAGCACCTCTGTAACTGGTTCTGCATGTTCTGTTTCCTCTATTGAAACTACCTGGCAAAAGTTCTCTATTTTTATCTGGAGCACAACTTGCACAGCAGCTTACACTTAAAATGTTCAAGGTGTATGTGAGTTAGTTGCTCAGTTGTGTCTGACCCTTTGTGACCCTATGGACTATAGCCTGCCAGGCTCCTCTGCCCATGGAATTCTCTAGGCAAGAATACTGGAGTGGGCTGCCATTTCCTTCTCCAGGGGATCTTCCAGACCCAGGGATCTAACCCAGGTCTCCTGCAGGCAGTCTTGTGCATTGCAGGCAGATTCTTTACCGACTAAGCCACCAATGTTCAACGTGGAACCATTAATCCCACCTCCCCAGACATTCATCTCTTCCTTCCTCAGTCTTACCCAGCTCTGTAAATACCTCCACTGTCCACACAGCGCAGCACTCTAGTCAGAAGGCTGAACACCCTCCTTGTTTCTTTTGTCCATACATCCAATTTATTACCCAGTCCTTTTGCAAAGTACGTATCCTGAACCCTTGGTTTCCATCAATGTCATCACCTCTCACCTGGCCTGGAGCCTCCGAACTGGTGTCCAGACTTCTTTTCTTTCCTTTCACCATCTACTCTGAATGGGCTTTTAGAAACCAAACTCAGATCCTGTCCCCCAGCCCCTTGCCTAAAACCTCTCAGTGGACCCCATTTGAATCCAGACTCCTGTCCAGGCTCAGTCAGGATGTGTCCATTTATATATAACATCACTTGTTCCTGGCAAAAGCATAAAAGAAAGCGCTCTGCTGGAAGATACCTGGACCCTCAGAATTGACGACAGGAGATTCTAGGGTTGGAAAATGGGCATGAAGCCACTTTTGGTAGCACAGCCAGGTCAGAACATGGCCAAGTCTGCTGGGCACCACATCCCCCATCACTGCCCAGAGGGAGCATGACTGTCCTCCCAGCTTTGGCTACTTGAGACTCAAAGTCTAAAGCAGGAGGGAGGTGTCAGCCAAACCCGCTTAAGTGCCATAACCGAGTCAAGAGAGAAAGAATCTAGCTATCTGCCTTTTGTTGCTCAGCACCCCCCCCCAAAAAGGGAGGATGAATGCTGGGCAGACAAAGCATGATAGAGATCCACAGGTGGCCTTCAGGCACTGCAAGATCCAGCTTCAGCTTCTTCCTCATCCCCAGCTTATCTGCCCCTCGCCACTGCCCCTCGGGTTCACTCCACATCATGCTGACCTGTTGGTTTCTAGAACACAGTCAAGCTCCTCCATCTCTCTGTATTCCCTTTCAGGGCTGCCCTTCACAGAGGAGTGGTGACTTGTGACCCCAGCTGCCCTGCATCTCCCAGTTCCCCTGCTGGAGGGGGGAAGGAGCCCATCCTATGTCCAGCAGGTGCCCAAGCCGTGCTCCAGTCCCCTGTGGTGTGACCCTCATCCAGCCCCGGGGGGAAGCACGTTTTTTCTGAGTCAGGAGTGTTGCCAGGGCCGCTTAGGGCCTCCCCTCTGGAAGGGAGCACCCTTGGGTGCCTGTCGAAGCCTCCTCCAGGCCCAGCATCTTCTCCCAGAGGCGAGGCCCATCCCCATGGGCATGGGCACCCAGTCCCTCCAGTCCCTTCTCCCCAGATCGCCTCCCTCCTCCTCCCGCCGCCCCCCCACCCCGCCGCCTTCCCCCCCCTCCCCCGCCTCTGCACCACCAGCAGCTGCAGAATCTCAGAGCCAGAGAGCATAGAGACAGGTGCTTGTCTTCGGTTTTATTCTTTTAAGAAGAAAAACAATGAAAGAGACAAACCCTAGGAAATCAAGTGGGGAAGAAACTCAGCCCTGCGTTCCGGGGAAATGTTAGATCAGCGAATTGAAATGCTGGAGACGAAAGCGGGGCTGCGGGGTGGAGCCTGTCACACCCGCGCTTACAGTGACAGTGTGGAGAGGGTGGGGGACGCAGGCAGGGCCTGGCTGGGGGGCTTGACGTCAGCGCCCCCATTCTGCAGTCTCCTGAGCTCCCTCCCCCGTGGCTCTCCCTCAGGTTGTCAGCCCCTCCCCACCACCGCATCCTATTTAAGTCCCCTACACCCCTCATGGTTTAGGAGAGTGCTCCCTAGTGGTGGTGTGAAATGGATTTATAAAAAGAAATATATCTTTGCCTCCCCCACCCCCAACTCCTAAAACTCCTGAGATTCCGTAAATGATAAGAGCAAGGGGAGCATTGTTTTTTATAATATTTGGTCTTTCGTCCTCTGTTCCTGAACAGCCCCCTGCCTGAGCCAGAAAGGTGAAGAGCCTTGTTATTCATAACAAGTCGCTTTCAACCAACCTGAGTTTATGTTAATGAAGTGACTTTTGGAAACACTTAAGCATAGGGGCTGGTTGCCAGGGGAACCAACTGCGTGATTTGTGGGTTGGCACTTTCTGCCCCTCCCTGCCCCCACTCCAGGGAGGCAAGAGGGGCTGGAGATGGAGTTCAATCACCAGGGCCAATGATTTAATCAATCATACCTGTGTAATGGAGCCTTCAGAAAAAAATCAAAAGGACAGGATTTGGAGAGCTTCTAGGTTGGCGAATGCAATACACACCAAGAGTAGTGCAGCCTGCTCCATGGGGACAGAAGCTCCCAGACCTCCCTCTGTGCTGTGTATCTTTATCTGGTTGTTCATCTGTATCCTTAGACACAGAATCACTTTCTGGCATTGGAAAAATTACAGGTGGTGCTGAGATGGACTCACAAAGAGACTGTGGCCTCCTTGGCTTTTTATAAATCACTCTTTTCAAGACCCCGTGGATGGGAAGTGGCCCTCCTGCCCTTCTCTGTCCTAAGGGGAGTTTGGCCCTCTAGGAAGTGGACTGCATTCCTGTTTCCAAGTCATTGAACCAATAGCCCTCGAGTCATTGACTATGACCATGGATCTACTGGACACAGGAGGATTTCAAGTGGGTTCAGTTCTCAGGGGAAAGAAAAGTGGAGAAAGAAATACGTGACATCTGTGGAGAGGGACCCATCCGATGAAGCTATTCACTGCTAGGCTGTGAGATTGGGTGTGGGGGAGGGAACAGAGAACCCCGGGGAAGGGGGCAGAAATGCAGAGCAGCAGCCAGAGAGGTGGAGCGGTACTGCCCCCTGGGTACCTTCAGGGTGCCCCTCCATAGAACCCGAGCTGGGCCCAGGCCTGGAGCCGTCATGCAGGACCTCTGGGCGGCAGCTTATGAGATGGAGGGAAGGGCCTACTGCCCACCCCATGCAGTTACCACCACACCCAGAATGTTTAAACATCTAACGAGCCGCCTCATCCCCACATAGCATCTGCCCATGTGGTTCTGTGGGAGCCTGGCCTCACTACGCAGCTGAGAGTCATTTAGGACTAAGTGGGAGCATTTTCTTTGGCACGGTGCAGAGCCTGTTGTGATGAGCATTGAGGGAAAATGATGAAGGGACAAACTGGACCTCCAGCGTGGGCCTGACCAGGCCAGAGGCTGGGGGAAGGAGCCAGGCGTGGCTGCCAGGCCAGCTCTTCTTTTCAGGACTACTCTCCCTTGGACTCCACCCACAACAGGAAGGTGGTTGTTCCAAATCTCTTGTTCTCTCAGCTACCGTCAGGGCCATTCAACCTCACTTTGCTGCTGAGTACCCTTGAATGAGGGGTAATCATTGCAGAGACGCAGCAGGCAATGTTTTTCTGCCCTTAGGGGAAAAGAAAAATATGTCCAAGTCCATTCATTTAAAGCATTCTGCCCTCTAAGTTCCGAAGCTGCTTGTAGGAAGCCGGGTGGCCAGGGAGCCTGGTTAACTGAAGCCGCCTGGGCCTTCAGTACCACGGACAGCACCCAGCCTGGCACCACCACCATCCATGTTGGAGGACGGGCAGCCGGTGATGCTGGGCCCAAGAAAACCCCATTCCTGAGGCCCTGGGAGTTTGTCCTTTACACCGCTGCTTGAGGGGACAGTGGATAAGGAATGTCACCGCCGGGGCCCAGATGCCTGGTAATCAACCATTTTCAGTGCCCTGCATGGAAAGGCAATTAAAACAAGAATTAAAAAGCCATAGCATCATTTAAAATCCAATAACACGGCTGGCCTCAAATGTGTCCTCAGTCTCTGGGGAGGGTGGAGGTGGTGTGTGGGGAGGTATGGAGGACAGAGAGCTGAGGCGATGAGAGAAAAGAGTCAGAAAGGGAGAAAACGGTGGCATGGGAATGGAGAAGGTTGCTGAGCCTCACGTGCCTCTCCCCCAAGTAGCCAGAGTCTGCTCACCCTACTCCCATCCCACCCTGCCTGGGAAGCCCTCCCTGATGACTGGCCTGAAGGAAGTCCCCTCCCCTGGAGTCCTCTAGCCTCCTCCCCTCTCATGGTGTTCAGATTTGATTCCTGGCTATGTGTGCTCCTTCTCAGCCAGAGCATGTGCTTCTGTGGGGATGGACTGAAATTACATCATCAGTCCACAGTCTTGCCCCGCCCCCCCCATCCCCTCCCAGCAAGTCCATCCCTACACTGAGAATAAGAAAGACCAGAATCCTCGTGAGCCTGTGTGTTAAAACACAAAGCGAGTCTGGCCATTTTCCCTTTTTGTTTTCAGTAACTTAAAAGGGTCCCTGCAGATCCCTTCATGTAAAAGCTCTGAGTTTGCTCTTCACTCCAAAGAGACCCAGAGAATTTCCAATCTACTAAGATGACGTTAACCCTTTTCACATCAAATAAAGCCCTCCTGCAGGTAATCTTCCTGTCACAAGCCGACTGCCTTGATGTGACTTGGAAGTGATACTTGGTTCCTTTCATTCTCCCTCCTCCTCAGTAAAATCCTAAACCAGGAGGTTCAAGTCTGATAGGAGCTCTTCTTGCAGTTTATGCCTCCTGGCCCTTGGGAGCTAACTCGTGTCTATTTTAAATAAATTTCCTCTTTTTTCTCTCCTTTTTACAAAGGACAACTGCAGATCTTCTCTGAAGATGGCTTTCCTTTGGGGTGGGATTCAGTTCTGACAGTCAAACAGTCATGAGACAGGCCCTGAGTAAAGAATGATTAAACGGATTATCACTGTGATTGGGTCTTGTCTGAGACCTGGGGGTATTCCTACAAAGTCCTGCAGTGTTTCTGGCTGCAGTTTCCCAATAACTTTGTTGCTCTTTCAAGAAAAATAATATTCCAGGGAGTGGAAAAGGAAAAGAGAGATGAATGCTGCCGGGGGGGATGAGGGTGAGCTCTAACAGCCCTGTCTTCAGGCTGTTCTGGGCAATTCGTCCTTGTTTTAGGTCTAGGTAAGAGTAGCTGGGGCTTCCCAAGAAATCCCATGGACACAGGAGTCGGACACAACTTAACAACTAAACAGCAACAACAAAGAGTCGCTAAGGGCTTCCCTGGTGGCTCAGTGGTAAAGAATCCACGTGCCAATGCAGGAGACATGGGTCCAATCCCTGGGTCAGGAATATCCTCTGGAGAAGGAAATGGCAACCCACTCTGGTATTCTTGTCTGGGAAATCCCATGGACAGAGGAGCCTGGGGGGCTACAGTACATGCGGCTGCAAGAGGCAGCATGACTGAGCAACTAAACGACAACAGGAGGTTAAGGTTTGCCAGTATCTGAACTGCTCTCTCCAAATTCATTTTCTTGCCAATGTCCTAAACCCTGTGGCTTGAACCCAAGCATGCCCTGGTCTCACCCTGTTATCCTGACTGGGATTTTACGACCTGCCCATTGGCACGTCCTTCACTTTGATGTGGTGCAGCATAGACTACAAGGGTTCAGGACCTGAGACCACGCTCCTTGTCAGGGGAGACCAGGTCCTGCTCAGGCGGACATCCACGAAGAGGCCAGAGCTGTGAATAAAGAGGCCTCTAGCAGTGAACAATGCCCCCTGAATTCCTGAGTGAATTCACCCTCCTATACACTTGCCCAGACCCCCCTGGCCACCCAGCCCGAGCACTGGACCACAGAGGAAACAGAATTCCACCCCCCTCCTTTCCCTGCCATTGCAGAGCGGGCTGGTAAGAAGGAGCCTGCCTGACCACCGCAACTGTCAATGGCAGAGGCTGCGTGTGGCCCGCCCCTCCCGTTAGCAGCCATTGGCAGCCCCCCAAATCCAAAGAGCATCAGCCCAGCAGATGTGAGGGAGTCAACGACTGAGGGTCACTGATCCGGTGGAAGAGAAGTTTGGCCAGCTAGCACCTTTTACCTGAGTCTACCTTGGACTAGGCTGACATTTGAAATGACTTTGGCTCCCTTCCACATGGCACGAAACCTATACCAAGACTTCTTAAACATGAGAGCACGAACTTTCCTCAACCACCGGCTTCCCTAATCATTTATGAAAATGTGTCGGCTGTCCTTGCCTCCTTGTTTTAGCGCCTCGTGCCCTGGGATCAGGGAGCTGGGAGCTGCCTGCCTGGAAGGGGTTGAAGAGAAAGGACATGCTTCAGCTTACGAGAGGCCAATCTTTCCTTAAAATGAATTTGTCACTTGCAAAGTCATCTGCTTTCTCTTCACACACATCCATCATTCCCATGAAAATATAAATACATATAGTTAAAATTCAGTAAAAATGTGGCCTGGTGTCACCAGGCTCACTTCACAGAAGGCACAGACCTCCATGGCCGCCCAGGTCATAGACCCAGCTCTCAGCACCTGCAGCATCCCTGGAAGGAAAGTTATGTGATCTCTTCTTCTTAGAGTTTTACAGCAGCAGCTTTTGTGATAAACTCCCATAAATAGAAAGGGAACCCAGAAGCAAGCTGGTGACTGCAACATTTCTAGGGATATATTAACCACCTGGGGATGTATTGACCAGGAAGTCGGCAGGAATGCTGTTGTAAAACTCAGCCGAGTCCCCAGGTTCTCTGCACACTGTCAATAGCCCATGAGGCTGAACTGAATAGAATAGCATCTTATCGGATTGTTTCGGGTCCAAGTCCTGTGGACTCTACGGGAGACCAGAGATGTGGGAATGTTCATTCAAGTAGCAGATGTAATGCACAAACAAGAAACTCAACAAATCAGAAGTTAATTCAGGGTCTGCCCTCTGCAGGTTCGTGTTTTCCTCTCCACCGGCACTATTTCTCTACCAGGGGTTCTTGGTCTATGGTGATGTCTGCTGTATATCATTTCTCAGTGAATCATTTGGGTGTTCTGGAAAAGGACCCTGAGCCATAGAAGGAAAAGCATAAAAATACCTCCACAGGTCACCAAAGCCTATGTCTCCTGGGCCAGGGCACAGTCATTGCCTAAAATACATCTCTCAGTTCTTTGCCTGCCCTAGTTTTAAATGCCATGCCCATCAGCTAGGATTTTTGCCCATGAGCCCAGTCACACAGCTCCAGCTTCGTGGGGGGTACATCAAGGGCTTGGAACCGAAGGGGTAGCAACAGCTATCCTTCCCCTCAATCACAGCTCCCACACTTGAGAAGCCGGGTTCTTTGCCTCGCCTTGGCCTTGGCTTAAGGTAAGCAGGGCACGTTTAATTCTTACCACTGTCCTGGGCATCTGACTTTAGGAAACCTTTCATTTTACACTTTGATGCCGTAAGCTTTGGCACTCTCATCAGTCCCAGGCTATTTCTGCTCGCCTGAACTCCATCATCCCTTAGACGGCAGCCTCTGCCTCTTTGAGGGCATTGTTTGAGCCGCCACGCCTACCCCGACGGGCCCCCAGGTGCAGATCCCTTCTCTGCCAGCCCCTCCCTGCCACCCACATCTTCTGTGTGGTCTCCTCGGGGCCTCGATGACACGCGTCCAGCAGCTCGCCTGCCCGTTTCCAGCTCATGGTTTTAACCTCCCGACGTCTCCTTGCGTCAGGTCTCCGTGAGACTGATGTTTGCTCCATCTCCCAATTTAGTCTCAGCTGCAGATTTAATTAACATGCTGTTGCCTCCCTGTTCCAGGCCATTAATGAAGATGTTATGGCAAGTAGCCGGCAAACAATATTTTCAAGGTCACGAGGAGGGAACGCTATGCTGCTAATACCTCTGCCCACCATGGGGGAGTGCGGCAGTCAAGTGCCCACAAACGGTTTGAGTCATTTCCTCTGGGCTTTGGGAACTTCCTTTCTCAGACTCGGGTTAGGTTTTCATGCCTCTCCTCAGCCTGGCCCACTGCACATCCGGGGCAATTCCCATTTGGAGAATGAAGAACATCAGATTATGCCTTTGTTTTATTTTTGGCCAGTTTCTAGCAGGATAAACAGCCACTAATTGCCCCTTCGGAGGGAGAGACAGTACACACGATAAGGACAAAGCAGTCGTTACCAGGCCTGTTAGCCAGCCACCTCTCCACCCTTGAAGCATAACCCTGAAGGGGCAATACACACTGAGGTCAAGGCGGCTGACAGCGAGGGGAGCCCAGGCATTCCTGCTGAGTCGGTTCCTAAAGGGCTGACCCTCAGGATCTACAGCCTGGACACGAGGCCTATTCGTCCTTGTAGACGCGGGCGCTAACCTTGTGTGTGACCCCCTCACAGACCGTCAGCCCCTCCCACGCCCCCTTCCACTAGTCTCCCCCACCTTTGCATTACAAGGAGCAGCCCTTTATGAAGCCCCACTCGTCTTCCTTCCACACCAAACTGCAGATATCACAGCGTAACCCTGCAAATTGCTTGGATCAGAAGCATTGAATCACAGGAGCGATTCAGGATAATGCTATTTACGCCCAGAAAATTGATCCCGGGTTATTTACTGTTTCCAGCACTTCCCTTCTCCCCATCTCTCACTGCAGGCCTGTCTCCGGTTCCCAGACTCCTAATCATTTCTCAGACAGAGTGTCTTGAAGGTGTCTCTGGACCGGAGCCCAGACTGGCCCAGCAGAGTGTGAAGAGGTGGGGGAAAACAGCTTCACATTTCCCCCCGTGCTTGACAGACAGGCTTGGCTCCCCCCACCACCCCAGCTGCAGTCCATCTGGGGTCCAGATCTGGCCTCCCCAAACCTCAGAACACAAGAGAACCACATATGCATGTCCCCGTCAGTCGGCTGGGACTGCATCATGGTCAGATGACTTGCCAGAGAGATGGGTTAGGGAGAGCCACAGGTTTGGCGAATTTGTACCTGGCCTCTGTTACGGCCTGCCCCAACTGTCAATATTCACGTGCTCACCAAACACTGAGAGGTGAAAAAGCACAGTGGATTCTGAAGCCAGACTCCTGAGTTTGAATCCTGGTCCTGCTGTTTCAATAGTTGCAATGTTGGGCCAGCTGTTTAACCTCAGTTTTCCCACCTACAAAATGGGATAATAGCCACACCAGCTTCATAGAATTGTGAGATCGTCTAAAAACTAACACATGTGATGTCTGGCTGATATTTATTAAATCAAAGATGTATCAAACATCTTTCACACTCCAGACCCTGTTAAGGTCAGGGGTCAGCAAACTTTTCCTATATAACTATTTTTGGCCTTGTGGGTGACAATGTCTCTGTCACACCTATTCAACCCTGTGGCAAAGCAGCTCCAAAGCAGCCATAGACTATAAAAAGAGAAGTATGGCTGTGTTCCAATAAAACTTTATTTATAGACACAGAAAAGTGAATTTACTATCAATTCACCTGCCACTAAATATTATTCTTTTGATTTTTTAAATATTAAAAATGTAAAAACTACTCTTAGCTTACAGGTTATATAAAATTAGAGGGCACGTTGGATTTGACCCATATTGGCTGGTCCCTGGTCAAGGCGCTGGAGATGCAGATGCTGACATGTCTCACACAGGAGCCCGGGAAGGGTTCCTTCACAGCCTTCAGGTCACTTTGCGCCCACCATGGTCTCTGACATTGTCTTAAACGTACCTTTTGGGTGGATGAACCTAGAGCCTATTATACAGCACAAAGTAAGTCAGAAATAGAAAAACAAATATCGTATATTAACACATATATATGGACTCTAGAAAGATGGTACTGATGAACCTATTTGAAGGACAGCAGTGGAGATGCAGACATGGAGAACAGCCCTGTGGACACAGCAGTTGGGGATGGGCAGGAGAGGGCCGGACAATTGGAGAGAAGAAACACGTACATTCAGTTCAGTTCAGTTCAGCCGCTCAGTTGGGTCTGAGTCTTTGCGAACAACTCAAACTCATGTCCACTGAGTCAGTGATTCCATCCCACCATCTCATCCTCTGACACCCCTTCTCCTCCTGCCTTCAGTCTTTCCCAGCATCAGGGTCTTTTTCAGTGAGTCAGCTCTTCGCATCAGGTGGCCAAAGTATTGGAGTTTCAGCTTTAGCATCAGTCCTTTAAATGAGTATTCAGGACTGATGTCCTTTAGGATTGACTGGTTGGATCTCCTTGCAGCCCAAGGGACTCTCAAGAGTCTTCTCCAGCACCACAGTTCAAAAGCATCAATTCTTTGGTGCTCAGCTTTCTTTATAGTTTATTACCATATGTAAAATAGATAGCCAGTGGGAATTGGCTCTTTGACTCCAGGAACTCACACCAGGGCTCTGTGACAACCTAGAGGCATGGGATGGTGTGGGAGGTGGGACAGAGGTTCAAGAGGGAGGGGACATATGTATACCTATGGGTGATTCATATTGATGTGTGGCAGAAACCAACACAACATTGTAAAGCAATTATCCTTCAATTAAAAATAAATAAATTTTTTTAAAAAAAGTCCCTCTTGAAACAGGGGCAGTGAGACTCTGATCAGGCCAAGGTTAAGAAATGGCAGTTCAGTTCCAAGCCCTGGCATTCTGTGCTCTAATTCCTCTGAGATAAATCTTGGACTCCAGAGACCCAGTGCACAAGTGTGTCACCAACACAGCATGCTAGAGGAGGTCTAACCTTGCATCAGGAATAGAACACAGAGACCCAGCTGGTGGGAAGCCCTCCTGAACAGGGAGTTCAGAGGATATCTGGGTTGGGTTCGAAGCACTGCAAACATCTGTTTTCTCCAGAGGGCAAAAGCCAGAGCTGACTGAAGAATAGGGTTTCCTGGTTGAGAAGCAGTCCCCTTCCAGATGTTTGGGGCAGCGTCTCTGGAAGTCACTAATGACCAACGAGGTTCACCTAGGGAATGACCTCTGCCCCCCGGACTCTCGGGACTTCACCCCCAACTGCCCAGCCACCTCCCCACCGGTCTCCCAGTCCTGCCTCTCCCTGATCCAGTGCCTACACCCCAACACCGAGTGCTCCTCCATCACCAGACGTTTGTCACATGTCCTCCAAGACAACAGGGGGCCCCCAACTTCCTCCCTCATCAAATCGAAATCTTTCGGTTGGTTTCTAAGGCCCCATCCTCAGGTCCTAGCCCCTTCCAACCACACAGTGGCCCTTCTGAGACCCCCATCCTGCCATCCTCTGCACCTGTGCCTGCATCCCAGAAACCCCCACTCCCACCTTCTGCCACACCTGGCCACGTACCGCCTTGACCTTTGTATGAAGAAATCCTGCCTTAGAGTTGCAGAAGAGATATTTAATTGTCCTCAGTTTCCTTATTTGTAACATGGTGTAAGGGCTTCCCTGGTGGCTCAGTGGTAAAGAATCCTCCTGTAAATGCAGGAGATGCGGGTTCGATCCCTGGGTCAGAAAGATCCCCTCAGGAAGGAAAGGGCAACCCAGTCCAGTATTCTTGCCTGGGAATCCCAAGGACAGAGGAACCTGGTGGGCTTCAGTCTGTAGGGTCACGAAAGAATTGCAACAACTGAGCAACTATCTAGAACAACACGGGGTAAACAAGAGCACCGACCTCACGGTGTTGCTGAGGTCGGATGAGAACACAGGCATCACACGTGCCCTGAGGGCTGCCAGAGGTGCCACCGCGTTCAGGAGCCGCGTTCCCCTCTTCCCTCCCAGAGTCTCTAATGTTGCCACTTGATAACACGTGGGCTTCCCTGGTGGCTCAGACTGGAAAGAATCTGCCTGCAATGCAGGGGACCCTGGTTCAATCTCTGGGCCAGGAAGATTTCCTGGAGAACGGAATGGCTACCCACTCCAGTGTTCTTGCCTGGAGAAGTCCATGGACAGAGGAGCCTGGCAGGCTACAGTCCATGCGGTTGCAAAGAGTCAGACAGGACTGAGCAACTAACACTTTCTAAGATACTTTATGACACAATTAAACCACAAAAGGTTTCCTGGATAGGTGTCCCTACCCCCCCATTTACGCCACAAATCTTTTGTACGCATTATGCCCTCCCTGGCCCTCCACGGACACTCTGGACCTCCAAGGCCCTAGGTCTGGACTGTCATTTTCTTTTCACAAATCTGCTGAAATGATGCCACACACTCTGGCATCTTTTCTTTCATGAGGGGCTTCAGGGGAAAAGCTGAAGACAAGTTATCTCCTTAGTACACCACTCTGACAGGGCGACAGAATCTGATCACTGGAGTCGCCTGGAGACTCTCAGCAGCATTATATATTTCAGTAATGAAAAAAAAGAAAGCGCTTTCATTAAAATGACCCTCCAAGCGGCAGGTGAGTGCTAAGTGGACAGGAGGGTGCCATCCGGGTGGGGGCTGGCCTGCACCACACCCTGACTGCCCCCCGAGGGAAAGCCCTTCCAGAAAGGCCTACATGCCCAAGCCCTGCCCGCTGTTTCCACGAGCCCCAGGAATCCAGACTTCTCACACAGAGCACCCAAAGTTCTGGCCAAAGGTTAATGGACTCTAAGGGGAGGGCAGGAGGTATATAAGGACCCGTCGTCGGACGAGCGGACCCCAGCAGACAAGCGGAGAGAGTTGTGCCCCGCCCACTCAGACCGAGCGTGTACTGTGAGTAGCCAGAGAAGGGTGTGGGGGTGGTCAGCCTGAGCCCAGAGACTGGTGTGAGCGAGCCCGCCGAGTCCAGAGCTCTCTGGGTGAGCCCACTGTCCTGCGGTGCTCTGCCACCTGTCAGGGCCTTCCTGGGCTGCAGACCGAGCGCCCCAAGCTGGTTTCCAGAGCGCGGGATAAAGCCGCACACAGCGGGCAGGGCTGGAGGCGGAGCGGGGGGGTACGAATCCCGGCAAAAGAGAAGCTGCCCGGAGACCTGACCATCGACTGCAGGCCGGGAACCCAACCCAGGGCCGTTCCGCCCGGCGTGGAGCCTGGGCTCTGGGAAGTCAACAAAAGAGCCGGGGCCCTCGGGGCGGGGGAGACGGCGTGGCTAGACAAGACCAGCGGGAAGAGACCGCTGCCCCCTTGGCCAAAGCGCTTGAGCCCCAGCTGCAGGGATGGAAAAAGGCAAAGTCAGCAGCTCATCCTACAGTGAAAAAGCTCTCCCTCCCACCCTGAGCGCCCAGAACACAAACGAACGTAGATGACATGCCAGCTGCCAGTTGGATCACGAAAGTGAGCAGCAATTGGATGTTCGCCTTCTTATTTAACGTTTTTATTGATTCTTATGAGGTGAATTAAATGTGAACACCGGAATGGAAAGGGATCTGTAGCCTCTCCACGTAGGAAATGAAGCATGAGCCTTGCGATGCAGTGGGCGCCTCCGCGAGGGGGCGGGGCCCAGAGACTCTGCAGCAAGGGGAGGGGGTCTGCGACTCGAAGCCCCCCTCCTCACCATGCCCTATCCCCTCAATAGAGCGTGGGGCCTTGGCTTCTGAGAGGCAGTCTTCAGCGGGTCCTTCCCACCCTCCTAGAATGGCAGGTGTTGGCTGTCTGAGCCCTCCTGTTCTTGCTCGTAGAGTTTAGCAACACGGGGAGACCATGTAGGATGGGGCAGCAAGAGAGCAAGAAGGCAGGAGGGCCTTCAGATGACCGAGGAGACGGCAAGGAGCAAATCCGCAGCCTTGGAAGATTCTCTCCAAAGGGAGGGTCGAAGTCGGACCCAAAGGGAAGCTCGGGGGCCAGTCTGGGGTAGGACCCTCTCCTCCCAATGGAATCCCCCGCCCAAGTGCTGTGGGAACCCCGAGCTGACCCCTAGAAGCTCCTTATCTGAACCCTGTAATCCCCCACCCCTGCTGCAGCAGAGGCCGCCCGCGGCCTCCCCTCCCCGCTCGGGGGGGTTCTGCCCCCTGCGGGTGCCCTTCTCCCTCTTCTGTGGGCAGAGGCCGCATGCACCAGGCCTCAGAAGGGCCGGCCTCTAGCCCCTACTGCCTTCAGATGGGTCCCTTCACCTCCGCAGGTCTCCTCCCCTCCCCGGATCACACCTGCTCCCAGGCAGGTGTGAGGAGTGTGTGGGAGACGGCTTGGAATGGGAACCCCTGTGCTAGTGTAAGGAATCAGCCAGGCAGGCGCCCCGCAGGCCACGCCCCCGGCCCCAGCTCCATTCTGACCCCGCCCCTTTCTCAGCTCTGCACTCCGGGGGGTCCCCACGCCCACCTGTTCCCTTAGCGGTCTAGGTCCCGCCAGCCATTCCCGACGCATCCACTTCTGGGATGTGGTCTGGCTGCATGCTCTTATGCTGGCACCTTGCCAGCACTGGTGGCACTGGGTATGGGGGGGCAGGGGGTTACAGGAAGGAGGTTGTTTCTGGATGGCGGCCAGCAGGCAGCTGGACTTGCTGGAGCTGGGGAGGCGCTTGTGAGAGCCAGTGCCGGCCCGGAGGGGCGGGGACCCTGCCCTGCTCTTCTGTGCTGCTCCAAGCTTAAGTTTTCCATCTGGCTCTGCTGCCCCTGGGCAGAGGGTCTCAACCCCCTCCTCTCTAGACCTGGGGTCTTGGCCTGGTGCCACCAGGCAGGACCGGATGGGCCTGGATCCATCCCTCTTATCCTGCTGATTGGCTCAGCGAGCAGGCGGGACTCTCTGGATCTTGGGGCTTGCTTCTGCTGATAATCTAAGAGTTTACTGAATATCTGCAATATGGGGTTGCTCCTGCTTCATTAGCCCAGCTGACACCAGAAGACCTCCCCAGTAACAAAGGGAAGGGCTAACAAGTGGAATGATACTTTTCTGGTGTGGGCAGGGGGCAGGGCCGCCTCTCTCAGGGGCTTGGGGCAGAGAAGGGGCTCTGAGCTCCTCTGGTACAGCCCCACACCAGGCCTAAATCCAGAGAGGGTAAGCAGCTTGCCCAAGATCACACAGCCCCAGATAGGGCGTGGACCAGAGCCGAGGGCGCCTGCCTCCATGCAGTGGTCTGTCCCTGAGCCCTACACTGGGTAACAGGGGCTCCCTGTCATTGTCCAGCTCCAGAATGCTGTCCCGCAAGGCCACGGCTGTCCTGCTGGTAGCGCACGCAGCCACCATGCTGGCCTCCCAGACGGAAGCCTTTGTCCCCATCTTCACCTACGGTGAAGTCCAGATGATGCAGGTAAGATATTCCCAGGCCGCCCGCCTCCCCAGTGTGGCCAAGGTGACCCACAAGCCTGCTCAACGACAAGCATCCCTTCAGTAAACCCATGTTTAATCAGATATGCCAGAGACACTGAGGTGAGCCTGGAGGACTCCAGATGACCCCAGGCTCCAGCTGTCTGCCCAGCCACCTTCGCTCTTTCACCAGTACACAAAGGTGTCAGTGGCTCCCACAGGTGACATCTTTTCCTACCCCTGCCCATCCTTTCTGGGGAAGTTTTCAATTAACAAGCCAATAAATATTTGCAGAGCATCTCTGCAACACAGAGGCCCACCCCAGGTGAGAGGTCAGACACACAAGGAAATCTCAGAACCTCCCATCCTCAAGGAGCTGGCTCGGGAGCCAAGGCACCAACATGAAAAATTCACTCATGATAGAAAACAAAGCAGGGAGATATCACAAGATAGGACGTGATTAATTGTCCAGAAGTGATGCTGACAGTATGCACTGAGTTCAGGGGAGCAGAAAACACGGTGGGCCGGTGAAAAGGAGGGGAACCTGCTCTGGGGGCCCCGAGAGAGGAGGATGGAGGGACAGGTGGGCACAAACGTTTGAGCGGGAAAGAAGGTGCCTTTCCAGGGAGTGGCGGCCAAAGCCTCCTTCTCTTTAGAACCCAGAAGAAAACAGGGCAGGCTTAGTGGAACCTAGGTGGTGGGGCCTGTGGAAAACTGGGCTGCTGGACCCGCCTCCCTGGGGCTTTTACCTTAGATGTCACAGAATTCTGAGTGCATTTCCATCTTTGTTTCTCAATCTCTCTCTTTTTTTTTTTTTTTTTTGGCCGATCTGCACAGCTTGTGGGATCTTAGTTCCCTGACCAGGGATTGAACCCAGGCCCTCAGCAATGACAGGGCAGAGTCCTAACCTGGACCACCAGGGAATTTCCTGTTTCTGTTAATAATATATTTTATGTGGACCATTTTTAAAGTGTTTTTTGAATTTGTTACAACACTCTGTTTTATGTTTTGGTTTTTGGCCACAAGGCATGTGGGATCTTAGCTTCCTGACCAGGGATCATTGGAAGGCGAAGTTTAACCACTGGACCACCAGGGAAGTCCCCACCCCAGTTCTTTTTCAGTGAGGGATGGGGCTTTTGTGTCCCATGTGTCTGAGACCGAGGCTCCAACAGGGACACAAACACGAGTCAGTGCTCTGGGAGGGTCACATGGCCCTGAGGTGCAGCCTCTGCATCAACATGCTTTATCCGGGGCAAGTTTCCACGGACACAGAGAACGGCGTCCCTTACAGGGGCCAGGCTGGACCCAGCTCCCCTCAGGGGAGGAGGAAACACAGTGGGCTGCAAAGAGAGGCAGCAGATCCCCCAGACCTGCCTCCTCCCGCCCGCCACTCGGTTCCCTCTGCGGAAACGATGACCGACCGTCCCAGCATCACCGCTGCTCAGGGCAGGCCCAGAGCCGAACCCCCAGAACGTCCTCAGAGAAGCTGAAGAAACAGGCTGTGTCTGACCTCAGTGCCCAGGGACCTGGCAAGCAGGATGCCTGGCAAGATGAGAGGCTGGACAGAAAGAACCAAACTCGGTGCTACACGAACTGGCAAAATGGCAGCGAGAGGGTGCTTGGCATTTATCTGCTCTGTGGTTTCCTCCTCGTAATTGCCAGGCACCAGGATTTTTATGAAGAAGCTGCAGACTCCTTTCTCCATAATTCAGCTCCTTGTCTTACCTCTTATAAATCACCTCCCAGGGACTCCAGTTTCTGGGCCACCCCATGGCGCCCTCACAGGCTGGGCCGTCTTGCCGTCTTTTTTATAGGCTCTTTGCTATGAAAAACACATTTTCATACTTAATATGCAGGAAGGGCAGGCATTATTTTTAGCATCTTAACTTAATTAACAGTAACAACTTGAGTGTGATGTTTGAACTGCAAAGGGAGGGTTCCTCTTTGGGTGGACTTGGTGGTGGGCAAATCCGAGGACGATGTGAAGTCACTGGGTGTCTGAGACGCCCTGGGAGAGGGGCACCTGGGAAAGGGGGTTCTTTTGGCTTGGTGGGGGCAGGGGTGGGGGGGTCAGGCCCCTTAGCACTCCGAATAGAAACCCCAAAGGGCCACGAGTGGTTGAGAGAGGGTGAGTTTTACACGATTTTGTGCCCGGCCCCTAGGATAAGGAGAAGTACAAGGGGCAAAAGAACTCCCTGAGTGTACAGCAGAGGTCAGAGGAGGTGGGCCCTGTGGACCCCGTGGAGCCCTGGGAAGAAAAACAGGAAGTTGTCAAGGTGAGCAGACTGGGGTGGGGAGTCGGGTGCGGGATGGGGGGTGTTGTTCAGAGAAACCCAGTGGGGGGATGGTCCCTCAGGCATCACAGAATGTGCTGGGAACTAGACACTCAGGTGACGAGCTCCATCCTAGGAGGGAGAGACAGACACCGAGGATGAGACAAGAAATCATTTCAGGCGCCAGATAAGGAGGCAGGACAGACAGTGGGGCTGGTAGGGGAGAGGAAGGAAGGCCTCTCTCCCATTCTCTCCCCAGGGAGAGGAGGTGGCATTTGATTTGAAACTTGGAGGGTAAGAAGGGGCCACCCATGCAAACAGCTAGAGCAGGAACATCCCAGAAGAAAGAACAGTGAGGGCAGAGGCCCCGCTCTGAGGCCCTAGAGGCCCAGGAGGGTCTGAGGGGGGCAAAGAGGCCAGCAGGGCCTAGGAGGCCCGGCAAGATGCCTGGGAGGCTGCTGAGGGTTCCAAGTTGGGGTGGGTACTTCTTGCTCCCTCTCCTTCCCCCAGAACCATGAGATCCATTCTGGGTCATCCAGTCCAGCCTCTGTTTTAAAGTAAGAAAAGACGGTTCCCACAGCAAGGGGCCGGCACAGAAGGCTGAAAGCCTGAGTCTGCAGAGCCACCCCTAAGGCTGTCCTCCAACCTCCTGAGCCCATTTCTCACCCCCCAGTGAGCTGGGTAGGAGGAGGGAGAGTGGGCCTGGGACTCCTCCACCACGGCTCTCCAGGGTCAGGGGGCCTCCGAGTCTGCCCGCTGGCTTGTGCAGCAAGACCACAGAACCGGGAAGCTCTGGGGGTGCTGGTGAGATCAGCTGTCTCCCCCTGGCTCCGCCCCCTCCCCCCTCCCCCAGTGGAGAGCCTCCAGACAGCTCCTCCACCCAAGGGTAGCCTATGGGTCCCCGCATGGACCCTGGAGCCAGGCCCCCTGGGTGCCCTTCTCCCTCTGCTACTTGGAAGCTTGTATGACCTTGAGCAAGTGACTCAACTGCTGTTTGTCCTCAGTTTCCTCATCTGCAAAATGGGAACTCTAATAGTCTCTGCCTCATAGGATTATTGAGAGGCTTAACAGGATTTAGAAGGACACCTGGCACCTAATAAGGCTCCCACGTGTTAGCTATTATCATTCAGGGTAAGGGGAAGGGCATTTGCTTCCTCAGACTCCCCACCAGGGGAGGGAAGGTGATTCTCCTCCCTCCCGGTTGGTCTCAGGCTCTGGCCCCGGGTGAGATTGAGGGGAGGGGCCAGAATTCCCAGTAGACCCCTTCCCTCCCCTCCAGGATGGGGAGGAGTGGGGGGCGGTGGTCCTTCAGTCCAGCGCGCCACCTGTAGGCACCCAGGGTTTAACGGTTTGCTCTTCCTTCTTGTTAACGCTGCCTTATTTCACAGCTGACTGCTCCTGTGGAAATTGGACTGAGGATGAACTCCAGGCAGCTGGAAAAGTACCAGGCCACCCTGGAAGGGCTGCTGCGCGAGGTGCTGCCATCCTTCCGGAACGGTACGCGGGTACAGGGCGGGCGGGCACCTCCGGGTTCACCTCCTGCAGCGCAGCCCAGTAGGATTTCGGGGGGCTGTCATTTGTTTTTCTGTTTTGCCCTTGAGAACCAGAAGCTGTCTTCTCCTGCAAGCACCCCCACCCCACCCCATCTCCGAGGGGAGCCTAATCACGCGGTGGGGGGGGGGCGCGGTGGTGTACGTGGAGGCGGGGCTCAGACGGCAGTCGCAGGTGGGGAGCCCCATTCCCCAGCCAGGGGCATCTCCAGGCCCCAGACCCCTTCCCCTAACGTCTGCCTGGCAGGGGATGATTACAAGTGACAACGACCCCAAGCCTCCCCCTGCAGAGATCCATTCCTTCCCTCCCCAGGCGCCCCGCAGGGCTGGGTGGTGACTCTGAAGGAAACCCTGGGGCAGAGTAGCCACAAAAGCCTGCAATTTCCACCTCACCCCACTCATTCTGCCAACCAAGTCCTCAGTCCCATTTGGCATTGCCTGAGTCAAGGTCAGCCTGAGTCACTGGTGCAAAGCTAGGTCTAATCTGACAAACAGCTACTAATTTCTTCTCCCAGTCCCTAGGAGGAGAGGAGAGGGGGGAGGAAGTGTTGTTTGGGGCAGGGAGGTTAAATTCCTAGCCTCAGGCAACACAGAAAGCTGGAGGCAGACCTGGCCAGACCTCCCCTCCTTCCTCAGACCTGCAAACAGATTCACAAGGTGGTTTCATAAACGGATCTGAGCTGCAAACTTCCTTTGCTTTTCTCCAGCAGCCCAGTGACAGGCCACTCAGGGGAGAAGGTGGACAGAACTTGGATCCCCCCACCCAGAGAGGCCCCAGAAATGTGCACGGCTCATCCACTGGATTTGGAAGGGAAACACTCTCACCCAAACAAATCCCCCGCCAGCAAATAAATCATGAAATATACAGAAATGACTCTTCTATTTACTATTTTAATTTACAAAGGTCAGATTCTGGTCGTGCCATAAAGGGGGAAATAAAGCTCAGAGATGGTTTGGCTATAAATGTTGCTCTGTTCTGTTGCGTCCCACTCTTTGCGACCCGGTGGACTGTAGCCTACCAGGCTTCTCCATCCATGGGAATCGATTCTCCAGGCAAGAATATTGGAATGGGTTATCATTTCCTTCTCTAGGGGATCTTCCCGACCCAGGGATCGAACCTGGGTCTCCCGCATTGGAGGCAGACGCGTTAACCTCTGAGCCACCAGGGAAGCTAGCAAAGTATGTGCCTATGATCAAATATTGAGGCCCATGGAATAAGGTTTGCATGGGCTCTTCTGTTCTACATGAGGAAAGTGAGTACAGAGAAACCGCATTTTTGCCCACATGCTGAGCCAGTGGCAGAACAAGCACTGGAACTCGGGTCTCCTGCATACCGGTCCATTTTCCGTTTACTGACTTGAGGTCTAATGGACCAAAGCGTTTTAAGACCTCCGCACTCAACCCCTTGCTGGGTAACTTCTAGCCAGCCCTTTAACCTCAATGAGCCTTTTCGAAAGCAAGGTGGTAATATCTGCCTTGAGATCTGGGGGACGGGGACACCAGCAAAAAGCAAATTACTATTATTATTATCACCGTGTGACTACAAACTCCAGCATCTGCGGCAGAATTACACAGCCAACCCACTTATTTCTGCCTTCTAAACAAAACTGTATGTGAAATTTCACTGTAATTTAATTTTACGTTAATGGATGTTCATTTATTTATAAACTGGGGCCATATAGGAAGCACAGCTCCTTCCATCCATAGGTTACCAGCAATTAAACAGTGCCCACACCGAATTTCCACCCGCTCCAGCCACTTTAAGGGCTTAGCCCTGGATTAGTAGTCGAAAGAAGACAAGACTCCAACCCTAAAAAGGACCCTCGTTTGGGGTGCTCTGCACGCTCTCCCCCCAGCCTCACATAGGACCCAGAGCCTGCACTGTGCACGCTCACACAGTTTCCCATGCACGTACTGATCAACCCAAGCACAGCTGCGAGATCCCGGGAAACCCTGCCAAGACAGCCGCTAATAAATGGGGAGAGAAGGCTGCAGCAGCGCACGTCGGAGGGTGCGGAGGAAAAGACACAGGAATCTCGCTCTAAAGCGTGGGATTGCAGGAACCGTATCCAGGACCCCTCCTCACCCTTCCCGGCTCCCTTAAATTACCCCGTTTGTCAGTAACGCACTCCGAGAAGCAGAAAAATAAAAGGCTCGCTTTTAGTCCTCTGTTTCGCGTCTTCCGCTCGCCCTCTGCCGCGGTCCGCCCGGGCAGTGAGCCCATCTTGCCCCGTCACCAGCAGGGGGCGCCCATTTCTGGGGCCAGGGTCCCCGCACCCTCTGGGGGATTTTCTCGAAGCTCCCGAGGGTTGCACAGTGGTATTGAAACGTATGCCACGGAGGGAAATGAGACTCCTGGGAGATTTCACCCCAGATGGTCTGCATCCTTTTTTTTTTTTTTTTTTTTGCAGCGGGGTATGCGGGATTTAATTTCACCGCCAGGGCTGGAGCCCGCGCCCCTGCATTGGGGGCGTGAAGTCTTAACCCCCCACTCTGCGACGGCCAGGGAAGTCCCGGTCTGCATCTTTTTCAGTAGGAATTGCTTCAGCAAGCACAGCAACTGGGAAACGCAAGGGTGCTGTCCGTTCCGCTGGACAGCCCCGCTGGAAGCTCCGTGCCGCAGCCGGCCTGTCCCCCAGCCTCACCCGGCGGCCTTTGCTGTGCTTTCCGGTAATGAGCCAGAACGGGGACTCAGCCGCCACCTGCTTCTGTATGCACGGCGCCCTGGCCGCCTCTTTAGAAGTGTCGGCGCCTTTCTTCTCCGGTTTTCCTCCTCCTGCCAGTGTTCGATTTCTCACCATCGGCTCAAATAATTCTTTTTTTTTTTTTATAAGCGTCTCCATTTCCAGGAGATCGGACTCGATTGCTTACAGGACAGACACAGTCTTGGAAGGAATTAAAACTGGAGGATAGAGGGGTAGCTTGGGGAGGTTCTGAGCTGAGCCAAGGACAAAAGGATCATGTTTTCACAAAACAGAAGTAAAGAGAGACACACTCCTGGTTAAAGCTAGAGGATGCCTAGAGCAGGACCTAGCAGCATCAGACAGGGGAAGTGCCCAGAGGAACCAAGAGGGCAAAGATGCCCCTTCTCCCTGCATCCTGGTGAGGCTTATCCAGCAAAACCTGCAAGAATCTCTCCAGTTACCTGGCAATTACAGAGTTACAGATTACCCGTTTTCATCTGAAATGTACTTTTACACTTAGGACCACCAGTAATTCATAGGGTGACCTGAGCCTAGATTCACAAGACAGAGATGATGAGGCATTTTCTCAGTAACCACATCGGTGTGATTTTATAATTACTGCACTACGTGGATCTGCCACAAGATTGAATGGTTAAAAGCAAAGAGTAATTGCTTGATATCTGTACTCTATAATTTAGTATAATCTAATCATGGACAAAGCCCAAAAGAAAATGTTCTGAAAGCATTACATTTTTCTTCATACACAATTCATTATTGAGATCGGAGAATGTATTTCATGCTGCTAAAGGAACTCTTCTTACTCGCAGATATCAAAGTGTAAAAGTGGCCAGAAGAGTGAGAGTTTTGTTTAATTTTCAGCCGATGTTGAAAAGCAGTTGACTAATTGCTCACTAACCCCTTTCTGACACCTCTCTGTGACTCTATTTGCCCCTTCATTGACCTAGAGAGATAGGTTAGGATACTGAGATAAGGCAGCAAGATGTTGGATGGACCAGGGGCCATCCCAGTGCAAATCTGAGCCAAAAATCACACCCACATCCTCTGTTTCCAGCCATACTCTCCCAGGGGCCCCACCCTAGTATGACGCCAGCCATGCTGTGCTCCAGAGGAAGCCCAGAGTAGCCAAGAGGGATCCTGGGGCTGGGGACAAGGTGGGTCAAGGGCAAGTCCATGGTCCCAGTGCATCTTTAAGGACCTGATAAATGTGTGTAGGGCTTTTTGCAGGAGGAGAAGGAGAAAGGAACCCACTAAAAGATTTATGGCTGTTATTATTACAAGGCTCTGCCAAGGCAGAGAGAGGTCAGCGGAACGGCAAGCAGTATGGCAGCCCCCTGGGAATTCAGAGCATCCTCAGAGCGGCCCCTCATCTCCACTAAATGTGTGGATGTGGTTACAAAGTAGATTTAGACATTGGAGCTTGTTTTCCCAGTTTTGCCTTTAATAAATCAGGAAGACGGACAACAGCCTGAGCTGCTCGAGCGGCTCGGCTTATTAAAAAAAAAAAACCCACAACCAAGTGATGAGAAAGGAGGGCACGCAGGACAGCCGTTGACTTTGCGGTACTGCCCTGTTCTTGGAAATGTGTGTTCCCATACAGGCCCGGCAGCAGAACCGGAGACACAGAAAGGCAGACCGAGGAGGCCTGGAGGGGCCTCAGGGGCGGCTCGAGACACGACTGGGGCAGTGGTGCCAAAGGAGCGTTGAGGCCAAGTGACGGAAGCAGGGGCGGCCACTGGGAGGAGGGCAGACGGGGCTGACCCCACTGGAGCCGGTAGAGGCGTTGAGGGTGGCGAATGCTGATGGAGGACCCTGAAGGGTTATCAATCGAGGGAGGGGCAGACTGGAGTGGAGAGTTCAGGAGGAGAATGCAGAGGCCCAAGACCTGGAGGAGCACTGACTCTGAAGGTTTTTTTCTTCTCTTTTCACGAGTTTTTTTTTTTCCTGATTGAATTTTTCATTCAGATTCTGAGGCTTCTTCTTGGGGGTGGGAGGGAGGGAAGCATGATCAGCAAATATGCTGTAAGTGGTAGCACATGACCCCAAAGTCCTGCTAGACCCAGGGGGGCAGAGGTAGACCAGTGCGGGGGTGGGAGTGGGGGAACTGCTGCAAACATGCTGGGTTCTAGGCTGGAGGGAAGACAGGGCTGGGGTGGGGCTGGAGGAGGGCTGTGGGGCACTCAGCCCTGGGTGTATATAGCAGCAGCCAGGACCCCAAAGACAAGGAAGGATGACAGAGCCCACGCTGGGGACCACCCCTGGGGATAGCTCCATTTCAGTATCTTTTTAAATCTCCCCAAGATCCACTGTGTGGAAATAGACCGTAACTCTGCAAAACGCTGTAACGTTAAGTTTGTTTAAGCATCAGTTTCAAGCCCTCTTAGAATACACAGGGCCAGTATTGATGCTGAAAGGCTCATTCTTTATATATTGAACTGCACAGCTGCAAGGAGAGGCACAAATGTTACCAACTCATTTGTCATGCAAACAGTGCTTCAGAAAGAAAGAAAATACTATTATGTGGTGTGTGTGTTAGGCAATCACTATATCAAATTCATGGCATTCCGTGCAAACACAGGCAGAGGAAAGGAAAACAACACTTGGAGGGAGAAATCACACCACATGGGAGTAGCCAAGCGGGGGGCGGTGGTGAGGCGAACTCAGAAGCCTGACCAAGTGGAGGCTGTCATGTCCCCCCCCACCCCATGTGACCAGGGATAAATGCCCCAAGACAGAGCAAGTGGTGGGAATGCAAACACTGGGGCCCGGGGTGGGGACAAGGTGGGGGTGGGCAATGGGGCTGTAGCGGAGGAGGGGAGACTGGGGGAGGGGAGGCCTGAACTGGAGGCATAGAAAGGGAATGGAACTTATGAGGCTGGCAGTAAGTGTTAGGAAAAGGTAGCCGGTGATCCATGTGGAAGGAATACAAAGGGAAAGGGAGGCTCAAAGAAGCCCACGAACCACAGCGTTGCTTCCATTGGTCACCACTCCCCACGCTCCCCCTCAGGATTTCTCTGCTAAGAGCTTCATATCAGCAGACAGCTTGCCAGGTGGGAGTTTCCACACAGCACTGATGCTGTAGACAAATGGGTTGTGTACAAACACCATGACACACATGCCTGAGTGTGCATGCTAAGTTGCTTCAGTCATGTCCAACTCTTTCTGACCCCATGGACTGAGCCCATCAGGCTCCTCTGTCCATGAGATTCTCTAGGCAAGAATACTGGAGTGGGTTGTCATACCCTCCTCCAGGGGACCTTCTCAACCTCGGGATGGAACCCTCGTTTCTTAGGTCTCCTGCATTGGCAGGCTAGTTCTTTACCACTACAGCCACCTGGGAAGCTCGGTGTCCTGAGCACCTTACACAAATTGCCTCTTCTAATCCTCACAGTGACTTAGCACATACACAGTCCTCACAGCAACCCTATGAGGTTTACTAGCCAACAGGCTAGAAATGTTAATTGGATATGATCGCACGTCTAGTGATGGAGTTGGGACTTGAGAACCCCCTACCTAAATCCACAGGTGACATAAGACTCATCTCTGGAGTCTTCCCCTACCCAAGTTAAAATGTTAGTCGCTCAGTCATATCCAACTCTTTGGGACCCCATGGACTCTCTCCATGGAATTCTCCAGGCAAGAATACTGGAGTGGGTAGCCATTCCCTTCTCCAGGGATCTTTCTGACCCAGGGATCGAACCCAGGTCTCCTGCATTGCAGGCAGAGTCTCTACCATCGGAACCACCAGGGAAGCCCCTCCCCCTACCCATCTTGCCTTATAAAAATCCCACCATCTGACCACACAGCCTCCTCCCGCTGGCCTGAACTGCCCCTCAGAGCACAGGGGCATGTGCCTCTTCTGCCCTCATGATGGGATGTGGTATCATGATGGGATGGCGGGAGCTCCTTTTGGGCTAACATCTGGCCGAGAGCAGGGCCTGCACCCCCTTGGGGCTCAGTGTCAGTGAGTGAAAAGTCAGGAAAACACAGAGGCCAGCCAACCGTGACCTTAGGTTGTACCGGGTCCCAGAGCATGCCTGGGGTCTACTCCACGACCCAAACTAAGCCCTCCCCAAGCACGAAGAGACGCAGAGGGTTCTGTCTCCCCACTCTTGGCAGGGCTCCTCTTTCACCATTGCTGGCTAAAAAAAACGCATAACCTAAAAGTTGAAAATTAAGTTTTATTTGGTGGATGTTCTTAGGACTGTAAGCCCAGGAGACAGCGTCTCAGATAACCCTGAGAAAACTGTTCAGAAGAGGAAGAGGGGAAGCCGTGATATGAGTTTTTGCAACAATACCAGGTAGTCGTGACAAAAGATTACTGTCAATAAAAGAAAACCATATATCTCAAATTAAGAGATTTAGCACTTTTCTATGTTTGGGAAGATACAAGAAACTAAGCTCACTGAAATTACTCCTTTGATATGCACTTCAGTTATCTGGAGCTAGTATCCTGTGTTTTCTCATCCAAAGTTTCCTCAACCTGCACCTTGAGGGTGGCTGCAGTTTGATGACTGCAGGCTGCGGTCCATGGGGTCGCTAAGAGTCGGACACAACTGAGTGACTTCACTTTCATTTTTCACTTTCATGCACTGGAGAAGGAAATGGCAACCCACTCCAGTGTTCTTGCCTGGAGAATCCCAGGGATGGGGGAGCCTGGTGGGCTGCCGTCTATGGGGTTGCACAGAGTCGGACACGACTGAAGCGACTTAGCAACAGCAGCAGCAGATGGCCGGCATTCCTTGTTTCCACCCCGCGTTCCCTCAGGGCTCACCAGTGAGGGTGGCTGATATGGCAGGTAATGTTTTGTCACCATTGAGCAATTCAGTATGACTTTACTGAGTGCCTACCATGCCTGCCCTCCTAGGGCTTCCCTCTTAGTTCAGTCGGTAAAGAATCTGCCTGCAATACAGGAGATGGATTCAATACAGGAGATGCGATACTGGGTTCGATTCCTGGGTCAGGAAGATCCCCTGGAGAAGCAAACGGCAGTTCACTTCAGTATCTTTGCCTGGAGAATCCCATGGACAGTGGAGCCTGGGAAGCTACAGTCCAGGGGGTCGCAAGAGTTGGACACGACTTAGCTACTAAACTACCTCCACCCAACCAAAGGGTGGAGGATTCAGAGAAAGAACACTTGGTCTTACAGGGAGAAGGAGTGAGCAAGGTGGGAAAGAGAAAGGAAACCAAAAACAAAACCCCTCCAAAACGCCCTCAGACCTCCCCAGCATGGTGGCCCTGGGAGGCCGAGGCCGACCTCACCATCATGGCCACGCGTCGGCCGTCGCGGACCTCCCAACATGGCGGCCGCCACCGACCTTCCCGTCATGGCGCGGAGCCCCGCCCGCCCCGCCGCGGCCGCGGGCGGGAGCAGTTCCGGGGGCGGCGCGCGCCGGGGGCGGCGTCCTGGCCATGGCCGGCCTGTCGGACCTGGAGCTGCGGCGGGAGCTGCAGGCCCTGGGCTTCCAGCCGGGCCCCATCACCGACACCACCCGGGACGTCTACCGCAACAAGCTGCGCCGCCTGCGCGGCGAGGCCCGGCTGCGCGGCGAGGAGCGGCCGCGGGAGGCGGCCCGGGCGCGGGGCGAGGAGGCGCCGCTGCGCGCCCGGCCCGCCGCGGCCTCCCCGCGGGCGGAGCCCTGGCTCTCCCCGGCGGCCGCGGGCCCGGCCTCCGCGACGCCCGGGGCCTACGGCGACTTCGGCGGCCCCGCGGCCGCCTGGTCCGGGAGCCGCGGCCTCGCCCGCCCCGCGCCGCTCAGACGCCGCGCCTCGGCCCGGGGCAGCTCCGAGGAGGACGAGGACGGCCGGCCGTTCGGCAGGACCGCGCCGGGCGCTAGCCCCGGGCTCCGGCGCTGGTGGGCCGCGTCTCCGGCCTCGGCGCGGCCGCCCTCCGCCCTCCTCGGCCCCGACCCGCGCCCGGGCCTGCGGGCGGCGAGAGCCGGCCCGGCGGCCTCGGCGCGCGCCCGGCCCGAGGCGGGGCGGCGGCTGGAGCGCTGCCTGTCCCGGCTGCTGCTCTGGGCCAGCCTGGGGCTGCTGCTCGTCTTCCTGGGCATCCTCTGGGTGAAGATGGGCAAGCCCTCGGCGCCGCAGGAGGCGGAGGACAACAGTACGTCCCGTGCCGGCGCAGGGGAGGGCGCTGGGCGCGCGGGTGTCCCCGGAACGACCCCCGGGCCTCTCAGCGCCAGGCCGCACGTCCCGGGTCTGTTAGATACCTCAGGCCACCTTCTTCTCTCCAGACTTAAGACTTCCCTTCCTCCAGCTGTGGGATTCCTGCATCTGCAATCATTTCTGTCTTCACTCCCTCCTAGTCTTATTTTCGGCCCTAGCCCTCCCTACTTAACCTCCCTTTCCACCACGTGCTGGAAGCAGTCTTTCCCTAGTCACTTTTACTTTTCCCTTTCTAGAGAAAGCCCTGTAACACAACCCTCTAAATGCCCACCCCCACTCATTTTGAGTTCTGCCCTCCCTTTTGGTTTCTTGCTCATTCACACGCTAGTGCCCCAGGTCACCCGCTCAGAGATAGGTTCTGATTGGGGTCCCAGCTTTGCAGCACCAAAAAGGCCACATCTTCCTCTTCTTTGGCCCAGGGGACCCACAGTATGTCAAGAGATTATACTAGTCCTGCCTCAGACAGGCGGGCAAAAGCCTTTAAAGAGTTTAAACTGATGTAAATGGTGGCATTTATCACTGTTTCCAGCACCTTCATGGAATGTGTTAAGAAGAGGGTCCTGTGACTCAAGGATATTCCCAGCCATGCCTCTGTCCACAGTTAGTTCTGTGATGAGACATGGCAGAATGAGATCTGCCAGATACAGTATATTAACAAATAGTTAAGGATCTGTGTGTTTTCTAAAAGGGAGATTTGCTTCTTCCAGAATTCTCTAGGCTAATTGGAAACAGCAGAGTGATCATTTCTTTATAAATTTAAGTATAAACTGACCCTTTAGTTCACCAGCTTTGAATATTCTTTACAAAAAACGAATGTGATTAATACCATTCCCAGCCACATTTTTCCATGCCTAGCATGTACAGTCAAAATGCAGGGAAAAGCTAAATTATGTCTTAGCTATTGCAGCAGATGGATATTGGGTGTATGAGGAAGTCTGTGGGTGCGGGGATCCCAGATTTACGCACACACTCAGATAATTCCTTGACTATGAGAGCAGGTTATCCACTTACCAGAGAAATTAAATAGACCCTGGAGTGTCGTGGTACTGTACTGGTTCTAACTAACTACGTTGGTGATGTCAAAAAATGTATACTGTCATACTCACTGCTGAGATGCTTTAAGACAACAGCTCTTGGATAAATACTGGGAATTTACCTGGAATTCCCCTCTCATGATGGTATTAATCATGTTTAACATAACATTGTTTACAGTTTACAGAACCACCGTATGTGTTGTCTTGTTTGACAATGAGCCTAAATTAAGCTAGGAAGGCTTTAATGATCCCATGTTATGAAGAAACCAGAGGTTCAGAGTGGTTGAGTGAGTAGTTACCCAATATCCTGTGGCTAATCATTTTTCCCTGAGATTAGAAAACAGGTGTCCTAATTCTTAATCCAGGACTGAGAACCCCTTTACATTTTACCGCCTACATTTTTTAAACGCTTTGTTTAGATGATATCTTTCTAATCCCCACCTTTTTGTTGGTAATGTTTTACACCCTCTGAATTTTGAGAATGATCCCTTTTTGTACCCTTTTCCAAAACGCACACTTTTAATTTCCTCTGTTTCTTTTCTTGGTCTCAGTGAAATTACTGCCAGTGGACTGTGAGACAAAAACAGATGAGGTGAGTTTGAGTTTTTCTAGCTTTCACTATTCCCCTCAAGGATGTTAGCCTCCATCGGGAGGTAAACCTGCCCAGAAAAAGATCATAAAAGGGTCATTTTCAGGAGTGCTTCCTGTAACATACCAGAATCATATCGTGTTCTGTGATGTACGTGTCAGACTCAATTGTGGCGGTGAAGGAGTACTTGAAACAGAATTTGAGCTTCCAAGATCCAACCCCTGACTTGTTATAGGAGCTCTCCCATCAATCGCAGCATCGAGGGCTTTGATCTTCTGCCTAAGTCTATCTGGGGGGATGCAGTGGGTGGTGATGGAGGGACCTCTCAAGTTCCCTGGCTTCAGGAGGAGGGGTGGGCTGCTTTTTAAGCGCCAGGAGGCCAGGTTCTCCGTGCCACATTCTCAGGTCGTTGCTCTCTGGCTCTGAAAATGCTGTTCTGATTTGAAACGTCATCAAGGGGTTGTTTTAAACACGTCTGAAGTGGAGTTAGTTCTCTTAGTCTATAGATTGGTTTTGTGACGCTTTAATGCTCCCTACAAATAATACTTGGGGAAGGTGAGCCGCCCTGTCCATTTATGAGTCATGAAAACGGCATTAGCGAGGAGCTGGGCTGCCACCAGTACAGGTAGTAGTCTAGGGAAGATAGAGGCTGTAAATTTTCAGGTCATAAATCCTGCCAGGCAGAGCCTTGTGCTGTCAGAGGGCATGACTTAGTAGTCTAATTATTAAGTGAGCGACTCCAGGTCTCTCCCAGCCCTCAGGGCACATCTCTGGCAATTGGGGGCAGGGGGAGGCGGCCGGGAAAGGAACCACACACACTCATCCCCAGGCCCACGTTACCCACGTTAATGAAGTGGCATCCTGATGCAGACAAGCGGTTTTATTTCTCTTCAGCTTCTGCTGTGTCATATTTGGGGGTGTTTTTATTACACGTATTTATTGCTTTCATCCACCAGATATCTTTGCTTCCCTACTGTTTTATAAAAACAGACTCATAATAAGTATATTCTGCCTTCTATCGTAAAAACTGCAGTTGGTGATTAAAGGAAGTGGCCCAGAAACATGGCCAGAAGGGGAAACTAGACTTTTGAAGACAGAAAACAAAAACGGGAACAAAAATTTCATCTCTGTGAGACTTCTCTGGCGATACTATTTTCATTTGTCTTCTACTTAGAAACGGGTTCCCTGGTTTCTGTTTCTTGGTCCTGCACGCTTGTGAGTATGTCAGACCCACGACGGAGGGCAGATTCCCTCCGGGGTTGTCCTCAGTGGGGGATGCGCTCACCCCCACTGCGTGAGCTGTCAAGCACCATCCAGCTACTCGCTAAAGACGTGCCCAGCCTGGCCAGGCGGGTCCCAGACCAGACATCACAGGCTCCCTGCAGGATCGGTGCTGGCTTCTGCTGCACTGGGCTTCCGTGGGGCACGCTCGGCCTTCGGGGAGGATGCGCACGGGAGCAGGCGGCTCGGGGGGTACTTCTCAGCTTGAGTGAGTTTCCCGTTGAAAGCCTCACACTTCCTGTGGCTCAGGCTCACCCAAAACCCGGAGGGGCATCTGGGTTTTAGAGATGGGTGTTTCTTCCGCCGTCTCAGCTCTCTACGAGTCTTGTCCTTCTTTCTGCTTTTGTCCTGGGAAACCCTGGCAATGGGCTGGCAGTGGGTGTGTTATCTTAATCAAGCTGTCGCATTGTCTGGTACCTTCTGTCCTTTTAGCCTTGCTTTGCCTGAATGTCTGTGAGCTCGGAACAGTATTAATTGCTCCTGCTTTTTTTTCCTGATTGTGACAATGATAGATGTTTAGCAGGTTCGAAAAATGGGACAATAATCACCCTTGGTTCTGCCACCTAGAGATAATCACCGTTAATGTTTGGGGAGCTTCTTCTCCCTTCTCTCTCTCTCTGTGTGTGTGTTTATAGAATTGGGATTTCTGTATATTTAGTTATATTTGACAATTATCAGCTTTGCCTATATCGTTAAATCGTCTTTAAAAAGTTGTTGGGGTTTCTGACTGCTAGTAGGCATGTGAGTTGTTTTGGACATTTATAGTCTTGTGCATAAGTCCTGGTTACATCATCTGGTACCTTGTTAAGGCATCAGGGCCTTTAGGCCACATGAGGGGACAAAGCTTGGCCACTGAGAGTATTCAGAACCAAATTAGATAGGGGCAGCATGTGAGCCCCGAGAAGGAAAACGATCTTGGTTTCTTCTCTAGCTGAAGAACCAGATCTAGAACCCAGACCTCCGACTTCCGGTCTAGGGCTGTGCCCGGTGACAACCTGGAAGTGGTCTGGAGCGGGGGAGTGTGCTTGGAGTCCCCTGAGCACACTCCATGTGGCTCTGTCACCTACGAGCAGTGGGGTCTTAGTGGCCACCTCTGGTCTCTCAACCTTGAGCCACCCACCTGAGAAACTGGGGTACAGTGAGGGATGTGGTATGGATTCAGGGTTCACATACAGACCACTCAGCACAGCACCCAACCTCCTGTCCCCTCTGAAAGAAAAGCAGCCTTTTCCAAATGTTCCAGATCCAGCGAGTCTAGCTGAACGGTGTCCCTGCTGCCACAGGCGCTGCAGGAGTGGGTGTGCAGGTGTGCCTCTTCTCACACGGGTGACAGTTTCCTCCCGACAGTTTAGATTCCTCTATATTTCGCATTTCTATAAGATCTAAGGTTAAACAGTTGCAGCAGATAAGGCACAGAGGAGACAATCCACAGGCAGACTGTAGATACTCCACTCTCCAAACACTTGACGGGAGTGCCCGGGGGAGACCAGACCGCATCATGCGGCATCGGCTTTGCCCTCCGAGGAGACCGGGTGCCACGTTGCCCACGGTGGCCCCCGCACTCCACGGCTAACGGCTGCTATCGTGGCGGGAACCCGGGGGCCGGGGCCTGGGAGCCTCCAGAATGTCGGGCCCTTGGTTGTTGCCGTGTCTGCTGTCAGTCTATCTCTGCTTTCACGGTGTTCTTTTCAGTCAGTTAACCTGGTATTTATCGACCCTACCCCTGGGCCCCCCTGGTGGCTCAGAGGTTAAAGCGTCTGCCTCCAATGCGGAAGACCCGGGTTCGATCCCTGGGTTGGGAAGATCCCCTGGAGAAGGAAACGGTAACCCACTCCAGTATTCTTGCCTGGAGAATCCCATGGAGGGAGAAGCCCTGGTAGGCTACAGTCCACGGGGTCGCAAAGAGTCGGACGCGGCTGAACGGAATGAACGGAAACGGAACCCCTGGGCCCACCTCTTGGCAGAATTTGCTGTCGTTGTTTTAAGGTGTGAGGCCGTCCTTGCAGCCTAGCTCTTGACAGTGTGGCTGAGGAGATGAGAGCAGGCAGCCAGGCCCCTCACCCAGGCCGCCTTGCTGACCGCTTGTCCTCTGCCCTTCCAGTTCTGTCAGGCCAAGCAGAAGGCGGCCTTGCTGGAGCTGCTGCACGAGCTGTACAACTTCCTGGCCATCCAGGCAGGTGAGTAGGCTTCCCAAGGCCCAAGCCTCCTCAGCGGGCCGTGACCGAGGCCAAGGCGCCGTGGTTATCTCCAGAAGCCACGCCCCACCTTCCCCACGTCCCCAACAGGCACATCCTGTATAAGCTTTGCATCTGAGCAAAACACAGATTCCCTTTCAGCAGGTGCACCCCGTTCTCTGGGGTGCCCTCCACCTAATGTTCTGGGGGCCCGTGTGGCGTTGGAAGGGACCAGGCCTCAGGCCATTTCAGAGTCTAGGACTCCCAACCTGGAGGGCCTCCCTGTACCAGGTCGGCCTGGCCAGGTACAGGGGCTTCTGCAGGCAGTAAGTGGTCTGGGTAGTGGACCGAGCACCTTCAGGCCCGTCCCGCCCTCCAGGGTCCTGGTGTCACGGATCCCAGTGTCTCCCCTGGCTGTGGGATGCTGGACCAGACCCTGACATCTCAGGGCCTCAGTCTCCCCATTTCACTGAGTGATCTTAGGTCTGTCTTTTCTTAACTAAATGAAACCCAAGTGCCGATCTCTAGAGGAGGGCCTTCTCAACCCCCTCCTAAGACGCCCCCTGGAAACACCTCCATCCAGAATCTCCGCCGCTGTTTCCATTGGTAAATGTGTTCCTTGAGGCCCAAGGTGGCACCCTGGCACTCTGTCCTCTCTTGGTATCCAGGAGGCTCTCAGAACCACTGATGACGTGGGTGACCGCTCAGGGCATGTGCGTGTGTTAAGGGTCTTCATCACAAAAACCAGACATCAGTCTGCGGGAGGTTCAAGGGGCGCCGCTCACCTGCAGGGCCAGCCCTTGTCTAAGGTTGTCGCCGGGAGGTCAAGGTTGAGTGGACTTGGACTCGGCCCTCAGCCCTCAGGGCCAAGCCTGTGAGCCTCAGCTCTGCACCTCCTCCCTCCTGACTGCGAGGGGACCAGGCTGGTCACGGGGGCCTCTGTGAGCTCCCTGGAGGAGAGACGGGGTCGGGGCTCACAGCATCATAGTCAGTTATGGCCCAGGTGTTTGGCATATAAATTCTGGCCGGGGGGCATATTTGAAACCTTTGTGACTCGGTTGTGTTCTGAGCACAGCAGCATCAGTGTCACCCAGGAGCTTATTGGAAATGCAGCATCTCGGGCTCATCTAAAACCTATTGCATCAAAGTCTGAGGTTTACTGAGGCCCCCAGGAGATGACGTTGAGGAGCTCCACTCTTAAGCTATGGATCCTAGTGGGAAGTTCCCCCTCCCATCCTCCATATGCGGTCCTGGTTCTTGTCATCAAGGGACCTGGTACCGCTGTCTTCTGAGGGTTTGCCTCTCACCGAGACAGGCTGCAGAGGAGTGCAGGCTCTCTGGCCATACTCCGTCCCCTTTCTCCTATTGGGGGTCAGCTATGGACAGGGCACTGAGCTGGCCTTTGCAGGATACAAGGTGACTCAAGGATCCTGTCCACAGACTGCCTGTGGTCCAGTAGAAGAGACAGGCCACCCACCCCCCTGACCACGGGGTGATATAAAATGCTGATAGATGGGAACCAAGAGGCTAGAAGTTCTGGGAGGCACAGTGCCTTTAGCTGGAGCGGTCAGTAAAGTGTCACAGGGGAGGGGGTCTCTGTGCCAGGTCTTCAAGCCCAGGTGGGATTAGATACGTATTTGTTGGGGAAAGGCAGGGCCAAAGAGGCAGGAAATTAGAGAGTCAGGGTTGGAAGCAGCTGCATGAGGAAGGAGAACAGGGAGTGTGAGTGAGTCTCAGCCAGTCAGCCATGGTTGCCAGGCCGTTGCGGCTGCATCCTGCAGTCAGGGAGGCTTGGAGCAGGGGAGTGGCGGACAGAGCACCAGGTGCGGGAAGGCAGCACTTTGAGTGGAGCAGTGTCGTCTAAGCAGGATCATTGCAAAGCTTTGTTGACCAAACATGGATGAGAAAGGGGAGAGGAGGAAGCCAGGAGACCTCGGCAGTGGTCTCAGCGGCCTGAGCAGGGCAGGGCACTCTGGGGTCTGGCAGGAGCACGGGAGAAGCCAGCTGAGTCTCGGGGGGCCCAGAAGGACAAGACCAGCTTTGAAGTAAGAAGATCTGGCTGCTGGGGGGCAAGGAACAGGCTTCAATTCAGTTCATTCTCAGGATTTTTGTGATACTATCTTCAGCCACTCTCTCCCCAGCACACAGACACATAAAGACTGGCCATCCGGAGCCCAGGCTGTGCCAGGCTGAAGGCAGTCAGGCCGGTGAGGGGTTAAGGCCCAGCCTCGCACAGTCCCTGCTCCCACGGGGTCTCGTGGTAAAGCAGCTGCTGGTGGGTGAGCCACAGTGGGCGATCAGGAGATAAGGGCTGTGGTGGGGCCCCAAGGCCAGCCGATCTGGCTAAACGAGGCCCCCAAGACTAGGGCCTTTTCAGAGGGGCTGGTCCGTGGGCTGGGCCTGGAAGCCTGGGCCTGACGAAGGGTAAGGCTCCCAGCTCCACCCTAAGTGGGAGCTGGCTGCCCAGGGTGCTCGGCAGAGGGCTTTGGAGCACCATGCGGGGTCCCAGCACACAGACACCCCTTCTTCCTTGGCCATTGCTCCCCAGGGCCCCTCAAAACCTGGCATTCTAGGTCACCAGTCTGTGTCATGAGTCAGAAACCCTGCAGTGCAGCGGCCTCCCTGCCTTTCTTTTTCCCAGACTGCGTTTATTTATAGTCCCATCCCAGTACTTCCAGAGCTGTCTGTCTGATCCTTTTAGGGATCAATTGCAAACAGACCTTGGTATTGGGCAGCTTTTTAGTCATTTAATGCAAATCACTGCACTGCTTTGCAGGTCAGGTTTTAATGATCTGGCCTCAATCCAAGCTAAGTGGCTTTTGATCTTGCTGTACAGTGAAGATGCCCCACAGCTGTCAGGGCCGGCGGGCCACACGCTCCCTGTCAGAGCTGATGGCTTGATTTTTGCTGCCGTGTTCAGTATGTTGCCAGGTAAATTTTTTTCACCTCTTTGAGTTTGAATGTGTGTTTTTTCTCCTCCTAGGTAATTTTGAATGTGGAAATCCAGAGAAGCTAAAGAGCAAATGCATTCCTGTCATGGAAGCCCAGGAATATATAGCAGTAAGTAGGCTGCTGTGTGCGTCCATTCCCCTGAGGTCCTGGCGCTTCTGTATTGATCTTTCAAGCCCTGTGTTTTGTTTTGTTTTTTTCCCTCGTTTTGTGTTTGCTTTTTGGCTTGTTTGCTTTCCCTTAAAAAAAAAAAGATCTTTTTTTTTTTAAACGCAGTTGAGCGCTTGGCTCCCTGAAGTTAAGGCAGCAGTGGGGTGGCTGGGCCCAGGGTGAGCTGAGAGCCGGGGCCCAGCCTGCAGGCAGCTCGCTCCTGACCCGCTGCCCCCCAGCCAGCTGACCGGGCCGCTGCCCCGCCCCTTCCCGAAGTGACCCTGTGACTTGCTCTTCTTCTGGCTCATTTTCCCCTTCACAGCAGCTTATTTAAGACATTTCACTTGCCATTTCACTTCCCCCTCAGGATTACCGTCCGGGTTGCTCCGGGTCCTTTTGAGTTTCGATGTGGCCTCCGGATGACAGAATTATAGGTTTTTAGAGCTGGCAGAAACCCAAGGGGTCACCCCATCCAGTTCTCGTTTCACCGATGAGGCACCTGGGGCCCCGAGAGGGCCTTTGCCCACGGCCACATGGCCAGCTCTGGCCGCGGGGAGGGCCCACCCAACATCCTTTTGCACGGCCTTTCAGAGGAGCCGCCAGTTCTCTAGCCTGGCGCCACTGTCCTTGAGGAAATTGCATTCCTCCGGCTGCCACAGACCTGCCCCGTTTTCCTGTGCACGCTTCCACATCACCTCCGCAGTTACAGACTCTTCTCCAGGATCGTCTGCCCCAGATCACCGTCCCACCAGTTTGCTATGCGTTTAGTGGATCGGGGCTTGGGGGCACACGGAGGACACAGGGGGAGCTTCCGCGACCCAGCTGCTCCGCCCAGATGGAGCGCTAATCTCCCCCGCCCCCTCCCACAGAACGTGACTAGCAGCTCCTCCACCAAGTTTGAAGCCGCGCTGACCTGGATACTGAGCAGTAACAAGGACGTGGGCATCTGGTGAGTGAGGCCCTGTCCTCGCCCAGCGGCTCTGGCATCTGGGGCCCGGAGGTGGAGGCCAGGTCTCCCAGCTGAGTCGTCAAGGGCCGGGCCTGAAGCTGGGCAGCGGAGGGAGAAGGGTCAGCAGTGCCACGGGAGGAGCAGTTTAGGATGAGACGTGAAAATCCAGGTGTCAGGGTGATTGCCTGGCAGTCCAGCTACACCTGTTTCACGTACCTCAGGCTGTGCCCCTTCCCGTCAGTGGCCCTGTGGTTTGCTGGAGAAGGCACTTTTCTGCTCTGCCTTTCCTCGGTGCTGGGTTTCATTTGTAGATGAGGCGATTCTCTATGTTGGTTTCACTCAGTATGGAAACTAAATGGAGAGACCAGGCTTTATTCCGGCTGGGCAGATTGGCCTGTCCCTGGCGAGCACGGTTTACAGAAACAGTGCACTCACCCTCCTGAAAGGCCCCCGACTGGCTCCTCAGCCCAGGGCTGGGGGCGCCAGCCACTTGCAGACGCGGGAATCCCCTGCTAGGGAGACCCTGCCGCGTCACCCCCCCACCCCTCAGGGTTTGTCAGGTCTCTGTTCAGGTTACATTGCTGATATTAAAGCACACTCTGGGGTTTTGTTCTCTTCCTCTCTAATCCACTCAAATTACTAATTCCATCAGCAGTGCAGCCAGCAGAAGCCCCTCGGGCAGCTGAGCCTGAAGCTTGATAACTGGATGCATGGCACGATTAGAATTCGTTGGCTTTAAAAAAATAATAATAAAGCTTCCCCGAGTGGCTGAGCGATTTTCCTGAGTGTTAGAAAAGGCAAAGAACATGGATTTTTATCCTTGGCAGCACACGCCAAAGCTGCCAACACAGGAATGATGACACCGCCTTTTCCCGTTGGAGGGGGCAGCCTGGCTTGAGCCCAACCCCCACGACCAGCATTAGAAGTAGGTCGCAGGACTCTGCTGTACAGTAGTAATTGACGCGACATTGTAAATCAACTACACGTCAACGTGAAAAAGATTTTTTAACAAAGAAGTCAGTCATGAAAAATTCCAACAGTTCAAGCACCAGCCATTCACTGTGCAGTCCAGAGCAGGGACTTGTCACTTCCTAGAAGGATGGGGGTCTGTGGCGTCTCCCACCATCCCAATGCCCTTCTCGCTGGGGCTGGGGTCTGGCCTCTGGGAGCCAGGCCTGTTCGTGCTCCGGGGCCCCGTGGCGTTCCGTGGCCTCTGCACTTAAACAGCTGACGTGCCTCCTCATTGCCAAGGAGAAGCACCCCCTCCCAGACTGTTTCAGTCCCTTGCCATGCCTCGCAAAGCCAGCGATTCCGTAAACATTTCCATTTCTCTGTGCTGGGAGGTGGGAATCCAATTTACAGTTTAATCTTCCACACGCTGAGAGGGGTTGTCAACGACCCAACAGAGGGGGGCGTCACTTTAGCGGCAGGGGTTCAAGCCTGCTGCCATCTTTAAAGCTTTATTCTTTCTAAGTAGCCAACGTGGGAAATTTCTGGAAAGAGTGCAGCCAGGGTACCAAGTCTATTTTATCAGCAAGTGGAGGCTTCCCAGCCCCTCCTGCCTCCTCTTTCTGCTGAAAGTGAGGCTTCTACAGCGGCTCCTCAGGGCTTTTGAATCTGTTTACAGTCTTGTATCCTGTCTCAGGTTGAAAGGGGAGGACCCATCTGAGCTGGTGACCACAGTGGACAAGGTGGTCTGCCTGGAGTCCTCGCGGCCCCGCATGGGTGTTGGCTGCCGCCTGAGCCGCGCCCTCCTCACAGCTGTCACCAACGTGCTTATCTTTTTCTGGTGTAAGTCCTGCCGCCCGGCCCCCCTGCCCCGCCCACAGCGCCTCCCAGCAGCCCAGCTCAGCAACACTTCTGAGCACGGGAGACACGGCCTAGAAACCCAGGCCCGCGGAGTTCATTTCTGCCCAGTGAACCTGAGGTCTGTCTAGTGAAACGGAGATGATCTGGCCCACCACTGCCCTGGTCAGCTTTCCCCTGGAGACCTGGCAGCTGGCGCACAAAGATTAACTAGAAAATCTTGGTTTGGGATGGGGGCCATCAGCATCCCAAAGGGGCACCCGGCCTGGGCTGCAGTTGGGCACCATCCTTCTCTGGGCTCCAGAGTGCAGGCCGCACAGCAGGGAAGACGCAACTGGAGCTTGGCCTGATTTTACTCCCTAAACAATGTAAGCACCTGCTGGGGAGCTGCAGACGCCTGATGAAAGCGAGCCAGGCCCAGGGCGCTGAGCAGCAAAGGGGAGTCTCCCAACATCAGGGGCTGCCTTTGAGCGGAGACCTTGGGGTGTCTCTGAAGGCGAAAGGCCGTGTCACAGAAGCTGCCTGACTCTGCGGAGAGAGCCGGCTTACAAATCACAGGTCATCTGGGCGTGCGCACGGCTCTCTTCCCGACACAGGCAGGCACAGACATCATTATCGGCAGCAGCGTCTCGAATACAAAGGGCCCGGCATGTGTATATGTATGAATCACGAGTTCCGGTTCACAAGGGAGACGATGAAAGGCTGGGAGGAGGAATAGGGACGCAGCTCTGCTGACAGCCGGCGGGAGGAAGATGACCATTCATTAGCTTGTCTCCCCCCAACCCCACATTTCCCATCTTCCGTTTCCTGCTTGCGAGCCCGAGTCTGACGCACAGCAGGGATGCCACCCCCTCGGCCTCCAGCACAGCCACCTGCCCCATGAGAGCCAGTGGGCTCCTGGCCAGGGAAAGTGATGGGTGGGACTAACCGTGCTTTGTCCCCACCCAGGCTTGGCCTTCCTGTGGGGGCTCCTGATCCTCCTGAAGTACCGGTGGCGGAAGCTGGAAGAGGAGGAGCAGGCCATGTATGAGATGGTGAAGAAGATCATAGGTGTGTGGCCCCCAGGGAGAGGGCTGCTGGCACCCCCCTGCCGAGGGGCCTCTCCCTGACCGGCACCCTCTGTCCCGCAGATGTGGTCCAGGACCACTACGTGGACTGGGAGCAGGACATGGAGCGCTACCCGTATGTGGGTATCCTGCACGTGCGCGACACCCTGATCCCGCCGCAGAGCCGGTGAGTCCCCGGTCGGACCTCGCTGAGGGCCACAGGAGGAGACCTGGGGGCTCGGGCCAGTGGTGCAGGGCGGGGGCAGCTCAGCCCCGGGTCCCGGCGTGAGGCTCCACTCCCACCTCTGCCCCCCTGTCATCACTGCTTAGGCAGAATGCGGACAAGCAGTGCAGAGGCGTGGTCCTGCCGCTCTGCGGAGACGGCAGCACTGTTAGTGTTGGTACTGAGGGGTGCTCTGGACAGTGAGTCCTCGGCCTCCTCTCCTCCCCGAGGGGCTCTGCAGGGAAGGACCTGATGGGGCGCCACGAATGGAGGTCAGGGACAGCACAGTCAGGTCTCTGGTTCCGCCACTCTGGGACTCTCCTGCTCCTGCCCTCTGTGGATACTGTCAGCTGGCGGGAGGTCCTCGTGGGCACAGAGTGGTGGCTGACAGGCAGAGCAGCACCGGCCGTGTAGCTGGTGGAGAGGAGGTGGGCCCCCTGCCACTCTCCTGAGCGAGGGAAAGCATCCTCAGAAGCCTCCGGGGACACAGCTCTGAGGTCCCGCCGGCCAGTGACTCATCTCTCCTTGAATCAGTTACTGGTGAGGAAGAGGAGGTGGATTTTCATACGTCATTAGCCACGATGCACAGTCAGAAACACGTCTTACCTGAGATAACACAGTCCAGTTCCCATACACGAATGCACACGCCTGTACTTGGAAACAGCGTTTCACAGCAGTGAATGGGCTCACGGCTCGCGGGAGGAGTTGGCCGGCCATTGTCATGCACGACTCCAGGACCTCTGTCCCTTTAGGCTGCAGATGCTGGATGGATCCCTGACAAAACCAGGGGTGGGGTAGAATCGGGGGCCAGAGTCCCAGGAGGCGGCCAGCAGGGAGGGCCCACCGCAGTGTGGGTGCAGACTCTGCCGAGTTCTCCGGCCAGATGCTGCCCTCTGGGGTGGTGCTAAGCAGTAACTCTCGCTGGGCACTTGCTGTGAGCTGGGCTCTGAGCCCTCCACGGGTGCAGCTCTCTCGCTCCCCCTTTAGCATGGTCCTGGGGGCTGGGGGAGCAGCGAGGGCCCCACTTTACAGATGAGAACACTGAGGCACAAGGACGGTAAGGAACCTGCTTGGAGACCGTGGGCTGGTGCCCTTTCTGTGTTCCCAGTGCCAGGCTCTGTGGTGGTCGGTCCAGGAGGAGCTGGAAGAGCAGAGCTTGTAAAGGCCCCTTTCCAATGTGAAGATGCTGAGGCGCACTCACGTCCATCCCGGCCCCAGGATGGCAACAGGCAGGGAGCTTCAAGCAGACTGACAGGGTGTGGGATGACCAGTTATCCTAGCTATTGAGCCCCTGCACGAGGCCACTGCAGCCCTCCAGCTCTCAGGGAGCCCGCTGGTGGCCACTCAGTCAGGGCAGCCAAGCCCTTGGCTCATGGGGACACAGGCGGTCATTCAGCCCTGCATGGACACACTGCCCTGAGGAGAGGGCCTGCTTGTGGGCAGTGAGGGAGCTCTGAAGAGCGGGTTCGGGGAGGCACGCGGGGCCAGCTTGTTCATCACCTGGTAATGGGTGGCCCGGGAAGGGACTGAGTGAGGCCACCGTCCCTTCCGGCTCAAGAGCCTGCCGTGAAGGTCTCGGTCCCCAGGGCCATGTGGCCAGGGCCAGACCAGCCAAGTGAGGACTGCTGAACAGCCCTGGGGTATGGACCTGACCCCCTGGGAAGAAAGCCCCGAGACCCCGCCCTGCCTCCTGAGTCAGGGGCCACCTCCGGAGCTTCCCTCCATCTGCTCTCCCCGCTGAATGCCCTACTCCACACACACACCCACATTTCACTGCATGCTTGGGGTGCTGAATGCCCTACTCCACACACACACCCACATTTCACTGCATGCTTGGGGTGCTTGGGTCTGCCGTCAGACATGAGGCTGGGTCTCACCAAAGGGTAGACATCAGAGCAGCCCTCCCCCACCACCCTGGGATCTTGCTGTCTGGTCTAGAGGAGCAAAGAGAAAATAGGAGGCTGTCTGAGGGGGTGCAGGGCCCCGGGGACCCCAAAGAGCAGGGACTGGTCACTGCAAAGACAGCCTGACCTGGTGGCTCTGTTTGCACAGGCAGCTCCAGCGTCCAGGCCTCCCCCGCTGGAGGCTTAGTTCAGCCCCATCCCCTGAAGTGCTGTGGAGTCTGGACTCAACAGCCCAGTGGTCACTCTCTAATTGGCCCACACGAGACATTAAAATGCAGCCCGCACTGGAGGGGGGCAATGGGCCTGCTGCAGTATCAAGTCCTAGCAAAGGTCTTCCCACTTGGACACCTGGGGTGGGGGGGCTGCAGCTCCTTTCAGCTCCCTTTAATTGAAAGCTTTTGGAGCAGAGAAAGTTGAGGAAGCGTTTCTCTGGGCTCACGGAATTTCTGTCCTCTGCAAGAGTCCTGTTAGCACCTGACCACTCTTCCCGCAGATAGATAAAATTCTGGGTGTGCTCCCTGCTTTGGTACGGAGGGCATCCACCTCCCTTGGCAGCCCTGGGCCAGCTGGCCTCCTGAGCCTCCCCTCCCCCTCTCTGCAGGAGGCGCATGAAGCGGGTGTGGGACCGGGCGGTGGAGTTCCTGGCCTCCAACGAATCCCGGATCCAGACAGAGTCCCATCGCGTGGCTGGGGAAGATATGCTGGTGTGGAGATGGACTAAGCCGTCTTCCTTCTCTGACTCAGAGCGATAAACCCTGGGCGGGGGCGGCACTTAATCAGCCTGTCCCAGGCCAGCCCACTCCCAGAGTGAGAGGGCCATGCCCTGCTGGTGCTGAATTCACGCTTGCCTTGACTCGCCCGCCTCCTGACCTTGGTTCCAAAGGTGTGAGACTGGGCTCCGTGGGAAAACGTGAGCGTCCTTGGAGGGCAAGGGGAGGAGCCAGGGGGCAGCCGCCTCTGCATCTGGCCATCCTCTGCCCAGCGTTGCTGGCAGAAAGAGGAGAGGGGTTGGTTTTTCACGAAGAAATAAAAACGCAGGGGCCATGAGCCTCTGCAAAGCAAGTGTGCGCCGGGTGGGCCCACCGCGCCCGCGGGAGATGGTTTGGGTGGCCGGCTGGGGCTGCAGGGCATGGGGAGCAGCTTGGTTATGTGCCTTCGCGGGGTGTTCATGGGGAGCCCAGGAGTGAGGGAGAAAAGCCTCCTCGAGCTGGGTGGGGCCTGTGATCCCGAGGGGAAGGGGCTGGAAGTTAGAACTAAGTACCCTAGGAGAACTGATTAGACAGACACGGCCTGGGCGCGCGCGGGCTCTGGCTGAGGGGACCTGAGCAGCTGGGGTGACCTCCCGGAAGGAACCCCGCGGGAGGCGGCACCCCGACGCGGCCCCGCGGAGCCTGGAACTCCCGGTGGGTGAAGATCGCTGGGTTGACGGTGACCACCCCGCCTCCCCCACCGGGGCGATTTGTCAGGACCTCGGCTACTGGGCTCCAGGCGGGGGTGAGGGCGCCCCCTGTCGCCCCCGGGCTCTAGTCCGCCGCACCCCGCCTTCCCGGCCGGCGGAGCGCCCCCAAACCCTCTCGGGGGCCTCATGAACTCAGGGCTGGGGCCCCTCTGGCTGAGCCGCCTCCCTGCGGGCTCTGGTCCGCGGCGGGCTGGGGAGGGGGCGAGCCGAGGAGACGGAACAGCTGCCTCCAAAAGGCATTAAGCACCTCTCTGGTCTTACTGGTATTCTTTGTTTCCTTAATAAAGCACCAGTCTCCCTCATTTGAGCAATACTCTCTCATTTCCTCTGATGTCTGGGGTGATAGGCGGGCCTGGAATCCCAGCGCCTGCCCCGTGGCAAAGCAGGTCTCATAAGCAGGCTCCAGCCAGAAGAAACTGCAGCAGTCTTCACTATCAGGGCTGAAACTGTTGGATAAATAAATACTTATTAAAAATGGATGTGGTTCTCGTCCGTGGTTCTTTCCCTCTCTCCTCAAAGCAATGTGTAAGGAGAGGCAACGTGCAGAGTTATTAAGCGCTGGCCAGGGAGACAAGGTCTGCAAGAGAAGGCGGGAGCGGCCTCAGGCAAACCACATACCTTGGACCCTCAGTTTCCACTTTATAACATGGTGTGGCAACGCTGCCTTGCAGACTGAACTCAGGATGTATGCCTGGGCTCTGGGTAGTAAGGCGCGGGGGCCGCTTTCTCCTGCCATGTTTCTGCCTCCCTCGAGGCCACAGAGGCTCCCAGAGGTGCTGAGCACCTGCCGTAGGAGGGAGAGAAGGAGCTGGGTGAGGTTGGACAGGGTGTCTCGGCCACTGATGGTGACTCCCAGGGAAGCAGGAAGTGGATGTTGATGGCAAACTTGTCTCTTCGGGCTGGCCACTGGGAAGAACACAGCTCAGGGGATGTGTGGGAGTCCCCCCCCCAGTGGAATCAGAGGGTTTCTGGGAGGGCTTTGGGGGTCCTACCGCTCTCTACCAACATTGCCTGTACCCTGGGGGGCACAGTGGGTGAGCTGCTAGCAGAGGGGGTCAGCGCCACGTGCAGTGGGCCTTCCTGAGTCAGCCTGGGAGGAAGGCCATGCCACTGCCTGGTGACCCGGGTGCGATTGGCAGGTTAGCACCATCCTGCCATCCTCCCATCAGCTGGAAACTCGGTGGGTAAATTGATAGTCAAGGACCCAGAAATACAACCCAGGAAAAAACAAACCCATCTTCCCTTTTCTGGTTTCAGTGCAAGATTTTCCCTGCTGCCGTGTTTTGTCTTAAGTTGAGAAGGGAGCTAACGCGAGGTTCTATTTCTGTGAAGCTGCTTGGAGAGCAGGAGCAAGATCAAAATAAAGGAAATAACAAAAGGCCCCCGCCGCCCGGCCCCTTCCTTTATGGTGGAGAGCGCCTGGCACAAAGGCCCCAGGCGGGCGAGCAACATCCTCAGGCCTGCAGGCAGCTCCACTCAGCTCTGCAGCCTTTCTCAGCTTTGAAGGGCCAAGCCCCCACTTTTAGCAGCTCTCATTTCACTAGGAACAGCACAGGGCAGTGGGATTTGCCTGAGGAAGGGGTCTGAGGGCATCTTTGGGGGTGCCCACTGTTGAGAAGTTTCCAGTGGTCCCTTCCCCGGCTCCCCAGGCCACAGGCCTGTCCTCGGTGACGAATGGCCCTCTCGGACTTGGGGGGCACCAGTAAAGAAGCTTGATGGCTGAGGGAGGAAGAGGTGCACCCCACAAATCTCGCCTGTGGACATCCACCCAGGAGCTCCAGGCCACCTTCCAGAGTCTCTGCTTGGGAAAAAGGTAAACACAGCCATTTGTCACTGACTTATCATAAGAACTGCGGTAGCAGCTGTTCCCCCTTAATTAATACACCGTTGACTTTGAGCCTCAAAAAAAATTAAAAAACCCTTTTGTTGAGACAGGTGTGTGGACTCAAATATATTATCCTGTCGGCCTCCCCCAGAGGCAGGGATCAGGGGAACAGTTAGGAAGTCAGCTCAACGTCTCCAAGCAGCATCTCTTGGGCAGCCGGGTCAGCTCTGCACACCCATCCCGGAGCAAGCTTGAGAGAAAAGGATCTAGGCAGAGGGTCCCTGGGAAAGGAGGTGGGGTGAGTAAGGGGCAGCTCGCCGCCGGGGGTGCTGTGATTCCAGCGGGTGGCGGTGGGGACCTTCACCAGCCTTCTCAGGACCGACTCGGGCTAATCAGCGTATCCCCGTAGCAGAGGAAGTTCTTTTAAAAGACATGATAAAATTAGTCAAAACGTATGATAGCTTTGCGATGCACTCATGACGCCCCCAGGCGGCCGGTGCAGTTGTACCCACTCCCAGGGGGTCTGAGGCTCAGAGAGGTCAGGAAGGTAATGGAGCCATTTGTGAACTTAGACGGCCTGCCTCTCTTTTCCTCTCCAAAGAAGGGAAATCTGTTGAGTTGCTGAGGGTTTGCTGGAACAGAATGGAACCGCCTTGTTCCAGACAAGCAACCAGGACCTCACAGAGACGCTGGAGGCTCCCCCGCCCCGCTGCTCCTTCCTTCACTCGGGCCACACACCTTGCAGCCCTCCCCAGGCCCACGGCTGCCTCTGAGCCTCTGTGCTCGCCTCTCCCAGCCCTGATCTCCGCCAGACCACCATCCCCGTGGGGGACTGGCTGCAGCCCCGCCCTGCACACCCTCCAGGCCCAGCCCGCCTGCCTTCCTCTCAACACGGGAAGTGCTCCACATCGTGCTTCCTCTCGCACCTCCCTGCTGCAGGTTACCAGCCTGGTCCCTGGCTCCCTAAAGGGCCCATAGCGCCTCCCCAGGGAAACACTGGCCAAGGAGGGCTGGAGTCTCAGAGCCAGGGTGGGGCTCTCGGGCAGAGAAGCAGAGAGGGAACCAGCTTCCCCAGGCAGGAGGGGGTCTGTTTGCTGGATTTCCTCCTGTGAGACCGAGTCCCAAGGACCTGCCAGCCCACAGCATCAAAGGACAGAAGGTGCAAAGGGCCCAGGCTCCCTACCTTCTGCCAGACACTAAAGCAGACCAGCCCTCAGTTCAGTTCAGTCGCTCAGTCATGTCCAACTCTTTGCGACCCCATGGACCGCAGCATGCCAGGCCTCCCTGTCTATCACCAACTCCTGGAGTTCACTCAAACTCATGTCCATTGAGTCGGTGACGCCATCCAACCATCTCATCCCCTGTCGTCCACTTCTCCTCCTCCCTTCAATCTTTCCCAGCATCAGGGTCTTTTCAAATGAGTCGGTTCTTCGCATCAGGTGGCCAAAGTATCGGAGTTTCAGCTTCAGCATCAGTCCTTCCAATGAATATTCCGGACTGATTTCCTTTAGGATGGACTGGTTAGATTTCCTTGCAGTCCAAGGGACTCTCAAGAGTCTTCAACACCACGGTTCAAAAGCATCCATTCTTCGGCACTCAGCTTTCTTTATAGTCCAACTCTCGCATCCATACATGACCAGCCCTAGGATTTGCATAAGATGCTAATGGGGATGCCCTTTGTACAAAATGGAACTTCTCTGCAGCCCTGGTGAGTAGGGGCTTGGAGAAGATTTCATGTGTTTTCTTTTTTTTCCTTTTTCCCCCACTCTGTGGCGTATGGGATCTTAATACCCCAACCAGGGATCAAACTCACACCCCCTGCATTGGAAACATGGAGTCTTAACCACTGGACCACCAGAGAAGTCCACTTCGTGTGTTTTCTGAAGAAAGGGATTGAGACGTTTCTTCCTGCCGAGAGCGTGGGCGAGTCCCTGGCTGAGGCCCCAGTGACATCGCAGGCAAGCCTCTCAACATCGCAGGGGTGAGGCGAGACTCCAGCCAAACCAGGGAGATGCTGCCCAGCGCCGGGACTTGGGATCAGGCTGCCCTGCCAGGTGGGCAGGCAAGAACGGCCTGGAGCAGGGTCTCGGGAGCCGGGAATTGCTGAGCAGGCTCTGAGAAGAAAGGGTAGGAGAGGTATCACTGGTGATTACAGTCCAATTTCTAAGCTGCTTCTGTTTAGTAAGGAAGACAGGGGAAAGTACAGTAATTTTCTTCAATGAAAACAGGCAACAGAATTCCCTTTGCCTCGTTCCCCTTGCAATTAAGCCCTTCTCTGCAAATGAAATGATTTGGTTTTCGTGGGGACTAATTTAAGCACACTGGAAGGGCCGCTGAACTTTCTGATTGCAAACACCAGCACGTGCAAAACAGAATCCCAAGCAGTGATGCCAGACTGGTGAAGCTGCACTGTGTGGAATTGGGGAGTCCCTGGGGTGATGTGGGGTGAGCCCTGGGTTAGCAGTCCAGCTCTGCTCCTAAACCCACGCCCTTCTGTGTGGCTGACCCCCCTCCACTCTCCAGCCTCTACCCCCACATCCCCAGTGAGGAGGCTGGACCAGACCCCCAGGGGCAAATTCAGAAGCTTCTGACACATCAGTGATGGCCATGAGTTAAAGATGCTGCAGGTTCTCTGCCACTTCCTCCCTCTCTTGGAAGAACATTCCACACTGGACCCAGAAAACACGCATCCAAGTGGTATTTCTTCTTCCTTGAATCTGGGTTGGCCCTGGGTCAGCTTTGACCAATGGAACGTGGCCAGAGGGACACTGGCTAATTTTGGCCAGAGGCGTTGGGGGCCTTGTCACTTCTGCTTTCACCCTCTTGGGCCTGGAGCCACTAAGTAAAGAGGCACAGCTGCCTTGCTGGAGAGACCTTGTGGGGAGACAGATGCCTGCCAGCCCCAGCTGGTGCAGCATCCCAACTGGTGCCCCAGTCCCAGGTGAGCAGAGATCAGCCATCCCCCTCCAACAGTGCCAAAATCGCAGGATCAGGAGTAAATGCCTGGTGTTATCTTAAGCTTCTAAGTCTGTTTTTTTTTCGCTTTTTTAATTTTTTGACTGTGCCGTGCAGCATACGGGGATCTTAGTTCCCAACCAAAGATCAAATCTGCGCCCCTTACAGCGGAACGGTGGAGTCTCAACCCCTGGACCACCAGGGAAGTCCCTGTGTTATTATTATAACTTCTTCATTTGAAATCGTTTGACTCACAAAGAGATACAAAACCAGTACTGCAATTTCTCCTGTACCCTTCAGCCCAGCTCCTCCAGCGACCTCACAGAATCGTGTACCCTGTCCAAACTAGGAAACTGACCTTGAGAGAGTAACTATTCACTTATTTAGGTTTCACCAGTCTGACATGCAGAGAAGGCAATGGCACCCCAATCCAGTACTCTTGCCTGGAAAATCCCATGGATGGAGGAGCCTGGTGGGCTGCAGTCCATGGGGTCGCGAAGAGTTGAACACGACTGAGCGACTTCACTTTCACTTTTCACTTTCATGCATTGGAGAAGGAAACGGCAACCCACTCCAGTGTTCTTGCCTGGAGAATCCAGGGACAGAGGAGCCTAGTGGGCTGCCATCTATGGGGTCGCACAGAGTCGGACACGACTGAAGCGACTTAGCAGCAGCAGCAGTCTGACATGCACTGTGTGTGTGTGTGTTTCTATGAAATTTTATCACACGAAACCACCATATTTTGGGTGGTCTGTTGCTTGTGATAGAACAGATACAGGTAGGGACAAGGTCCCCAGGAGTGTGTGTTACAGCTGGAAGTGACAAAAACAAGCTCAGACAAATCTGGGCACCAGGTGTGCGCACGTGCTCACAGAAGCCAGTCCCTGGAGAGGCAAGGGTGAGGGGGCCTCTGAGATCCATCCAGGCTCACGGGGGGCACCAGGGCCTGGCCATGGCCACATGTTCTCAGAGGGCTCCCCAACCTGGCTGTTGCCGCTCTGAGACATCAGAGGGAGGGAGAGATGGGAAGGAATCAGATGGACGTGAGTGGGGCCCACCTCCTGGTCAGCCACTGGGGACGGAGCCCCGGGCCTCCCCTGGGCCAGAGCACACCCTCTCGCGCAGCACTGGAGATAGGAGGGGGAGGTATGTGCTCACTTGCTCAGTCGTGTGCAACTCTTTGCGACCCTGTGAACTGTAGCCTGCCAGGCTCCTCTGTCCACAGGATTCTCCAAGCAGGAAGTGGAGGAGGGCCTCTCAGAGGAAGGAGTAGAACACCCAGACTGGACGAGAAAAGACAAGACATGCACCATGGAGCAGAAATGCGAGAGACGAGAGCCACATCCGCACACAGACGGTAGGGAGGAAAGGGTGAGACCAGCCCACGCTGGACTCAGAGAGCCAGCATCCAAGTGGTATGCTGGGAACTCAGGCCCCTCTGAGGGACAGGATCGGCTAGTGGGCAGAAGAATCACCGAGGCCATTTGCCAAAATTCCCGCCACAAGAAAAGATCACACTTCCCTACTCTCTTTGAAAATTGGGCCTGACCATGGACTCCCCTTGTGGCTCAGCTGGTAAAGAATCCACCTGCAATGCGGGAGACCTGGGTTCAATACCTGGGTTGGAAAGATCCCCTGGAGAAGGGAACGGTTGCCCACTCCAGTCTTCTGGCCTGGAGAATTCCAGGGACTGTATAGTCCATGGGGTCACAGAGTTGGACACGACTGAGCGACTTTCACTTTCACGTAACTTGCGTTAGCCAATGACATGAAAGTGACAATGGTGCTGGGAGGCGGAGGCTTCGAGAGCCGGTGCGCATCTGCCGTACTTCCTCGGCTGTGGTTCAATGCTGCTGCCGAGCCCTGAGTCCTGGAGAAACAACAGCTTAGGCTGGATCTCGGGTGGACCCCCAGGGTGATAGTGTAAGAAATTACTGTATGTTGGTGTCAGCCACCGGGAATCGGGGAGTTTGTTACTAGCATCAGCTGAAGACTACACATAACTAACGTTTGCCACCTTTCTGGAGGAGCTGGTGTCACAGTAGGGGAGGAGGGGGAAACTGCCTGATCCCTCTACCCCGCCAATCCAACATCCAGTGCCTGGAGGCTGGGAGTGGACTAGAAGATTCTGGAAGATCAGTCTAGGCCTTGGGGTTTTTTTTCATTCTTCCAAAGCAGTGTCTGGCAGGCCTCTGCAGTGAGGATCTGGATCTTTCTGAGTTGGCTACCCCTGCTATGCAATTACCGCAAAGACGAAGTCTGGGGTCCCTTGAAGAGAAGGATCAGAGGGCTGGTGCCCAGCAGGTGCGGGGGAGAAGGAGTCCTCACTCCAGGCAGTTGGGCTGGCACTGTCACAACCTAACGGGGGCGGGGAGGCGCTGCATGTTTAGCAGGGGAGGCAGGGAGGGCCACATGGCCATCCAGAAGACCTAAGACCTCGGTGGAAGAGGCTGGCAGGGCACAGGCAGGTCAGACGTTGATGGAACAATGGCCAGGGGAGGTGAGACGGTGCAGAGGTCCCCAGAGTGTCCCAACCCCCTTACATGCACAGCAACGTCTGCCGAGTGCCAGGTCCTCTGTGGGGGCACAGGTGCTCAGGGTCACCCCCCCATGATCTTGAAGGTGGCTGATGGGGCCCGGACGGAGCGAAGAGTGTGTGTGCTCGTATGTGTATGGACACGCGCTTATGCATGACTGTGCTCCAGCCACCCAGTTGGGGGAGGGGATTTCGTCTGAGACACACACACTCCATGTACTTTATCAAATTTGCAGATGCCACACTGCTGGGGGGATGATAGCAAATATGCCAGATGACAAAGCTGGGATCTAAAGGAAAGTTGACAGGCCGGAGCGATGGGGTGGATCTAACAAGATGAAACTTAGCAGGGACAAACGTGTTTATTTTTGTTTTATTGATTTATTTGTGCCCTGCCTTCATGTGTGGAGGAATGGACGAGGAATAGCAACTCATAGGAGGAAGGCAATGAGATGCCAGCACTCGGGGCCACAGGCCTGACTGCACAGAACTGGGGACGCAGAGGGCGCCGGAGCTAAGTTCCAGCAGGGCTTTGGGACCACAGGCTGATGGTCAGGTCTATGGGAAGCAATGGAGAAGTCGATCGTGGCTGCATCAGTAAAGGTATACCACCCAGGTTTGAGGTTAGCGGGACTGGGAGTCAGAGCACGTGAGTCTGAAGCCTGGTTTGGTCAGGTTGTCCTGTTGGGCAGGTACCATTTACGCAGGGCAAGCCTGATTGCCCTCTTCTCTGTCCACCTGGTAATCAGGTCCCCATGCCCGTCTCTCCTTTCCTGGGGCCAGGGCACCCCCAGGCAGCCTCTCCCTTTAAACACATCCCAGCAAGAGTCAGGCTTGGGACTTCCCAATGTGGTGGCGGGGGGGTGCAGACGTGGGAGGATTACTCCAAGAACCCTCTCCGCCCTCCACCCCAAAGCTAACACAGTCCGGCTCAGAGTTCTGGCAGCTCAACTGAGGACTGGGAGTGGGATGTTGCACTCCCGTCTGATGGGCACCTCATTTTCTCTGAGGTATCTCTTACTGGCCCCCTCTCGTGGGTTTTGCTGAGAGAAGGTTCAGCAGGAATATGGTCCCTTGCTCCAAACATCATAAGGGAACGGTTAGGCTAGTTCTGATGACCCATGAGGGGCAGGGCTGGGGCCTATGAACAGAAACCTCAAGGAGACAGACCTTGGCTCTGTAGAAGGAAGGCCCTTGATACTGTGAACCTTGAACTGCCTTGGTAGATAATGAGCCCCCCATCACTGGAGGTATGTAAGCAAAGGCTACATGGGCACACAACAGATATGCTAGCATGGAACAGATGGATGGAACTAGATGAGTTTGAAGGTCTTGCCCTTTACTGAGATGGCATGACACTAGGCAAGCTCTTGTTTTTAGTTTTTTTTTTTTTCATTTTGTTTGTTTTAGGCAAGCTCTTGGTTAAGGCTTAACCAAGATTTTTGACCCATGAGAACTCTGAATAAGGCACCTGTCTCCCACTCCGAACCCCTCCCTTCCTCTCACTATTAGAAGATACCTGGGGAAAAGGATTCCCCCCATACCCCTTGGCTGTCTCAGGAGGACTTCCTGGATGAGGAGTTGGCCCATCTGCAGGGTCTGGGGGAGAAGGTATGAGCTTTGTGGGGTAGTGGCCCCTGGCAGAGAAGTAAGAACACGCTGGAGAGGGAAGCTAAGCAGATGGTGGAACTGGGATGGGCACACCCCTAGCTGGCAAGGGCCTGGGCTCTGAATCTGAAGCGCAGGTTCTGTGATTTTCTGGCCGTGTGACACAATTAGGTGACACGCTTCCTCTGGACCTCAGGTTTCCCATCTATCAGTATATAATGGAGATGGCAGAGGCACCAACTCCACAAGTGGGGAGGGACTCGCTGACATACTGCAATGTGCTAGTAGGTAGACACTATTAATAATGATGAGGACGATGAAAATGTGTAAACAGACAGAATTAACCGGTGTTCAGATGTCAGCTCATCACAAAGGACTTGTCTCAGAAGCCGAAGCATTTCTGCCAGGAGCAGGCTGCTGCCCGGGGGTGATGAGCTCCCTGTCCAGGGAAGTATTCAAGCCCTGTGACTTGATGCCTGGGCAGGGAGGCGAGGCCTTCAGGGGTGTGTGAGCATGGCCAGCAGGGGTCAGCAGCACAGCAGAAGGGAGGGGAGGCATCTGCAACCTCTCCGCCGGCTGTGGGGACAGCAGGGACCACCGAGTCAGGCGGCCTTGCCTCTGGCCCGGGGTTGAGGCTTGCCCTGCAGGGCAGTCCTGGTACCAGCGGGCCAGGTGGTCGGGGGATGGGTAAAGGAGGGCTCGGCGGCTTCGGATGAGGAGTCCCGTGGCTGAGCACACAGTGGGCTTTAGGGGCCTCTGGGCAGACTGGGGAGACCACAGCAGTGATGCTGGCACCCCAGGAGCCCAAGCTCCAGGTTCAGTCCCCCAGGAGGGTCACTCAGGTGGCCAGAGATGGGGTCAGCTGACCCGACCAGCAGTTCTGATCTCCAAGGGGGCACTGGCATCACACCCACCCCTGGTGCTGGGCCCTCCTCCAGCTCCGCTGGGGGCCTCCCAGGGCAGAAGCCTGAGGAGGAGGAGAGCAGGTCCACGGAGGGGCAGGGACTCAGCCGCGTCTCCAGAGGTGGTCCTTCTCCCTTCCTGTCCTCCAGGACTGACGAGGTGGCTGGCAATTATGCTGCGCTGACAGTCAGTACGAGGTGGGGGCCCGTCACACCGCTGCAGCCTGAGCGGGCACACAGAGCCCCTGCGTGGGCCCCTGGCGGCTGAGGGTGGGCGGGGGTTCACCCCTCCCCTGGCCCCCTCTGAGGCCTCCCCTGCAGAGAGGCTGCTTGCTGCCCCCAATGGCGTGAGAGGAGCTGGCCCGGGTGTCACCACTGTCGGCCGGACTCGGGGTGGTTGTGCTGCCCTCTGCCTGGCCCCCACCGCTTGGGAGGGAGTGCAGGTCACTCCTGGCCCCCCGGGATGCCCCGGCCTCCCTCTGGGGAGGGTGTACCAAGGCTGGGCGGGCTGAAGGCAGAGCAGAGGGTTCGTGCGCCCACCCTAACCCTAACCTTCCCTGCCTGGGGCCCATTCTGGAGCCAGAGGAAGCTGATGACCCCCCCACACTCCCACCCCAGGGAGCACTCTGGTGCCAGTTGAGAGAGGGCCCTGGCCGACAGCGTCCAGGAGGAAGCCTGGGGCTTCAGAGTGGCTCCAGGGACGTGGCGAAACTTCTCCGACAAAACCAAACCAAAGCCAAAACAAACAGAACCTCTCCTGAGAGAAAAAGGCCTGCAATCCCACCATTAAAAATTCATTCCTTTAGCTTAACACTTTGCCCTTTTTAAACATACAAGCCCATCAGAGCCTCACCTCCGAGTAGGTGTGTCCAAGGAAGGAAGAGAACGCTTCAAGTCCTGGAGAGGAAAAACGTGAAGAGGCCAAGGCAGAGAGCCGAGCGGGAGCGGGTTTCCAGGATTTCCTTCCCCGGCTCCAGGGACACCTGACGGGGAGGGAGGCGAGTTTCCCAGGGCGGCCCCCGGGGTTCGGGGTGTGAGACTGGACGGGACAGACCACAGCCCTCCAAGCAGACGCCATGCACATGTGCCCGTGCCCGCACATCCGCTGGCTCGTGTGCACTCCTGTGTACACACCTGTGCGTGCTCGTGCACACATGTCCCTCCCCAACACACCCACACACACATACCCCACCACACTCACCCTCCGGCTCCTGCATGTGACATGGAATCCAGAACAGGGAAGACTCTGGGCCTCCAACGCTACCTCCATACCTCCCCAGGGTCGTGCCCAGAGCTGCGTCCCCCAGGAGTTGCTTTTCTGATTTAGGGTCACTGCTTCCAGCCAGTGAATATCTTTGGAGAATCTGCCGGAAGCTGCTGAAGGGCCCTTGTGACATCTGAGAGGTTCAACAATTAACCCATTAGCGAGGATTAGCTTCTCACAATGACATCTGCCTGGGACCTCCCGTGAGCTGGCCTTCTGCTTCCATGGCTGCCCACCTGCCCAGGTCCACCTGCCGGCTTCAGCTGAGCCCGAGGTGGGGGGTGGGGATGGGAGTGGGGGACCGCCTTGGTGCGTCAGGTCTTTATGTTGGGGACCTCTTCCTTCCCTTTCCTCTTTTTAAATTGTGGCAAAACATCCTCCCCTCCTTTTTAAGTAAGTTTAACGTTTCTGGTCACACGTGGACACAATGTTAAGAATCAAACAGTATTTCACAGCTGATAAAGAAACTGCCCCTGCCACCTCCAGGCCAACTCTCAACTCCACTGGTCATTTTCTCCTGCTCTTGGGTGTCTGTCTTCTACCTGATGTGCAGATACTACAAATTCATGATTTTTCTGTCTTAGATTGTATCTACTGATTTCTTACTGTCAATTAGAAGTTTACCTCCATTAAGACTCAAGTACTCCATCACGCATTTCCCCTCCCGCTCCCAACCTCGCAACGTCTCCTCCCATTTTCACGAAATCAGCATCTCAGGTGTACTTTGCTGCTGCAGCATGTCGATAGGATTGAATCTGAATCATGCGGTGTCATTAGATTTTCTCTCCTAGAAAACTCTTTGTTTCCTAAAGTTAATCAAGTTGCCTTTTGAGGCTTTTTGTTTATTTGTTCATTCAAATTTCTGTGTTCCCGTCATCTATCTACGCCAGAGCCTCTGACCAGACTTTAAACCTTCTCTCGGGGAAATTCCCTGAAGGTCCAGTGGTTAGGACTCAGCGCTTTCACTGCTGGGGTCTGGGTTCAATCCCTGGTCAGAGAACTAAGATCTTGCAAACTGAGTGGCACAGAAAACCCCCTCCTCTTGATGTGGTCATATGCCTTTGGTAATCTGACCAGTCCTGCGGGACTCTCCCTACAGAACCCTGGGGTCCTAGGCCTCTCCTGCACCACCTTCCAACGCTGGACCCCTGCTTGCGGGTCTGGGGTTGCTTTCTTTCTTGATTTCTATGCTCACTTTGGTGGAAGTCATCCTTTAAGATCACCTCTTCCAGACTTGGCCTTGAGACTGGGCCTCCCGGCACTCCCTCTTGTTCTGTCTGTGGGAGCCCCAACCTGCAGGCAGTGCCTGGGTCTAGAAGCAGGGCGTCACCAGCCCCCAGAGCCTGGTTCACTCTTCAGCTTTCAGCCCCTCCTCCTGCATCAGGAGGACAAACTGCCTCATCTCAGAGGCCTCCCAGCTTCTTCCTTGTTCAATCCCTACAATGACAGGCCCTCCCCAAAGTGAGGATAGCTAGATGTTAGTTGCAGCTCCCGAAGCTGAGTCTCCCCTCAGTCCTCTCCTGGCTCATCCTCTGCCCTCAAAGCGCCTCTTTCTGCCCCTTTGCCATCATTTAGTGGGGATTGTGGACCCGGTGTTCACTCCACTGTGTGGACCAACTGCAAGGGCATTATTGACTCATTTTTGTAAATTCCCAAAACCCAGCACAACGCTGGTACGCGGCAGGTGCCGCCTGGATAAACCAATGAGTGAAAGGCAGAAAGACAGGGACCTCTGCCCTCAGACACCCACAGCACAGTTGGCGGAGGATGCAAGTTGGAGAGAGGAGGAAGTCTCTGAGGATCCACGCCTCTGAGCTCAGAGTGGGGTGGATCATGCAAGCAATCGTGCAGCCCACAGGCCATGGAAATCCGGGGCAGCCGCCACCAGTACGTCACCCGCCCCAGCGGGGAGGACAGAGGCACCGTGACAAGAGGCTGGAGGGAGTGGCCACCCAAGGCCATCCGGGCAGCCAAGCTCCAGGCACAAGCAAGGCAGCCAGGAGGTCCAACTCGAGGCTGACAATCTGGCCCTGCTCCACCCTGGGCCCCACTGCAGCCTGGGTGCATGGAGAGGATGGGGTGCCCCCAACGTGAGAGCTGAGCGTGGTGCCAGAGTGGGAGTGTTGGATAAAACACAGGAAGCCCAGGGCTGCCCCCCGAGGTCTAGACCCAGCACCCAGCCCTGCCCTGGCCCCCCAGGCAGCTGGACTGCCCTTCCTGGCATGGATCACCCTGGGGCCATTGTGGCTGCCCCACTGCTGGGGAGGGTGAACTGGCTACTCACATCTCAGGCCTGATTTTCTTTCTTTCTTCTTTAATATTTATTTTTATTTATTTATTTGGCTTTGCCGCGTCTTACTTGTGGCATGTGGGATCTAGTTCCCTGGCCAGGGATTGAACCCAGGGCTCCTGCACGGGGATCATGGGGTCTTGGCCACTGAACCACCAGGAAAGTCCCTAAGCCTAATTTTCTCTGCCCCCTTAGAGGGGCTGGAAAGGTCACCAGAGCAGCAAAGGCCAGAGGGCCAGAGCTCTGGAGGTGAGCTAGCCAGGCCTTCGAGGGCCTCCCCCTGCCTCGGAACTTGAGGTCCAGGCTTCTGCCCTGGTCTTGCTCAGAGGGGCAGGCAGTGGGTGGCCAGCCAGGCTGAAACAGGGCAAGTGGCGAGGAAGAGAACGCCTGCAGAGGCCCGCAGGACCGTCATGATCAGGTCCTCACTGAATTTCCCTCTGTCGCTGCTGCAGCAGCCCCCACACATCAGGACCCCCCGCCCCGGAATCTCAGAGCTTCTCAATCCAGGGTGAGGAGCCAGCAGCCAGAGCCTCAGCTTCCTTATCTGTGAAATCCGGACATGAGAAGAGCACTTCCCTTACAGGGTGATCAGAGGATTAACCCAAGTTGATAACAACTAGTAGTTAGAACAGTGCCCAGCGCTTGACAAGGGCTTTATCCGTGTCTGCTGACATTCTGTGCCAAATGTCATGATTTGAACCTCCCACCCCGTTCTTGCCACCAGGCCCAGGCCTCACCCCTGCCCTCCCAGGTCCTCCCAGGCCCCTCGCCACCTGTAGCAGCCTCCAGGGCCTTCCTGGGGCAGAGAAAGAGGTCTGGGGAGCAGCTGCCCGAAGAACAGACTCCCTGATCATCAGCTTGCCCGGGCCCTGCTGGCCTAGGGTGGGCCGCCCAGGGCCGGGGCCGGGGCGGGCCAAGGATGGATGGCCGCCCAGCCCCGTGTGCTCAGCTCAGCAGAAACCACGGCTGACGGTAATGGGCTGGCGGCCCCCAGCTGCAACCAACTTCATTTTCTGCCACAATTAAACGATCGCCCACGTTTGCTCACGCTCACTTATTCAATTACCTTCACAGCCCTGAAGGACCCGTGGAGAAACGCCATAAATAATGTGCGTCAGCCGCCCCTGGCTGTCACCCCTGCCCATCACTCTTACAGGCCCAAGCGGCCCTTCCTGCCAGCGCCAGACCATTGCCCCAGGAGCCCTGGTTCCCCAAGTCAGTCCTCCCCTGCTCCCACCACCCACAGCTGGCCTGAGAGTGGGCCATTACCTGCTTCTACCCGCGCAGCTAGGGTCCCCAGGAGGCCACCCCCTCTGCGGGTCTCCGGTTCCTTACCTGTGAAATGACAGAAAAATTATGTTAGTTCTGAAAGGTGGCCCTTGTCAGGAACTGTGGTCCTGGCTTCATAGTCAAAATGCAGCACCCCTCAAAGTTGGGGGAGAGACAAGGGCTCCTCTCTCCTCTGTCCCCACCCCCGCCACTCCAGCCACTCTGAAGGTTTCTGGGAACTCCACGCTCTCTGAGGCCTCTGGACTTCCATGGATGATCTTCCCCTTGCTGTTCCCTCCATTCTCTTCTCTGCCCAGGACTCCTGTGTGCCCTTCAGGGTCCAGCTTGGATGCCTTGAATTTCTCACCCCATGGCAAGCTGGTTAACCTTGCCCTCCTTATGCTCCCCAGCACTTCACACATGCTCCAGTGGTACCCACATGTCCTGCATTGTGGGGGTGGCAGGCTCAAATTCAGATATTCTGAGCTGCTGTCCCCATATAACCATTTCAGGGCATGAAGCTGAACTCAGAGTTGGAAAATGTGGTCACTGTGGTTACCCTCCCTGACAGAGGCCCATTCATGTGAGGACTTGCTGGCATTTATAATAATAACAGCCAGCATTTGGAGTATCTTGTGTCAAACACTGTGCTAAACATTTTTTATTTGTACAACATCATCAAAACGTCACAATAGCTCTAAGAAAATTATGCCCACTTCACAGATGCAAAAACTGAGGCTCGGTGAGGTTGAGAAGCTCGTCCCAGGTCACATCACCAGGAAGTGGCAGAGCTAAGACTCAAACCCAGGTGTGTGCCCCCACCATCCACGCTCTTCACCAGCCCCCCACCCCCTGCAGCATAGGCTGCAGGTTTAAGTCTGGCTCTTCCACTGACAGTTATGTGACTCTGGGCAAGACCTTTCATTTCTTTGTCATCTTGCTTTGTCTCTCCTCTGCTGTAAAATGAAAAGATTATAGCTGGTGGCCTCTGAGGGCCCCTCCAGCGCGGATGTTCTGAGATTTCACTTCTTTCTGGAAAGCGTTGCTCTGACCAGCAGAACCAGCGAAGCTGGGGAAACTAAAGGCATGGGGGGTTCAGCCTCTGGGGGGCTGCTCTGGGGCAGCCCCTCCCCACGCCCCTCCTCTCACGCCCAGAAGGCTGGAGGCAGCCTGTGCCCTCTAGGAGGGCCTCCCTCCACTCTAGGAACAGCGGCAGAGTCTCCAGGGCTCAGGGCAGGGCAGGCGCCTTCCTCTGGTGGCCTTTGATGTCAGCCTCCGGGGAGACCTCAAGCAAGTTAAGGCCAGAGGAGTCAGATCCCAAAGTCCTGACATGTAACTGGAATTGGTCCTCGTCACACACTGGCTCTTTCTTGGATTAACAGCCCATGAGCATCCACCCTCCTGAATGCTGTCTGGGGAAGCGGTCCTCGCTGAGCCCTGGCCAGATGTGAGCTGGGAACGTAACCAGCCCCGTGCCACGTGCCCTGCCTGTGTCCCCACATGGGGACCCGGCCACACCTCCCTCCTGCCTCCTCCCCATCCCAGACCCGGCCCCGGACTGGCCTGGGGCAGTGGGGGCTCACTAGGGCATCTGGCCTCTCCTCAATGGGGGTATCCTCGCCCCAGCGGGTGTGACCGTGGGGCTGACTGGTGGATAAGCTGGCGCCTGGAGCAGGGCCCCATGTGCAAACACCATCTGTACCACTCACGCGGCCTCTCTGGGCCTCTGTTTCTCCTCTGTGACCAAGGGTATAATGGCCCCAACTCTGCCCTGGATGTGAGGGTCAGATGAGGGAAAGTGTGCGTGTGAAGAGCAGGTGCCTCCGACAGCTTGCTGCTGGGGGGTGGCCACGCTGGGGGTTCCCCAGCATCTCCCCCACCCCTGACCCTGTGCTCTCGCCTCCCCCTGACGTTCCTCCCGGGACTGGTGGGCGACATCCCTGCAGCAACCTTGTCAATGGAGCCCAGCCGACTGACAGAGGGTTTGGCACCTGCCCTGCTGGGTGCAGTCTCCTCAAAGTTTCAGGTTCCCTGTGGGGGTGGAGGCTGAGGAAGGTCAGTCATGGCCCCTGCAGCACCAGAGGTCATAGCTCGTCAGCCGTTTGGGATCCCAGTGAAGCCCAGGCCGCCCGTGATGCCAAGTCCAGGATGGGATCCAGGCTACAAGTTCCCTCCCACGTGGGATCAGGGTGGGAGGCGAGGCAGTCAGGCCAGTGCAGACCCAATTCGGGGGCAGTTGCCAGCCGCCCAGCTCCCCAAGACCATGAGAAGCTGCCGGCGACCAGCACCATCTTGCAGCACATGGTCCATCCCGGGCTTTCTAGGAAGGGGGCGGCAGCTGATGGACAAGGCGGCCAAATACCAAAGGGCTTGGGCGGCTCAGGGAGAGTCTGGGAGACCTGGGGAGGCAAGCAAGCGAGAGCCACACGCCAGCCTCAAAGGAAGCCCAGGGCCGCCATGCCCAGGGACCTTCCTCTGTGATTCCCTTTGGGGCACCCAGGGCCTTTGTGGGGTCCCTCAGGGCCCAAGTCTCTGGGCAAAATCCATTCCCCTACTCTCCACAGAGAACCCGATCCCAAAGGCCCGCTAATCAGGACGATCCTGTTGAGCCCAGACTGTCCCCCACTCAACTTGCTTACACACCCACACCTGGGTCACACCTGCTCCCGTCAGCATGCACATTCACACACTTGTAGTCACACACACAGATTCACACACGCACACACACACGCACGTAAACTCACATACGGCCTGAACACAGCAGAATGAGAACAAGAAGTATGAGCAGAAAAAGAAAAGGGAACAAGAGAATGTGAGGGAAAAATAAAAATCTGAGACAACGAGCTAAGACTAGGAATTCCCTCATGGTCCAGTAGCTAGGACTCCACCCTTTCACTGCAGGGCCCAGGTTCAATCCCAGGTCGGGGAACTAAGAGCCTGCAAGCCCACAGCACAACAAAGAAAAAAAAAAATGAGCAAGTGAATAAAAAGCTCAGACAGTCCATGCCCTAACTGACAGGAAGAGAAAGAGGGAGACAGAAAAAGACCATGGAGGAGCTCACAGGACCGAGGGTGCTTCCTCCCTAAGCCTCGATGTTCCTGTCTGTAAAATGGGGCTCCTCACACAGAGGGGGAGTGTTGGAGGAAGCGGTCTGAACGCTTGTCCTGGAGGACACCACACCACCAGGAAGGGGGAAAGGAAGGAAGGAGAGGGTGGGATACCCAGCTGGGGCCCGTGCAGGGGCAGCGGGGGGGATTTTTCTGGAAACTAGTTGGGTTGGCAGGATCTGTGGCTCTGTGATGTTTACCCTGTGGGAGGGGTGTTGACACATCCTGGAACACCGAGGGCCGTTGTCTCCAGAGCAAGAAAACTGGGTCACAGGGGAGCTGCTAAGGAAAACTGTCGCAGTGACCAGGCCGAGGACCCCATGCCCAGGGCCAGTAAAAGGAGAGGGAATCCCTGAAGGCTCATGACTCCACACACCCCCAGCTGTGAGAGCCAGAGCTGGAAGAAGAGGCTGGGAGGGGAAGCCAGAGACCCAGAATGGGCTCACCCCTTCACTCGTTCATCAAACATGTATGCCGGGAGATGCGCTGAGCTACATGCCGGGCACATGCTGTCAAACAAAACGAGCCAAGTCACTCCTCGAGGAAGGAGAACAGGCAGGAGCAAATAATCATGCAAGCATAAAAGGTACTAGTTGGTGGCCCACATCAGAGAGGTCAGGGAGGGCTTCTTGGTGGAAGTGACGTTCAAGCTGGCCTCTAAAGGGTGAAGAGTTAACTAGGCAAACAGCTGAGGGAAGGGCATCCCAGACAGAAGGAACAGCTGGTGCCAAGGCCCCACGCAAGGTGTGGCTGGACCACAGAGTTGAACTGGGGCCAGAGACCTGGACCCTGGGGAGGTATTTGGACTTTTCTTAGGACCAGGAGTCATGGAAGAGTATCAAGCAGATAAGTGACGGGACCCAAATTGTTCTAAATCGTCAGTCTGGGGAGGATGGCTGAAGGGAGGACAGCACGAGGAGCTATGGAACCATCATGTGAGAAACGGCAGGATAGTAGCCATGGAGAAGGAGCAGAGGGAACCAGTCTGGGACATGAAATCCACAAGATGTGGAGCTGGATGAGCTGCTGGGCCAGGCAGCAGGGAAGGGCTGGGGGAGGGGCGTCCTGAAAAGGTCAGGGGAGGCTGTGGGCAGACGGGCGAAGGGGGAGCAAGCCAGGGAGGGACCAGCCCACCCCTCTGACTTGAGGATGGGCCCCAGATAGTTGCAGTGTGCCTATGGCAGTAGTGTTGGTCGTTCAGTTGTGTCCGACTCTTCGCCCTGCCAGGGACTGTAGTCCGCCAGGCTCCTCTGTCCATGGGATTCTCCAGGCGAGAATACTGGAGTATTTCCCTTCTCCGGGGATCTTCATGACCCGGTGATTGAACCTGGGGCTCCTGTGTTACAGGGAGACTTTTTACCGTCTGAGCCACCAGGAAGCCCGGAGCGTGCTTATGAGCCCAGGCACTTTCTACCTCCAAATGGGGGCTGCTAAGAGTTAGTCTGGAATGTTCAGTCCACAAAAGAGCCGGGTGCTGGTCAGGGCTGATCTCCTGGAGGAGAGACAGGAACCAGGCCCAAAGTCACAGGGTCCCCGACGTGGCTGGGGAAAGAGGCAGGGAGCAGGCATCTTTCAGGTGAGGCCAAGCTTCGGGAAAGTGACCACGGAGAGAACTTGGCTGCAGCCAGGAAACAGAAATAGAGCGGTCTCCGATTGCATAACAGAAAGGCCCACATCATGGGTGCTTTTGCTCACTGCTGTGTCTCAGATCACATCCTAGGTGCTCAAAAACGTTGTCCAATTAATGAGTGAGTGAGGAGTCAGTGTGGCATCTTGCTCTTTACAACAACAAAGCAAAAACAGAAACCGCTGGAAGGTGAACTGACCCTCCTGAGGCCCTGGATTCCCCCAGGATCCGCCCCTCAGGGCCATGGTGGGCCCTCCCCTCTGCCCCTCTAGGGGCCCCCCTGCTCAGCCTGTGTTGGCTGTGAGGTTACCAAACAGGGATCTGAGCCCAGCCAGGAAGGAAAGGGGAATGAGGGAGGACGGTGGGAAGGAAGGTCATGGCCAGGTAACCAGACTCCAGCCTTTTAGCTGGACCTGCTTTCCCTGCTGAAATGCAATTCGCAAGCCTGGGCTGGGGAGCAAAGGGTGAGGGTGCCTGGGATCCTCACTCTGCTTTAAACCAGGCCTCAGGGCACCCCAGGAATCCCTGTCCGAGGAAGGGGAAGACCCGGGGTGGGGGGAACTGGAAAAGAGTTCATCAGCAGGAAGGGCAGCTGGGCTCAGCACCCAGAGGCACCGCAGCCAGGAGTGCAGGCTGGCTGCAGGCACCTGAAGGGCGGACTTCAGGCCTGCCTGATACCTGGTCCAGTGTCACTCGGACCTGAAGTCTGCCCCTTGCTGCGTCCCTGTCCTTTGCTCACCCCACCCCCCAGACCTTGTCCAGCCTGCCTCCTAAACATCTAAGAAACCCTCCTGTGGCTTCCACCCCGTGCCCGCTCTCCCTGCCAGGCCAGGACGCACCTGGAGGACAGCAGCTGCGGCTCAGCACCTGCCTGTCTGCCTGTGATCCTCAAATCCTCTCCCCAAAGCAGGCCAGAGCAAGCCCTCTACACACAGTGGAGCCCCGCTCTCTCTAGCGTGAAGCCCTTGGGAGCCTCTCGAGACGCTGAGGACAGAGAACTGTAAGGCATCCCTCCCCACTCCCATGCCCGCCCCTCTGAGCACTCCCCTCACCACGCTCCCCCACACCAAACCCGATGACCTTCCTTCTCCTTCAGGTCTCCTTCTCCGTAGGTCCCCTCCTCCAGGATACCTTCCCTGCTTCCCCCAGCCTGGTGACAGCACACACGTCCCCCCACCCCCCACCCCCGCCAACGCACACACACCACTCCCCCGTCCTCTCACCAAACACTTAACCTGGAACTGCCCTGTGACTTACCGAAGCCCCTGACTGTAACCCCCTGACAACAGACCCTGTTCTGGCAGGTTCCTGGCTCAGCCTAGCAGAGGATCCAGTACCCATGAGGGCCTCGAAAACACCTGCAGCACTGATTGTCCTCAAGCTGACTGTTGATTGAATGTCTTGCCCAAGACTGTCCTTCTCTGGCAGCCGCTGCTCGGGGCAAACTGGCAGTGACGTTGTCGGGAGTGGGGTGGAGGCGGGGAGACGAGGGAAAGGGAGAACACGACCCCCACGCCAGCCTGACCCCATAAACAGGGAATCAAGAGTTTACCAGGGGCCTGAGGCACTCGGCCGTCGGTGCCCAGGGCCTGACATCCCTCCAGACCCCTCCTCCCCTTCCTCCCTCTCCCTCCCAGGCCCTCTGGCCCTGCCCCAGAGCAGCCGGACACCAGCTGACAGCTGCCTACGCCAGCCGGCCCCTGTTGGCCCTCCCCGAGAATCAGGTGACCCCCTGTCCCAGGCCTCTGCAGTCCAGCCCTGCGGACAGACCTGAGTCTGGGCAGACCGCTCCACCAGTGCTATCGTGGACACTGATTTCTCCACATTGGGGCACTGGGAAGGGCCTTTGCCCAGCGGTCACTGACCGGGAGGACCGCTCTTCACTGGAGCCCTGTCTCCTGCACAGCCCCGTGGTCCCACTTGGGGTGCGGCTCTGGTGAGTGCTGCCGTGGGGAACAAACATGGGCAGGGAGGGCCCCAATGGTGCCAGGGCCAAGGGAGAGGCCTGTTCACACATTGGGACTCAGGGGTGGATCCCCAACTAGAGGTCAGCCCCACCGACCCCGTGGGGCCCCAGTGTGTCCGTGTGCATCCGTGTTGGGGGTATGGGGGCTGTTGGCACAGCTCAGCAGCATAGAAATTCTGTCACTGGCTTCTCTCCGCTTGCCCTCCCCTCCCTCAGGAGTCACCCCGCCCCTGGCCCCCTCCTATGTTGTTCTGGAATCTGGGCTCCTGCGTGAAGGTGGCAAGGCTGGGCTTCAGGGACACTGTGAGGGCAGGCGCAGGGCTGGAGCCAGTCTTCCAGCCCTCGCTGGGTTTAACCCTTCATGCTGGGCAGCTGTCCCAGGAGCTTTGGGTAGCAAGGGCCCAGGGAACGGCATGTCTCGTCCCAGCAGCTGGGAGGGGCCCCGGGACCAGATGACATCAGCACCTTCGGGGCCGGGGCGCGGGTGCCTCGGTGGAGCGGGGGCCGGGGTGGACACGGCCACAGAGGTGTGTCACCACCAGGGCCCCCCCGCCCCGGGTAGGGGCAGTCTTTAGGGGCCCCTTCTCCCTGGACTCTCCTGGGGCCACACCCAGGGAATTTAAGACTTGAACCTGAGCCTGCCTGGGTCCTCAGGCTCTCTGCGGGCCTTGAAAACATCCAGGACGGGTCCCTCCCAGGAGATTTGGATCCCACCAGGCAAGAGTCAGACTTCTACGGTTTTTAAGAGCTGCTGATTAGCCTTTTTATTATGAAAAACTTTAAGCCTACAAGAAAAAAATAGAAGGAATGACACAATGAACATTTGCATGTTCTGCGGCTGGATTTACAGTTTGTCTGAGTTTTGCCACATTTGCTTCATTGTATTCTCTAAGGGTTAGGTATTTTGAAGTAATCTATGGACGTCACAGCACTTCCCCTCAAAGCACCTCAGTTCAGGTCCTTATGTAACCCCAGTGCTTTACCCCACTGACGATATTATTGGCTCCCCAAGAGTGGCTATGTCCAGGCCACGTTCCAATTTCCCCAGTTGTTCCTAAATGGTGTTCAATGCTTTGTTTAGACGAGGATCCAATGGGGCGGGGGCGGGGGGAGGACCCCGCTTTCAATCTGGTAGCATCTCAGCCAACCCCCACCCTCTCCAACCCCGTTTCCCCCGTCGACAGTGACCAGCTGAACTGAACGGCCAGCTGCCCCACAGGAGGGTGAGAACAGGGCTGGCTCAGCAGCTCAGTCCGGAGAGGGAGACTGAGGCCTGGAGGGGAAGGGGCAGGGAATCTAGGCAGACCCAGGGTTCCGGGCCCCACTGCGCCGCGTCCAGGCACCCTTGCCCCCTCGTGCCCCTCCAAAGTGAGCTTCTTATCGGGGATCTGAGAAAGCCCTCTTCTGCAAAGGGGCTGTGGACCCTGGAGGTCCTCCCAGTGCTCTGCCCCAGGACACCCTGGGGGCAGCAGGCCAGGCTGAGCAACTCCCTGCCCCTCCGTGGTCGACAGCCTGCTCCTGCATCCTCCAGCTCCAAACACAGCGCCTAAGACGTCCTTTCTACGTGGTTTCTGTCTTGTTCATCAGCAGCCACCGAGGAAGAGCAGTCAACTTTCTGAGATCAAGCACCAGCTTGTTCAGGGAGCAGCAGGGGGAGGCCGCCCGGCTGGCAGATGAAGGGGGCGTGGGGTCCGCCTATCCCGGGGGAGGGAGCCAGTGGGCTGCAGATGCTGAAGATGCTTCCGCTCTGCTCAGCCAGACCCTCCAGCGCCCCCGCCCCACCTCCTCGGCCGGCCCCGTCTCTGGTTTTGAGGTCCTTCCCCTGTGAGTTGAGCCAGGCGTCCCATTGCTCAGCAGTGCGCCTCACTGGCCCTCCAGCCGCTGTCCCAGCTCTCTGAGGACAGAACGAGCAAACTCAGGGCGGCTGAGAAGGGCCCTGAGTCGCTGGACCAAGGTGGTGCCAGTCCAAGTGCCGCCTCTCTGAGTGGTTCTGGCCCGTCTGCTGCTGCCCTCTGCTGGGCAAAGCCTCACGCTTCACACTTGCCCAGCTCAGCTCCACGGCCTGAAGGATGGTGACCGCACATGCACACACGTAGGCATGTTCCACCCCCACTGTTGTGTTTTGACCTTAAAAACCATATCTCTTGTTAGAGTCCTAAAGATTCCATAGTAACCACCGACAAGACTGTCTATCTCTGGCTCGTAAGGCCGGTGGCTGCTCATGTGACTTAGAGAAAGGTGTGGGGAAGGGTGTCAGAGGCTGGAAAATGTGGTCTGGATGTCTAGCTATATCCAAGACCCTGGGAGGAGGGTCCAAGGTCCCTCCAAACTTCTCCAATATCCAAGCTTCCAGGGGCAGCGGTCCCCAGGAGACAAGCCTCCCTGGGAGGGGCTGTAGGCGAGGTGCCCAGTGTGCACGGGAGACGGCGGGGCCGATGTGCCAAGGTGCTGTCATGAGGTCCGGCTCCACTGGGGTTGGGAAGACAGAAGCCCTGCCCGCCCCACCCCACCCCACCCCACCCCTGCTGGCCCCAGCAGCCCTTCCAGGAGCTCTGGGCTCTCAAGTCATCTTTGCCGCATGCGTCTCCCGCCCCGACAGCAAGCTCAGAACATCATCGCTGCTGCTACGGACATTTGTCAGGGGCTGAAGGGCTTCTAAACTAATAATAGCTGTATTAAAATCGCATTAGGTCCTCAAGCTGGAGGAACGTTGGGAGATTTTAAATGTTAAGAGAAAAGGAGACGGGGAAGAATATCTTCCCTCAAAGGATAACATCGGCTCAGAAATAAGTCAGGAAAATGAAGTATTGCTCTGTAACTCTGGAAATCAAGCCTTCCCAGGAAATGGATGCTCTCCAAAGCCACATCTTTCAGCCACAACTGAGAAGGTGATATGTGACGCCCCCAGCATTCGGTATTGATCCCACCAGACTGGGACCATGCAGACCATGGGGCTCACCGTCCCACAGCCCTTGAGTCATTTCCAGGATGGATTTTAAAACTTGATTTTTTTTTTCTCCCCAGAAAATAATCTTGTGCCTTCCAAGCCTGGATGGCCTCAGATGATACACAGCCCTCTGCCATGTGAGCAACTCCAAAATTCTCCTGCCCATTCCAACCTAAGTGGTTTTAAATGGTTTTCGGGTCCTCTCATCTCTAATAGATTAAAAAATGCTCCCTTGGGCATCACAGAGACATTGAGTGGTACTTGTACCAAACCTCTGGCTCTGAGGGGCCTGCGAAATGTACCTTAGAGCTTCAGAGGCGAGAGGGCAGGCCATAAACCATGCTGCTTCTAAGTCTGCTGGCCGACACGTTTTATTTTGCAGCCTTCTTTTGCTGTAAGCTGTTTCTTAATTATCTCCTCCCCAGAGCGCACCTCTCCCCCTTGGATCTACTGAGACGCAGTCCTCAAAGCGTTTATACCTTGGTGTTCTCAGGCAACCCCCTCCTGCCTAGACTGATGAGGGGGTCAGACCTCCTCTGCCCAGACCCCAGCAGCACCCACCTCTGCCTCCCCGCTCAGCACTGCCTCTGGTCCCGTCTCCCTGCCTGTCCCCTTCCTCACTGCTCCCTGCACACACGCGCCCTGAAACAGGCCTTCCTCAAGCTCCCCCAGGAGCCTCCGTCTCCCCAGCCTCCATCTCCTCGGTCTCAAACCCCTGCCCGGGTCCCTCAGCAATATCTCTTCTAACCTTTCTAACTAGGACTCATTTTTCAACCTAATTTGTTCCCTAGGAGTCCCTCTGTGATATTCATTAGACTTTTAGTATCTGTTGATTGAGAAAATAGACGATGATAAAAACTACTAGGAACTTAATAACTCCTTTAAATGAATTTGTATTTTGGTAAACACTGAAGCATTTAGATACATTTGAGAAATGATCGCAAGCTGTGGATATTGCTTTTCTACTCTGAAGATAATGCTGCTGGTGCTGCTGGTGTGGCTTTGGGTCAGGGCTTGAGTGGCCCACGGATGGGAGCCTTCCTCCCGTGGCACTGTGAATCCACACTGCCTGACTCCTCATGGAACCCTGCCCCCAGGGATGGCACCCCCACCGCTCTGCCAGGTGCGAGCTCTCAGCAGGCTCCCACTGCTGACATGGGCAGCTGAGGTTCACAGCACAGAGAGGGTCTCAGATAGGAGCCTGGGCCCCGCTCAGGTCTCAGGACTCTCAGAGGGACCCAGAGTGCCCGCCGCCCCTCCTGCCTTAGAAGGGAGATGACTTGGTAGCGCAGAACAGCATCAACTTTGGAAGGAGACAGATTCACTGTGGCTGAATTCCAGCACCGGTGCTCACTCTCTGGACCCTGGGGAAGCTCTTCCGCTTGTCTCCACCTGAAAATTATTCTGAGAAACAGAGGGGGATGTTGTAAGGCCAGTGGTCTGCCGTGGATGCTTCACGGCTACACCACAGAGGATGTATTCAAGCCTGAGGTTGCTCCATATTGGGTATCTGGCTGTGAGTTGGTGAATTAGTCTGGATGGACTAGGTTGTGCTGTGTAACAAAAACACTCCCAAACCTCAGTGCCGAATATAACCTGGACTGCTTTCTCTGCCATGCACAGTCACTCAGGAAGTGACTGTGCCTCCCAAATCACCCTGGCCGGGCAAAGAGTACACGGGGCACTGCTCGCTCTAAACGCTCCTCCCGGAAGTGGCATCCGTCACTCCCATCCATGTGCTGTTAGCCAAACTTTGGCTAACAAGGGAAGTGTAGTCATACCACGTTCCTGCAGAAAAAAAAAAGAAAAAAAGATTATTTGTGAACAGTGTTGACAATAACCACAGTCAACCAGCTAGTTTCCAGATACAAGGAGCTGGCAACCTCTGATAAGATAGAGTTCGTGGCTCATTTAGTCCAGGTTGAACCCTTACAAGTTTAGTTTGTGGTTTCACCTGCCGTCTTCCCTAAAAAGCAAGAGACAAGTTCTAAACGAGGTGCTCCTTCTGTAATTTTTAATGAACTCCAGTTTAGCCTGTGGGGAGAGGTCGTGTGCGTGTGTGCTCAGCCGCTTCAGTCATGTCTCTTTGTGACCCTATGGACTGTAGCCCGCCAGGCTCCTCTGTCCATGAGATTCTCCAGGCAAGAATCCTGGAGTGGGTTGCCATGCCCTCCTCCAGGGGATCTTCCCGACCCAGGGATCAAACTCGTGTCTCTTATGTCTCCTGCCTTGGCAGGTGGGTTCTTTATCACTGGCGCCACCTGGGAAGCCTGTGGGGAAAGTTAGATACACAACGAAGTCTCCCAGGCAGAGGAACTAACATGTGCTGACCTGTGGTGACGAGACCTGAGCCCCGACGCCCTCTTCCACCTCAGCTTGATGGGTGGCCCCTGTCCCTGTGCCTGGCTTCACCGCTGCTGTCCTCTGTCCCCACCCTGGGAGCCAAATACAATGGCAGGCCCTGATGTCCGTGACCCTCCTTTCGGACCAGGAAGTGTCTTGCCACCCAGCGCCGCCTGGCCGTCTCTCAGGCCTCTGCAGTGACACAGCTGGTCCAGGGCCTTGTTTGACACCCAGCTCCGTGGCCGGGCCCCACTAGAGAAATTCACCCCTCGAGTCCTCCTGGAGTCATTTCATTCAGGACATGACCCAGCGACGGGGCAGGAAGACACAGGGATCTGGGGCCATTTGTCCACTCTTCCCAGGGTGGGGGCTCTAATCCCCACAAGCTGGGGTGCCTCGCCTTCCCCATCCCCCTCCTCCACCTTCCCTCAGCCTCTCCCTCCCCAGGAAGCACTCAGGACAGACTCTGGGCTGGAGGTCTGGGCTGTGGTCTGCGAGAGGAGGCCTGGGCTGGGGAGAGGGCCCTGTGTCTCCCCACAAAGCACTAAAGGGAACCCCTCGGCATGTCAGAGGGGCTGTGAGGTCCTGCCTCGGCGAACGCCTTGCCTGCCCTCCCAGCACCCAGGCCGAGTCACAGGAGTCGGTCCCAGGCACCGCCCACGTGGTGACAAATCCCCAGCGTTGAGGATGCCTGGGAAACGGGCTCTCCAAAGGGGGCTGTGCGCTCCAGCATCGATGCGCTCCAGCATCTATGCCCTGTGAAGGCTGTGGCAATGGGCGGTAAACCAAGGCTTGGTTCGCCCCAGGGGTCTCAGCTAGCTGGTGGGGGGCCTGGAGCAGACCCAAGCACCGGCCTCTTGCCCAGCGCTCCTGGGCCCAGAGGCACTGCTCAGAGGCCGAGGCTCTGGCCACTGACTGAAGTGCCTGTCCATGGCGAAAGGCAGGTCTGAGCTGGGAAAGCTCTATCAGCCTGAATTAGTCATTTAGCACTCGGCGAGAGGGATGGGGGAAATGGAGGCCTTCTCTAGCTTGGTCCCACAACAACTGATGGAAACCTTAGCTTCCTTGGGAGTCCAAGGTCAGCGTCAGTGCCTGGGAAAAGCCACAGAGTGACTACCTGAGCAGCAGCAAACCCACTTGCCCGGCTCAGGCAGGAGGCCAGGGGACTACGCCACTGCCCCTCTGTAACCCCCACGTCCCTCCGTCCCCCCCATGCCCCTTCCCACAATCTACATCAGGAGCCCGAGGACCCTCAGACTTCCCCCAAGCCACACCCTAAGGTGACCCTTAAGCGGAAGGGCCTCAGTTTCTCCCAGCTTCAAGTCCAGCCTTTTTAAAAAGCTGCTACCAAGCCTGGGGGCAGGAGGGTTTGCGTTGCTGTGTGTAGGCCATCTTGGAGGGACTTCTGGCTGATCCGGGCTCCCTGAGGAGGTTTGGCCAGGGCCCCTGAGAACGTCTGGCGGTGGGGGTGGCAGTGACGGGAAGGGGAGGCTCTGGGAACGACAGTGCCTCTTAGATCCAGCTGACGCCCCCTCAGCGGGAAAACCCCACGCAAGCCAGTACCAAGACCCAGCTCCAGGGGCCTCACCTGACCCCTCCTGCTGGTTTCCACAGACGCGTGGACCCCAGCCACCACTGGGGCACGCACTCACTCTAGCAGGTTGTGGGAGGGCTGGCCAAACGGTATCAGGGTAGGAGAAACCAGGCCTGGGGACAGGAAAACCCGAGTGCCTTGTCATCATGGCTAGTGACTTGTGAGTGACTTTGGCTAAATCTCAGCCTCCTTGGGGCTCAATTTCCTGACTCTCGAAGCAGACAAACAGCAGCCCCCGGCATCTCCGCAGGACGGCGGGTGAGTGTGCTCTGGGCTAGTGTGCCTGGGTGCCAATCCCCGGTCTCCCCTTGGTAGCTGGGTGCACACAGGCAAGTTACTGAGCATCGCTGTGCCTCATCGTCCTCACCTGTGAAAGGCTGATACTACTCATTCCCTCACCCGGCAGGTGTGAGGCTCACACGGGTGAAACGCCTGGCACATTGCTGTGTCGTGTTTGTTACCATTATTGTTATCATCTCCTCCCACACCGCACTGCAAGGGAACATCTATGTCCTTGGGGCTCCTCGGGGAGACAGGGGCTGAGGGGAGAGAAGGGTGAGGGACCGCCCTGGGTGGCTGCACAAGGGTCTGCTGAGGACGCCACCCGGGTTCCCGGGCAGAGCTGGGCTCGCAGAGGTGAGTGCGGGCCTGGCCAGCACTGACCCTCCGGGAGACTGTGTGGGCCGGGGCCTCGCTCCTTCCGGGAGTGGCTATAAATGAACTTCACCAGCAGGCTGTCCCTCTGCCTCCCAGCAGCGCCTCTGACTCCCTGACCTGGGGACAGGTCAGCTGGCAAAGGCTGGCACCACGTGAGCCCAGTGAGAGAAGAGGCATCGGGCTGGCTTGGTTTTTCTCTTCCTTCCTCCTTCCTGCCTCGGACGAGTTTGCAGGGAGGATTAGGTTTGCAAGCAACTGCGATGTCTTATCCAATAACCAGACCGAAAGTATCAACCCATCCCTGATTCTCCTCATGTTTACATGCCTCCCAACTTCTCTCAGCTCCTGGGGCACATCCCAAGGGGGACTCACCTCGGGTGGTGGTGGGCAGGGGGTCTCAGAGTAGGGCTGGGGAAAGCCCTCACCAACAGGCCCCAGTCCTCCCCACCCCAAGGCCTTGCCCCAGCACCCCCAGACTCCCTAGTCATGCTTTAGTCATGTGTCCGGCATAGCAATTCCACAGAACAGGCAGAAGACACCCGCTTTCCCTTCTGAGGGGAACTCTGTGGCCTGCCGAGCAGTAACCAAGTCAGGAATATCATCGTGGAGGGGCATGAACAGGCCAGGCTGAGGCTTTCAATGCCTCCCAGGCTGGAGGTCTAAGTGGCTGGTGGGACTTCTCTGAGCTGGGGGCCTGAACAAAGTGACAGGTACTGCTGTGTGTGGAGGCAGCCAGTGTGGAGGATGGAGGCAGCCAGCCATGCCCATGGTCTGGACTGAAGGTCAGTTAGAGAGTTGATCATGCCCAGCACTGCCCCGCCTGGTTGCATCCTCAGCTGGGAGTCCAGCAGAAGAGAGTATTAATAACTCCATGGTGACGGCACCACCGCGGGACTGTCCTCTCGAACATGACAAATGTGGCCACGAGAGCCTCCCCTGGCAGTGTCTCCTTGACTCTCTCCTGAGACAAAGTCAGGATATCTTTATATTTTTTAAATATATTTATTTGACTGTGCTGGGTCTCAGTTGCAGCATGTGAACTCAGTTGCAGCACATGGGATCTAGTTCCCTGACCAGGGGTCGAACCCGGGGCCCCCTGCACTGCGAGCTCAGAGTCCTAACCGCTGGATCACCAGCGAAGTCCTAAAGTCAGGATGTCTTTAGGGGCCAAGTTTCCAGCCAGAGTTTCCAGCGTTTGCCTAAGGTCTGGCAAGCCAGACCTCATAGAGGGTGAAGGGCAAGCAGACGATGGGGGACCCAATCAGGAGCACCTGCCTAGCTTCTGCCTCTGTTCCTGGCCTGAGGTGGGCCCCAGCAAGCCGTTGCAGGCTTCGCTTTCCTCATTTGCAAGCATCCATGATAAAGCTGGCCCTCCCAGGGCTGGTAAGAAAATCTGATCCCCAGGACAATAATGCTATAAATAATCATGATAGATCACATTTATCAAGCACTAAACTCCAGGCACTGGGCTAACATTTTCATAGCCTTTATATCTCAATTCTGCCCCTAACTCTGTGAAGTGGATATCATTGTCATCTTATTCTTTAGATGGGGAAACTGAGGCCCAGAGAGGTTTAGTAACTTCCCAGGGTCACACAGCAATGATGTTGTGGAGCCCAGATAGTGCCCAGCTTATGAATATGCTATATCAAAATGAAGCATTCCTGTACCCCTCCAGCCTCTGCAGGATGGCAAGTCCCCACCAGCAGGGACTCTCTTCTCATTGGGGCTGGGACCAAAGTTTCCAAAGAGGAAGGCCAGCCATGGGACGTGAGCAGTTCAGACATGCTCGCTACACTCGGCAAGCTTGTAATCTTAGGGACTGTCTTTTGGAGGTTTTTTTTTTTTTTAATGTTTTAATATTTAAATTCAAAAGGCACTTGTAAATAGTATTTAGTGAAAAGTCTCCCTCTTAGCCCTGCTCCCCCGAGGCGGAAGCTTTTGCTTGTAACAGACGAACAACTCCAGAAGAAATCGACGCCTGTTTACGGTCTTGTCTAACACCTGGGGGTGTGGCTGGGGACTTCAGGTGCCCTCGTCCCCACACACAGTCTCCCTCACATCCCTTCCCTTTCTCCTCTGTTTTCCAGGGACCCCCACTGCCGAGAGCCCTCAGCTAGGAAGACTCTTGTGCTCTAGCCACAGGAAAGGCCGAGAAAAGGAAAGTTGAGGACTACTAACAGCCCACTTCTGTCTTGAAGCTGCGACCTCAGCCCCAAAGCCCCCTTCTCTTGTGGACTGCAGGGAGCCACCCCACCCTCCCACGCTGGAGCATGGTGGTGCAGGACAGCGTGGATGCCCCTGGCGTGCCGCTGGAGCCCTTCCTGCACCAGGTCGGGGGGCACCTGAGCGTGATGAGGTATGATGAGCACACGGTGTGCAAGCCCCTCATCTCCCGGGAACAGAGGTTCTACGAGTCCCTGCCGCTGGCCATGAAGCGCTTCACCCCGCAGTACAAAGGTGAGTGTCCAGGCAGTCCCCTACAGTCGGTGCTCCCCCAAGGGGCCCGGCCTCTCCACACGCCCCCACCACCTCCTCAAGCACTGTGGTGTGTTGAAGGGTTGCCATGGAGACCTGTCCTCTGCACAGCCGCTGGCCTTCACTGCCCCAGGTTTTCTGAACTCTTCTAGCCCCCAGACCTGGAGGGTAATGCCATTTGGCATCCCCTGTAAGCTAGCTCAAGCCACCAGTCTTTGCAGGATTGAGAAGGGGATAAGGTGGCCCCCAGCCCACCCCACCTTGATGGGGCATTCTGGTCTGTGGCTTAGGTGTGCCATGCCCAGGTCTTGTGACCGTGGTTGGTAGACACAGGACTGGTGGAGACCTCCCTTGAGTGACCCAGGCGGATGGCGGGAACCTTGGGTCTGGGACAGGTTATGGAGGAGCCGGTTCACAGTGTGTTTGGGAAGTCAGAATCCCTACTGTCATCTGGGGGCAAAGCTGGGGTGCAGGTTGCTCCCCGAGCGCGTGTTCTGGATCTGAGCACAAGGTCTGGGGAGAGAACACTGTGTGGGGAGGGCTGCTGTTGGCTGACCTCCGGGTGGGGGGCACTCTGGGCGGCCGTTGGCATCCATGGGGCAGGCTGTTGTGTCCACCCCCAGCCTTTGGTAAAAGTGGCTTGCAGGGCTCAGGGCATGACTCTGCCAGTCGCCAGCCCCACAAAGTAAGGAATGCTCAGAGAAGAGACCTCCTTTAAAGGATTTTAGACCTGTGACCTCAAGCTTCTGCCCTCGTTGTGCAAGTATCTGTGGTGAAAGCGACGATAACGTTCAGACAAGTCACTTAAAAACCTACCTGCATTTCAAAGGTGGAGAAAACTGGGAAGGACAGGACCTGTCTATGGGTTTGCCAAAAAAGTCATTCTGGTTTTTCCATATCCTCTTATGGAAAAAAAAAAAGAACCCAAAGGAATATTTTGGGCAACCCAATACATTGGTGTTTCTCATAAGTATGATCTGGGGTCAAACAAGTTTACCAGAATCACTGATGTATGTATGTGGATGTCTGTGTGTGTGTGTGTGTGTGTGTGTGTGTAAATGCAGGCTCCCGGGCCCCATTCCTGACCTGTGAATCAGAATCCCTGGGTCAGAGCCCAGGAAGCTGTATTCAGCATCCAGATTCAGACCAACTGAGAGGGGCTCAAGGCCTTGAGCCCTGGGCACTGCTTCAGTTGTGGGCAGCCAGGACCTCCCGAGAGTCTGACACAAGACACACGAGAGATGGGGTGCCGGCTGGTGCAGAGCCTCCCCGGGGACCCTCTGGGGCCGCTGACCAGTGCTGCCCATCAGCTGTGGGTGACCACCCACCTTGTCAGAGCACCCGCTGGAGTTAACATCTGTCCCTTCACAAGTGACCTCAAGCCAGCAGAGGGGCGGCCGGATCTCGGGAGGGGGTCCCTCCTGCCCACAGCATTCCCCGCTGGTCCCACACAACTCTGGAGCTGAGACTGACTCCCAGGGCCACCCCAGGCGCGCGTGGAAGTGGAAGAGCAACCACACCCCAGGGCCCTCCCCACTCCCCATCTGCCTGCGCCGTCTTCCCGGGTCAAGATGGGCCGTGTTAGGACGGCCCCAGTCTGGGGAGCCTCGGGCACTGGTCAGCTGTCCAGAACCCTCCTCTGCCTTGCGTCCTTCTCAGCTTGGGCCCATCCTGGTACCCCCCGCTCCCTGCTTCAGAGCCCCACTAACTCTGTAGATTAATTTGAGTCCTCACTTGGAAATGGTGGTTGCAAACAAGTCAGGAGGGACCAGGTCAGGGAGGCCCAGAATGTCCATCAGGGGAGACCATGCAGCCCAGCTGCGGGTGAGGGTGAGGCAGAGCCCACGGGCTGGCCTGACACCCAAACGCGAGGCTTGGACGATGAGGAACCCTGATCCCCTCATCTGCCATACCACCAGCCACCTGGTGCCAGGGTGCAGGCGCCACCCAAGGAAACACACATGTGAGGAGACACTAGAAAAAGGCCCAGAAGTGGGGCCTGTGTGCCCTCAGACCCCTGGGGCAGGAGGGAAGAAGGTCGGGTCTGGGCATGGGAAAGGGTCCCTTGAAGGGCTTCGGGCTTTGCAGGCTTCTTCCTTCCCCTGATAGGAAAAGTAATGCCAAGGCTTCCCTGGCAGTCCAGTGGTTAAGATGCTGCACTTCCACTGCAAGGGGGCACGGATTTGATCCCTAGTTGGGGACTAAGATCCCAAATATGGCTCAATGCAGCCAAAAAAAAAAAAAAAAATCAAGAAAAGTACTACTGGTCAACCTTTAGCATTTACTCAGTGCCAAACACCCTAGAAGTTGTTTCTGTGATTGACTTGTTTAACCCTGACAACATTCTAAGAAAGGCACTCCCGTTGTCCCCACTTCATGGGGGAAGAAACAGGCCCAGAGGGGTCACCCAACTTGCCTCAGGCCACACAACCAGTAGAACAGAGCCAGGATTCAAGTCTGGCTCCCGAGTGAGGCCTCTCAGCCCCCAGCCCAGATCCTCCAGTGACCATCCCTGCAGAGACGACACCCCAGACGTCAGTGCTTGAAGCCGTCCAGCCCAACAAGGGAGGGGAAGTGACTTGCCCAGGGTCACTTAGCTAGTGAGTCGAGTGCCCAAAGGCCGCTACAGGGGTCTCCCTTTCCATCCTGATGGGACCAGCCCGGAAAGAGGGGCCATTGCTGACGTAGCCTCCACACGCCCCGGAGCCCACCCTCTTCCGTCTCACACCTGCACGCTGATGGCTTTGGGGTGCTGGGCAGGCACTGCATTCCCAGAGCAGCCTCCCCGGGCCTGGAGCGCGCCTGGACTCCTTGGGCACGAGAGCGTCTTGAAACTGTGTCCCTCCTCCCCTCTGCTTCGGGCGAGCGAGGACATGCTCCTAGGTCCAGCTGGTTAATGGATGAGCCAGATTCATATTACAGACATTGGCGAATTAATGTCTTCATGAGCTTAAAAATAAATACATGACAGAATATTCACGGAAGCTGCTCAGCCAAATCGGAATTGCTGAGATGCTCTGGGTGTGTCAGGGAACGCTCTCGTCTGCCCAGCTGACATGGTCACAGTCGAGGTGCTTGGGGGGCTAGTGAGCAAGCAGATGGGACTGGGGTCTCCCACCCACCTGGCTGGGCAGGGGCGGCAGTGTTTTGGGAGCCCGTGGGCATCTGAGACAGCCAAGGTGAGCTGGAGGCCAGGCTGGGGCCAACAAGGCTCTTGACAAAGGAATGATCCAAACCTCAGGGAGTCTGAATCCCACTGAGTGGCTGCTCTTGTCAAGGACAGGCAACTCGAGATTGCAAGGTCACTGTGAGCTATGGGGCTCCCCTGGTGACTCAAATGGTAAAGAATCTGCCTGCAGTGCAGCAGACCTGGGTTCAATCCCTGGGTTGGAAACATCCCCTGGAGAAGGGTATGGCAACCCACTCCAATATTCTGGTCTGGGAAATCCCATGGACAGAGGAGCCTGGCAGGCTACAGCCCATGGGGTCGCACAGAGTTAGACACAACTGAGCAACTAGTACAACACTCTGTGCAACCGTCCCAGGTTTCAGAGGGAAGTGGGGCTGAGGTGAGAGAGGGAAGGAAGAGAGACACAGAGCCAGGCAGAGGCGCGCAGGGAGATGGAGCAAGAAGGCAGAGACAGGAGTCTGGCTGTGTCATGCTGACGGCACGACAAATGAAAATGACTTTTGGGTTTTACTGGTTTGGCATTATTTGCACCTCTGCTCACCTCCATCTATTTTGACACTCAGACCAGATGAGATCAGACCAGAGCTGGAGCCTGGAGAAGCAGGTGAAGGTCACATTTCTTGTCCCACCAGGAAGGCCCCCTGGGCTCAGGGCTCCCCAGGAACTTGGTTTCTGGCAGGCCCGTCACCTTAGCCTCACAAATGAGAAAGTCTAGGGGGCCCCCGAACGGTAACTTGAACTTTGTGAGATCCAAAAAGGCCTTGCCTTAGGCCGGCACACCTTCCTGCCTCCCCGAGCGAGCAGGAGGCTCCAAGCTCCCCAAGAACCAGCACAGAGGCCGTGGGGCTCCCCCTCTCCTGGGACCTGGAGGGTGGGCTCTGGGGCCTGGGCTGGGGGGGCTCCTTCCTGGGATGAGCACAGCAAGGTCAAGGCTGGAAATGAAGCACTATGTCCTGGGCTTCTTGACACTGATCGCCTCTCATGAGGTGGTGGCTCCGTGGCCTCTCTGTTTGCTCCCGCGGAATAGAATGACCAGCCAAATGTGACTGGGGACACAGCAGGAGTGTCTTCATCAACCATGCTTGGGTAAACACAGCGTGACAACCCCAACTCTCCCGAGAGATCCTGGGCTTGGTGTGGCAGCCTGTTCCCTCTCCCACAGTCACGGCTGGCACAGCCTTCACCCCCTACCGACCGTGTGACCTGGGGCAAGTTATTCAGTCTCTCTGAGCCTCAGGGACCACAGTCAACGCCTTGCAGGCTTAGCGGTAGACACTAACTTAGCGGTAAACGAAACGCACCTCATGCTGGCACACAGTAGGTGTGAAAGACCAGGCAGTGGGTATCACTCCTGTGCTGCGTCCCCAGCCGCCACCAGCCCCTGCTCTCACCAGCAGGAGCAGCATGGGTGGGCTCCATCTCGGGAGGCAGGCTGCCATCCAGGGGAAGGACAGAATGCCGTGCTCAGGGGCGCTGTGACCGTTAGCATCACGATTGCTCCATGGGATACTAGGGCCTGGGATGAGCTAAGGAAGAGCAGAATTTTTAAGGAACTGGAGGGAAATGAAGGTCACCATCAGGCCGCAGAATCAGGGCTCTGGGAACCCGAGATGACAGGCCTGGCCCGGGGAGACCACTGAGCCAGGCGCAGATGGGCCTGGAGAGGGACTTGCAGAATGACAGAGCAGCCCTGAAAAGGAGTGTCTGCGCTGAGCAGCCCAGGAGGGCCCGGCAGGACTGTGCGCGTGGAAAGCAGTCTCCCCAGCGGCTGGCTCAACAGAAATGACCACTTAGAGGCCGGGAAGGTGACCCAGTGCCTGGCGGAGGTTATAAACACCTGGGAGGATGCAATTGCAGGCAACCCTCCCACCTGTCAGGGTCCCAGCAGAAAATGAGTGGTAGGTGCCAGGGGGTTAAATAAATTCTTTAAGGATCTATCAGCAGAACTGCACACAGGATGAAGGGAGAAACTGGGAGGGGGGCTTTCCTGATGCCCCAATTGTTAAGACTGTGCTTCCACGGCAAGGGGCACAGGTTTAGCTCCTGGTTGGGGAAATAAGATCCCACATGCCACGTGGCCAACAAAAAAGAGGTGGGGGGAACAGTTAAGGATGGTGAGGCAGCCAGGGACCAGCGGGACGGGAAAGCTACAACCATCCCTGGGCCGGAAAGGCCAAGTGAAGGCATGGTGCAGCTGACCTGGCAAGAAGGAGGCCACAGAGAAACAGGGCAAGTCATGGGGCAGCAGGGAGGGAACCCAAGGGATGAAGGTCCCAGCCTTTCTCCTCTCCCCCCATCTATCAGCCGTGACCCTCACTGGCCCAACTGGCAGGCGAGGAAGCCACGGGTACACTCCAGAGTCAGCCCCTTGGGCACAAAGCAGGGTGGAGAGAGACGGAGAGCAGGTTGGTAGGTGAGAGAGCCAAGAGGGGTCCTCACTGCACCAGCTGCAGGGAGAAGGTGGGGGCAAGGACTTTACAGAGAGCCAGTTTTCATAAAACCACTCGTGTGACAGTCTCCTGGGCCATGACCATGTGTACCTTCCATCTTCACCAGGACTCTGGCAAGGCTGGGCACCCACTGGATGCCAAGCCCCACGGAGGGAGGCATGGATCCTGCCATCAGAGCAAGAAGTTCACAGGGGATGACCACAGAGCCATGAATGTGGGGCCAGAGCCTATGACCTGGCCTGGCCAATGTCCCAGAGGAGAAGCCCGGCTAGTGCATGGGTTCCTGGGGGGGTCCACACGTCCTTTGCTGTTACAGCCAGCATCCAGAAGACGAGGTCACGCTTGGAGTATAAACACCAGAGGTTAGGGAGTTCCGTGGCAGTCCAGCAGTTAGAACTGCAGGTTCAATCCTTGGTTGGGGGGCTGAGGTCCCACAAGCCTTGTGACATGGGCAGAACAAGCAAACACCGGTGGTTAGGAGGTACCGCTGGAAAAATCTCACTTGCCTTCTATTTTCTACCAAAGAACCACATTCTGTCCATAATCCTCATGGGCTGTGCATCTGTGCATCATGTGTCTCAGCATGAAAGCCAGGGATGCGGGAAGGATGAATCAAGGGGCAGTCTGGGCGGCAGGAGGCTGTTAGAGGAAGGCTTCCTGGAAGAAGCTGCTCAGATAATGATTACATAGAGGAGAAGGCAAGGGTGATGGAGACAGAATGAGATGCACCCCTCCACCCCGACTTCCCTCACTGCCACTCACAGGTGGGGCTCTTCTCTGCAGAGGACCAGCTTAGATGCCCCAAGGCTGGGTCCGAATGGGGTGCCACGGGGTGCCTGGGTGATGTGGGCTGTGCCCAAAGGAGCAGGAATGCGAGGATGGAATAAAGGCACGCGGCTGCCCTGTTTCAAGCGTGAAGGGGCAGGGAGAGGCCACGAAGCAGGGGCCGTGCCAGCATCAGTCCAAGGCCATTTCCGGCAGGCTCCTCGGGCTCTGGCTTGTTCCGGAGCAGGATCTGTGTCAGGCCAGTCCCTGGAGCGCTTTCTAGAGAGAGGAGCTGGGAAAGGGTGCAGGTTGACCACTGCCATTAAACTGTGGTTCAAAAGGACATCGCACCATGTCCACCCCTCCCCTCTGCAGGCATCATCACCGTGCACCTCCGGAAGGACAGCCACGGCCGTCTCAGCCTGGTTGCCAACCCCCTGACTGAGAACCGGGGCCCCTTCACGGTCTCCACGGAGTCGGCAGCGGTGGCCATATGGCAGACCCTCCAGCAGACCGCTGGCGGTGGCACCCTCCCCCTCGCCCAGTGGCAGCACCCCCAGCGGGCACACTCGCTCAAGGAGAGGTGAGGTCACGTGGCGGGATGCCAGAAGCCAGGCTGCGCATCCCTAGCCGCGACCAGCACTGTTCACGCCCGTGCCAAGGCCAACGGCTCCCCTTTGGGGCTAGAGTCGAGAAAATGAGAAATTCAGACAAGGGCTCTGTCTAGCAGAACCCCTGTGACCAAAGAAAGGAATGCATTTTCTTTGGTGCCACTTCCAGAGGGAGGATTTCGATGCGTTTCTTCTCGAAAGTGGGTAAGCGTGCCGAGTCCTGTACAGAGAAGGCATTCAGTGTGTATTTGTTTAATTAAAAATCTATTTCACTGAGACCACAGAATGTATCTGGAGGGGGGAGATGTGCAGAGCAGAAGCCCCAGAATAGTTGACATAAAGGAAAAAGTGTGGCTAATGCCTCTCAGAAAGCCTCTTCCTTAGCGGTCGAGTTGGGGTGTGGAGAGAGGTCCACCAAGTGCCAGGGGGCCCTGGAGATGCAGGCGGCTCAGGGCACCTGAGATCCTCGGAGAGGTCTCCGAAACCTCCGATGGCGTCAGCTGACCTTTCTCAGAAGAAACGCATCCCTGGGGAATTTTAAATATTTATGGGAAACAAAAGGGAGCTAATACAACGAAAGCACCTCCCTTCCCCAAGGAGTGCAGCGGATCTAATTAAGCCTCCCAGCTTGGCGTCAGGAAGCGGTGTGTATCATTTCCCTGCTGCAGACCCGGGGAGCTGAAATGTAGAGGAGGAGAGAGGGTGGACCGTGGATCTGTGCTTCTCACCCCCGATGAGGTCACAGGAACAGCCTAACCCCCAGCCTTCTGATCCCAGGCAGGGTCAACCCCTCTATATTGTGTGAGTTATTCTGGACTTTAGAGGGACCCCGTGAGGCCGGCAGCCTGGCCTGGCCTGGGGCCTGAGCGGGGCAGGGGGGCACCAGGGTCCTGGGGGGCATCTGGGAGGGTAGTCAGGGGCAGTCCACAGCCTGGTCCAGCCAAGAGAGCCCTACCAGCCACCAGGGTCCTGATGCTGAGTGCTCCTCTCGCCCACAGCCCGGCCATGGCTCTCCTGAGGTCCGAGCTCCACCTCAAGGCCCAAGTCCCCTCGCTGGTGGAAGATGTGAACGGGAACCTGATGGAGAAGGGAAGCTTTAACCCGTGGGGCCTCCACTGCCACCAGGCCCACCTGAGTCGCCTGTGTGCCGAGTACTCGGAGAACAAGCGGCACCGTATCCTCGCCCGCTGCCCACCCGCTGCCCACCATGCACAGTGCTGTGCGGGACGAAGGGGCAAGGAGAGGGTGGCCGAGACAAACGTGCTGAGGCAGGGCCAAGGGAGAGGCGGGCCGGGGGAGAGACAGGGATGTCACGGAGAGTGGGAAGCACAGCCCTCCAGGCTGGGCCCTGGAGGAGAGCTGTGCTGTGCTCGGCTGCTCAGTCGTGACCAGATCTTCATGACCCTTTGGGTCATAAGCCCACCAGCCTCCTCCGTCCAGGGGATTTTTCAGGCACGAATATCTCCCCCTCCAGGGTATCCTCCTGACCCAGGGATCAAACCTGCATCTCCTATGTCTCCTGCATTGCAGGCAGATTCTTGACCTGCTGAGCCACCAGGAAAGCAAAGAGAAGTCAGAGGCTGGGGAAGGCAGATGGGGGCGGGGGGCGGGGTGAACTGAGTGCCTCTGTTGGGTCACTGGTCCTGTCTCTGCCACCTGGGCAGTGAGGATGGGCAGGGCTGGGGTCTCTGTGGGCAGTTAGGAAACATGATTGCCGCACTGAGGCAGGGCCAGGGGGACTCAATGAGCGGGTGGGTCCCCATACTTCAACTCCTTTTTATGCTCCCAATCCTGCCCACAGCCATCACGGAGCTGATGGGTGAGAATATAGCAAGGCCCCTCTCTTAGGAAGGGACCTCCGGGTGGACCCTCAGGAGAGGTACTCCCCTGTCCCCCTCAGCTTGCCACAAACTCAGGGAGCATATTCAGGCTTGGAAGGCCCCCTCTGTCACCACTGGGCTCCTTCCCACAAACTGGTGGCTGGTTTTGCGGGAATTACTAAGACATCTGCAATCTGCATCCCTAAGCTTTTTGCAGGATAATTATTCAGCTGAAATTAATATTCCTGCAACTCATCTCTGAAGCTAACATCAAGGCACTTCTCCCAAAAGGTACTGGCCTATTCAGTGACTCGAGGTTTTAGCCTTCTGATTTTCTGCCATAAAATGTAAATTGGGCATGGCCTGCCGAGGATTTCACGCCTGCATTTAAATTTCAACCTCAGAGCAAAAAGGGAAAGGAAAAGAAACTCACATCCTAATAAACTCTCCCTTAAAAATGGACTTATGAGAGCAGCCTGCAAAGTCAATGCCTTGAATTCTTCATAGCGACAACAGGCTGGTCTGTAGTGAAAGAAATAGGGGTGAAGGGCTGGGGTCCAGCGAGGGGAGTCTCCAGTCGGCTTCAGAAGCCCGCTGACCACCTCCTGCGGGGAAGTGGCCTTTGTGTCCCTGGAAGCCTTCCTTAATGCCGCGCAACCAGGGTTCCTGTTGCTGGAAAACGTCGTGTCACAGTACAAGCACCCCTGCATCTTAGACCTGAAGATGGGGACCCGGCAGCACGGGGACGATGCCTCGGAGGAGAAGAAGGCCCGCCACATGAGGAAGTGTGCGCAGAGCACCTCGGCCCGGCTGGGCATGCGCATCTGCGGAATGCAGGTCGGTGGGGGAGGGGCGACCGTGGGACTGGGCATCCCGGGAGGTCCGCTGGAGGCAAGGGTGTCCCCCAACCAGACACCCTCGCTTTCACTTTGTGGGAGCAACAGAGGCAGTGGCCAGGCAACTCTTTCCCCAAGGAAACATATCCTGATCCAGGACATGCTGGGTTATTTTAAAGAGCACCTTTCAGGACAGTGATGTCAAAATCCCACCATTTGGGGAAGAATGTAAATTGGAGTAACCACGATGGAAAATGGTACAGAAGTTCCTCAAAAACTAAAAATAGAGCTACCATATGATCCAGCAATCCCACTCCTGGGGATGCACCCAGACAAAACTGTAATTCGAAAAGATGCATGCGTCCCTATGTTCATAGCAGCACTATTCACAATAGCCAAGATATGAAAACAACCTAAATGTCCATTGACAGATAAATGGATAAAGAAGATGTGGAACATATATACAATGCTATACTACTTAGCCATAACAAAGAATGAAATAATGCCACTTGCAGATGTATGGGTGGACCTAGAGATTATCATACTAAGCAAAGTAAGTCAGAAAGAGAAAGACAAACGTTATGTAATATCACTTATATGTGGAATCTAGAACATGACACAAATGATCTTTTATGAAACAGAAATGAGCTCACACAGAGAACAGACTTGTGATTCCCAAGGTGGGTAGGGGTGGGAAAAGAAAGGATTGGGAGTTTGGGATTAGCAGATGCAGACTGTTATATAGAGAATGATAAACAAGTTCCTACTGTACAGCACAGGGAACTATATTCAACATCCTGTGATAAACCATAGTGGAAAAGAATATAAAAAAGAATCTATATATATAACTGAATCACTGTGTTAAACAGAAGAAATCAACACAACACTGTAGATCAATAAATTTTTAAATAAAATTTTTTTAATTTTTTAAAATATTTAATTAAAATAATTTTTAAAAACCAGATGAGTTTTAAACTCATCTCAAGGTCTCTGGTAGCTGGAACTTTCCGCCCAGGCCGCGTGAGTCCTGCCCATGTTGAAGGAAGACCTTTGATGACAGTGTGTGAGCAGGGCTGGGAGAGAACTGAGGGAAAGCTTCCCTGCGTGCTCCGTGGGGTCCTCATTCTCTTGAATGATGAAGCTGAACCCTCTCCTTCTCAGATGCTAGGAGGCAGCCAGCTTTTCAAATCCATATTAGCCATTCTCTCTTCTTACTCTGCCTTTTCTGCTGCTTCTTACTACCTGTTCTGGTTAACAAAGTGGTAAAGTTGTAAGCGGCAAAGCCCAGCAGAGGAATGGCTAACTTCTTATTGCCCAGACTCCACGCTTCATTTTTGCTGCTCTGAAGTGGCTTATGGCTGGGGCTGCAGGAGAACAGGAGGAAATAAACTTTCTCTACTGGTTCCCTCTTAGAATCTATCTACTCAAGGCAAAACCAGACACGGATTTGACGGTAAACACTATCGCTTTCCTTAATTGAAACTGCCACCCCTTGAAACTGGAAGTTGAGTCTATAAATTTGAGGCCCAGATGCCCCTAGGAGAGCTTGGAGCACAGTTCTCGAGAGGATGGAGTGTGATGCGTTGTGGTGTAAATGGAACTTCTCTCTGGACCTCAAACCTTCTGAAATTGATCCGATTTATTTGGAAAGTGAGGCCTATCCTGTGTTTAGGACAGGCCAATTTAGCAGCTGATCTTCAGCCCTCCAAAGGCAACACCAAGTCTATCATATCTTTCTGATTTTTTTTTCCACTCATGTTTTCTGTAAAGAAAACCATGTAATCTGAAGCCAGGGAAGACCTGAGAAACTGGCATGGCCAGGTACAGGCAGCCTTTCCCAGGTGTGCCAGGAGGAGGGGTGCCAAGTCCACCCTCTGGCCATGCCAGCCACTGGCCTCCATTCAGCCTCTGCCTGCCTCTGCCATCTGAATGAAATGGGAGCGGCTGTCACTGTTCCCGCCATCAGCATCTCTCCTCCATCTGCTTCGTTCTGGTGGCCAAGACGTGATAGGGGACTGGGGAGGAGCTGGTGCCAAGGAGAGGTGCCACCAGCCCACAGAGCCCACTCCATCCAGGCTCCCCTCAACATCACCCACCACCTGAAAACTCCAGGCACACCTGATTTAGCCTGTTTTTCCATCTTCAAACAATTCACCCCACTCCACCCCTGGAGCCATCACAGTTTCCTCAGAATCTGCAGAGAAAGGACTTCATAAACTTTGTTGGGGAAATTTTAATTTACTTGGCTTCCCAAGGCCATTGGCTGTGATTTCAGATTCCCACTAAAGCTTTCTGGCTTGGGTTTGCTAATGTTTGAAGAGGGCGAGAAGCCAGGACTTAAATCATGATTTGGCGGTTGACATTGGAAATTCACAAGAAAGGAGATCCAAACCTGTTCCTCATGGGCAGAGGGTCACCTCTGTAGGATGAAGGATCTTTGGACCTTGAATTTCTATTAACGGCTTGCACAGAAAACATTTTTAAGTGTAAAATTTATACTGGTGCTTGGTGAAAGATTGTCTTGCCAGTCACTGCAGCCATTCCTGCTCGGCACCTCTAGAAATGTGTTTCTGTATTAAGTTTGCTTGAGATGCTGCCTCTGTAGCAGATGTGATTTTTTATTTTTTAAGTTTGCAATTCTTAACATTTTCTGTCTTCTTTTTAATGTAAGGTTTATCAAACCGATAAGAAGCACTTTCTCTGCAAAGACAAGTACTATGGAAGAAAGCTCTCGGTGGAGGGCTTCAGGCAAGAGCTTTACCAGTTCCTGCACGATGGGACCCGCTTCCGGACGGAGCTGCTGGAGCCCATCCAGCACCAGCTCCAGGCCCTCCTCTCGGTCATTAGGAGCCAGAGTTCATACCGGTTCTACTCAAGCTCTCTTCTCATCATCTATGATGGGCAGGAGACTCCACAGATGCCCCACGGCAGCAACGCCATCAAAGTTGATGTTCGGATGATCGACTTTGCTCACACAACATACAAAGGCTCCTGGAATGAACACACCACCTATGATGGACCAGATCCAGGCTATATCTTTGGCCTGGAAAACCTCATCCAGATCCTGCAAGGTATTCATGAGGGACAATGAGACTTGTTGAGCCCATCTGGACTTTTCCAGAGAAGAGCTCTCCAAGGGGACCTATTGGTAGTCTAGACGCCCCCTGAAATGTGTCTGCAGTAATTATGTCTATGTTCAAAAGCCATCTCTCCACATGACAGGCTGTACCAACAGCTGCTAACAGCTCTGGAGCTAATGCACGTTCCCTGGCACCTTGCGCTCGTGCTGGCCCTTACAGGCTGCACGCGAGGATGAAGTGGTGCCTTTCTGGAGTGAGGAAAGCTGCAGAGGAGCTGGGGCAGCGTCACGGTGAGATTCTGCGGCCCTTGCACTGAAGGACACTTTCTTGTTGTCATGCTGCACTCTCACAAGCTGTGAGGGCAAAAAACACCTTACTTGAAGAAGCCTGGAAGAATGTGTTCCCGAGTTTATGGTTTTTCTGCTTGCATGGGCTGCTGGCTCCTGGAGCAGACAGAGGCTAGTAATGTCTCTTACCTTTCTCAGAGCGGTAGGTGGGGCAGGGAGACGTGAGACAGAGCTTCCGTCTCACCAGCTCTGACCCCAGGTTCCAAATGGACAAGGACAATCCCAGACACAGCACTGGCAAACCGAGACTCCAGCTTCCCCATTTTTGCCCATGGAAGGGCAGGTTTTATGGGAAGTGATGATTCTGCCAGATTCTGACCATGAAATGCAGCTTCCGGTGGGGGTGGACCGCGCAGAAGGAAGATGTGAACTTACACTCTCCGCTTTCTATTTATTTACTGGGGGTGGGAGTGGGGGTGGGGTGGGGGAGTTAGAAGAGAGGCCCCTAGAGGACCCAGGAAACCAGGTTCAATGTTTACAAGACGGGTGGACAGTGTAAATACAGACCCGAGAGCAAACGGTTCTCATTAATTCCTTCTCCTGCAGTGTGGAAACCTATTACAATACCCTCGAGTCAAGCACTGAGATATGTTACCCAATTAGGGAAATAAATTTGTTAATAAAATTGCTGAGGTCACCAGTGATTATTTGGTGTGCCTTATTACCCCTTCTGTTTGTTGATTCTGATCATCATACTGTATGGTATTTTCAGTTTATGAGTGACTAGAGTATACCACCACAAGAACAGTCCACTGATTTCCTCCTGCAATGCAGGAGACCTGGGTTCAATCCCTGCGCTGTGTAAGTCCCCTGGAGAAGGGAAAAGCTACCCACTCCAGTGTTCTGGCCTGGAGAATTCCATGGACTACAGTCCATGGAGTCGCAAAGAATTGGACACAACTGAGCGACTTTCACTTTTCACTTTCATTACCCTGTTTGTTGATTCTGATCATCACACTGTATGGTATTTCCAATTTATGGGTGACTAGAGTATACCACCGCAAGAGCAGTTCAGCGATTTCCTGCAATCCTTCAGGGAACCTGGGTGAGAAATAGTGGCTAATAAAATAATGTGCGTGTATCACAAGGCAGGCACCAGACCTAAGAAGTAAGTGGTCTCTTCATGTGAACCTTACACAATGCAAAAGGAAACAATTTTTGTATTCTCATAGCTAATAAACTTTCAAAAATCCACACAGCCTCTCCGCCCCTCACAAAGAAAAAAAAAATACACACCAGCAGAAAGAAAGAATGCCTGGATAATAAAAAAACTTCTTTACATTTTAGTTTACATTGCATGGATTTCCAAGCAAGGTAACTTGCCTGATTATCTTTGGCCTCCGTAAAGTTGTGACTGAGGTTCATGCCCTGCGTCCTTGGTGAGTAAATTGAGTCAAACCACAGTGACAGATTTGGTTTTCTTGGGCTCCAAAATCACTGTGGATGGGGACTGCAACCATGAAATTAAAAGATGCTTGCTCCTTGGAAGAAAAGTTATGACAAACCTAGACAGCATATTAAAAAGCAGAGAGATTACTTTGCCTGCAAAGGTCCATATAGTCAAAGTTATGGCTTTTCCAGTAGACATGTATGAATGTGAGAGCTGGACCATCAAGAAGGCTGAGCATCGAAGAACTGATGCTTTCAAACTGTGGTGTTGGGGAAGACTCTTGAGAATCCCTTGGACCGAAAGATCAAACCAGTCAATCCTAAAGGAAATCAACCCTGAATATTCATTGGAAGACTGATGCTGAAGCTCCAATACTTTGATGCGAAGAACTGACTCCTTTGAAAAGACCCTGATGCTGGGAAAGATTGAGGGCAAGAGGAGAAGGGAGAGACAGAGGATGAGATGGTTGGATGGCATCACCGACTCAATGGACATGAGTTTGAGTAAACTCCGGGAGTTGGTGATGAGCAGGGAGGCCTGGCGTGCTGCAGTCCATGGGGTCGCAAAGAGTCAGACACGACTGAGCGACTGAACAACAAATGCTGAGTGGCAAAAAGAAGTCAGCTGACAACGAGGTTATTTCCCCATGATGAAAGGGAGCCCAAACTACCGATTTTTCTGGGCCACTTCCTTGAGAACCTAGCACTGCATCAACCAAGTCCAAACTCCCTGGCTGAACTTCTGATTCCTGTCCCCACTCTCAGCCTTGGGTGCTGAGAGAGCTGCCGGAGGGTGAGGAGAGAATGTCAGCTGGAATATGAGTCTTTTTTTTTTCCTCAATATTAATTTGTTTGCTGCATCAGGTCTTAGTCACAGCGCCCAGGATTTTTGTTGCATCATGTGGGCTCTCTAGTTGTGGCACGTGGGCTTAGTTGCTTCTCGGCAACTTAGTTGAGATCTTAGTTCCCTGACCAGGGATCCAACCCATGCCCCCTGCGTTGCAAGATGGATTCTTAACCACTGGACCACCAGGAAAGTCCCTGGAGTCTTTATCTTTTAGGACTGGCTACCCATGTGGCTAACTACGCTGCAACTGGTCTCCATGATGGCTCCATCTTCCTGCCAATGTGATGTCCTGCTACCTCTTGATCCCACGGTGCCCTTCACAATGGCCTTCTCCCTCCTTTGCAACTCTTTCAAGGTCCAGCCCAAATGATTCCCTCCTCCTCCTGAACATGTCACCAACATAAGTGCAGTCTGCTGCAAGGAGCTACGTTGGCTACCACTCTAGACTGTTCTTCCTAGACTCCTGGACTCAGAGGGGCAACTGTGGTCTGAAACTTGTGCCAGGCTTTGCAGATTCAGCAACTCAGGTGGATGAGTCCACCCAAGTATTGCAAATCTGGGAAGAGGGAGAACAGAAAGATATGGCGAGGAGAAGGAGATGCGCATGTGTGCATCAGCTCTCTAATCTGCGTTTACTGAAAAGGGGCAGAAGGGTGAAGGAGCCCCAGGTAGCCAGCAATCTGCAAGTGCATGCCTGTCCTGCTCGGCTGTGCCCTGCTGATCTCTTTGCTAAGTGCTGAGGACGATTCAGCTCTTGGGAGCTAGATTCTAATTGAGGAGGCAAGAAAAACACAAACGAACTGACCACAAACCACTAGGACATACCCAATGATACAGCGGATTAATCCTTGTGGTACAGATGATCAATCCTGTAATAAAGTTGAACCATTTGCAGAGAGCTGAGTTGTCATGGAAACCTTTGGAGGAGGTGGGACTTCCTCTGGGCCCTGAAGGGGGACAGGAGTGGCTAGGGGCTGGGGCATTGGTGGGGATGCAGAGTAGAGGGAGGGGAAGGTCCAGTGGGCTGGTGAGTCTGTGGACAGACCAGGCCATTCCGAGGGGGATTTGTGGCTGGGAGTAGAGATGAAGTAGAGAGATGGAGTGAGCCCAGAGGGTGGAGACCCTTGGCGATCTGGCTGAGTAGCTCATTCATTTGTTTATGAGGTCATTCATCTGTCCTTCTCTCCTTCCATTCATTCATCCAACAGATATTTTCCAAGTGCCTGGTACAAGCCACATGGTGCCAGGGCTTTGTAGGAAACCAGGAAGTGTGGGAATGGTGATGCTATTCATAAGAACCTTTTGATTTAATGAGAGACTCAAAGTGAAAGTGAAGTCACTCAGTCGTGTCCGACTCTTTGCGACCCTGTGGACTGTAGCCTACTAGGCTCCTCCATCCATAGGATTCTCCAGGCAAGAATACTGGAGTGGGTTGCCATTTCCTTCTCCAGGGGATCTTCCCGACCCAGGGATTGAACCCGGGTCTCCCGCACTGCGGGCAGACGCTTTAACCTCTGAGCCACCAGGGAAGCCCAAGATCCTCATAGGAAAATATCACTGGTGCTTCAGTGGGGAGTGGGGGCCCTCTGCTCAGCTGCACAGAGGGTTAGACAGGAGAGGAGAGGCAGTGAGGACTCCCCGCCACGTGGGATGATCACAGAGGTGCTGCTGGAGATGTGCCTTGGAAGGGAGGCAGGACTGAAAAACGAGAAAGAAGGGCGAGTGTTCCAGGAAAAGGAGCGACAACCACAGGAACGGGGAACCGAGCGTTCTGCTTGGGGCACAGCCCTGTGCCGGCCATAGGAGATCAAGATGGCACACCAGCGGAGATTAAGAGGGAAATGAAGAAACCCCAGAACGTGAGTGCTAGAAAGGGCATTTGACCCTCCCGCCTTTCTGCTGGATCTCGCCTAGGTCACCGTAAGAGCCTCTCTTACACAGACTGAGGAGCTCTCCTTTTATTAAAAAAATATTTATTTACTTTCTTGGCTGTGCTGGGTCTTACTTATGGCTCGCAGGATCTTCAGGATCTTTGTTGTGTCATGCAGGATTTTTCATTGCCAGGCATGGGATCAGTAGTTGCCCCTTGAGGGTTTAGTTGCTCTGCGGCATGTGGGCTCTTAGTTCCCCTACCAGGGATTGAAATCATGTCCCTTGCATCGCAAGGCAGGTTCTAAACCACTAGCCGCATTCTCTTCTTCTTTTTTTAATATTTATTATTTATTTGTCTGTGCTGGGTCTTGGGTCTTAGTTTCAGCATGTGGGTTCTCTGGTTGCAGCATGTGAACTCTTAGTCGCGGCATGTGGGATCTAGTTCCCTGACCAGGAAACAAACCTGGGGCTCCTGCATTGGAAGCTGGGAGTCTTAACCCCTGGACCACCAGGGAAGTCCCATGCTCTTCTTTTTGAACTGAGAAACACAGAGGCATTAGTCAAGGGAGGCTGTTTACAAACAGTGCTCAAATATCCGTGCTTCATGCTCCAATCCACTTGAGTCAGCAGACAGCCTCTGCCCCACACCGTCATCCCAGGACCCAGGCTGCTTCCATTCCGTGACCCCACTTCAACCACAGGCCTGAAAGCCAGACAGACAGCACGTAGAAGGCACACCCACCTCCCCTGGGTGAGAACCCATCCTGTGGCCCTCCCCAGATCCCCAGGGTGGGGGGAGGCAGGGGGCGGGTAAAGAGTCACTTAATTGTATGTGTAGGGTGAACACGTGGATTTGATGAGACCCTAGCCATTCTCTACTGTAACCTCTTTCTCCATGATCCTCCCATCAAATTGACACCTGACTTATGGACTGAGAAACAAGAGGCATAAACAGCAACTCGGGGGCATGTGGGGACAGCAGGGGACTGGCAGCGTCAGGACTGTGGACTCTGATCCAGCTCCTTCCCCTAGCCGGAACCTCACATAACAAGTATGCCAGAGCGCTGGCAGATGGGCTTAGCATCTCTGCGACCTCGGTTTCCTCATCTGCCCCACGGGCCCTCTGACTTGGTCCTCAAGACAGATGATGTGTAAAAGCACCTGCTCCTGACCACCCCACCCCTGCCAGCTGGGCAGCCCAGGCCACAGTCAGCCAGCCCCACCTCCGCCCGCCAACATGCCCTGTGTGATGGAAGAGGACGCTCACAAGCAGAGTGTTATTACAGCTTTTCCATAATGCAATGTCATCAGGAAGGCCCGGGGCTCTGGGCAGCGCCCTGGCAGCCCCATTACTCTTCCCAGCTGTTCAGCGCCTTTCAGACGATGCTGGAGAGGGCAGGAGGCGCTCTAATAAAACACACGGCAAGGCGAGACCACTCATCAGCAGCTCTTCAGAATGATCTGAACTTCGGACTTGTGATTTAAATCTGCATCCTCTGTGGCCAAAAACATAAAACAGAAGATGAGGGAAAGAACAAAAATGAAAGCGTGGGTGCCAAGAATTCGAGAGGAAGGGAGGAAGACAAGCAGCTCTTGGGAGCTACCCCATCAGGAGCCGGCCGGGCAGGCTGACTTGCACTAGGGCTGGGTCTTTCCCACCAGACCTCACTCAGAATCCTCCCTTCTGTCACCAAGCTGCCCCGAGATGGGACAGGAGGCTTGAAAGCCCATCCAAGAACAAAATTCAGACATCTACCTGGTCTGATTCGCCCTTCACCTGTTTCCTTAAAACCTCTAAAGAGGGGGTGGGGACTGGTGGGCTGGGAGACCTGGGTCTCTTCTAATGTCCTTTCTCCTCAGATTCCTTTGGTAAGAGATGACTGCTCACCAGGGCCTGTTGTCCAGTAGTGAGTTTTGCCCCTTGGAGGCCAGAGGGGAGCAATAGTGAGGGTGTTGCTACTTTGGCTGGAGACCAAGGAGGCCCTCTCTGAGGTGATGTTGACTAGAGAGCAGAGTAAAGCGGGAAGGCAGGTCCCTTGGGCAGATGGCCAGAGACCCCAACAAAGCCAAGGGGTCTGGATATTCAGCTGAACTTAAGACCCTCGCCCCTCCCAGCACACCTCCAATACCTACATAGCTTGAAAAAAAATAAGCTCATCTCCAGAAAAAGGCAGCAAATTGCTGCCAGCATAATTTCCAGGGGCATCAAATGATGAGGTCCCCCAGTGTAAGCCCAGATCAAGTCTTTATGCTAACATATCTGGGTATTGCAGCCAATCATTTCCTCCAGTTGAAGAAGCTGAAAGAAGAAAAATCAGGCAATTGTGCCCCACAATACAGCTAAGTATTTAATGTGCTTTTAATGTTTACATTATTAACAGCAGCATTACAAAACGATATTTTTACTTTCAACCGATTTCAATGTGCGATTCGATGTCTCAATGACTGGGATCATTATGACTTGAAAACCTGATGCAGAGCTCCCTCCCGCCTCTCTCCTCCCCCTGATCGCGCCTCCTTTCTATAAAGAGCTGGCAGGGCTCCAGGAGGCCCAAATACCCATTCTAAATGGATCGGGAGGCACAGCCCTGCTGGGGGTTTTCAAGGAGCCAGGGGAGGCTGCATTCAGTGTGGAATGAGTGACAACCAGCAGGTGGGTGCTGAAATGGTCATCAACTCCCTGAGGGGCTGGCAATGCCAAGCCACATTCCAGGCAGTGCCTATTAATGTGCCCAGAATGGTGCCCGCTGACTGACAGGGCAGTGAGCCTGGACTCTGGCTCCAAACACACATAGGCATGGGGGGTGGGGGTGACGAGGTAAAACAAGGCCAGAGAGGCCCCCAGAGGCCCCTGGGAAACCACAGAAAGTACAGAAACACAACCTGCGCACAGTTCACGGCAGTGACACCGCACAGAGGCCTGATGAGGCCTGATGGACGAGCAAGGGTACGGACTCTGGGGTCAGCCAGCTGGGGCTCAAGTCCAGGCTCTGCCACTCCCCCACCTGGTGACCTTGGCAAGTCCTTGTCCTTTCTGTGCCTCAGTTTCCAGTTCTGTAAAATGGGGATAAAAGTGGGACCCACCATGAGGACTAAATGAGTCAATAGGAAGGCCTTTAGAACAGTGCCAGGCACAGAAAATACTCAGTTCGTGTCAATATATCATGCTAGTTCCCATTTTAACATAAAGAGCTGAAGTTCAGAGTGATTAAATAGCCACCCAAGGTAGGCTGCTCCGAAGGAAGGCCTTTGCCTTTGCTGCCCCTCTGCCTGGAAGTCATTTTGCCCCTTGTATGACTCAATCTCTCAAACACAAGCCCCTCCAGGCCACCCAGACCCCACCTCTGCCCCAGTCACTGCGGACCCAGCACCCTGACTTGACCCTTCCCTTCCCTAGCATTTATCACATCTGAAATTATCTTGTTCATTTACGAAAGAACTACTCAATCCATAAAAAACATGGTTCGTTTTATTGTTGTAGTTAGTGTATGTCTCCTCGGTTGCTGTCTATTTCCTCCACTTTAACTGTAAAACCCGCTGGACTGTAACTGAAAGGGGTCCAGCTGTTCACTCAATAGCCATTCAAGAGGCCAGGAGGGTGGAAAGTTTGCTTTATTTTGGATGCCAGCATCAGGGGTTGGGGAGGGTGAGGGCAGATGCCTGTCCAAAGACCAACTCCAGCCCATCCCCAGCTGACGGCCAATGGGCAAGAGCGTTGATAGGCTGAGGGAGGGGACTACGTGCAGAAAGAGTCGGCTCTGACAGTCACCCAGAAACTGGTCATCAGTGGTCTGGTCAGCGTCATCCTGATTGAGTTCAATGAAGCTTCAGTTCCATGGTTGGCCTGTTCCCATTTCCTTGAGGCCAGTTCTCAGACTTGTGGCCACTAAAGTCACGGCTACAGTCTGGTCATCATGTAGTTAACTTCCTCCACCTGGTAGGGGTTTCAGTGTCTATAAGATAGTTCATAGGATATAGCTCAAAATATTATCTATTGCTCTTGAAGAGGAACTAAAGGTCCTTGACTCTGCTTAATGACTACATTATTATTGGCTTCTCAGGTGGCGCTAGTGGTAAAGAACCCCCCTGCCAATGCAGGAGACATAGGAGATGCAGATTCGATCCCTGGATCAGCAAGATCCCCTGGAAGAGGGCATGGCAACCCACTCCAGTATTGTTGGCCTGGAGAATCCCATGGACAGAGGAGCCTGGCTGGCTGCACTCCATGGGGTCACAAAGAGTCGGACATGACTGATAATGAGGCACACACATCATTATTTGGTCTCCTTTGTTTTCCTTTGTTTCTGCCTTTTCTCGCTTCTCTGATTAAACTCTTTTCTTTGGCTAAAGTTTCTCCACAGACAAAATGCAAGCAGAGGACATGGGAGTCATGGACCATAGGGTCCTGCTCTTTCCAGGATCTGGGCCCTCATCTGTCTTTGTCCACCACAGGAGAGGCGCTCAGGGCTGGTTTTGTGAGTGTGTGATCTAACGTGCCCTACACTTGAGTTAATGCTCTGCTGTTAACTGTCTTGAAATTCATCATAATTTTTTAATAACATTTTCATTTTCATTGGACTCCCCGAAAACTGTATTCATAGTCCCAGGTGAACAAATGAATGAATGGGTAAGTCCACATTCCAACCCATGTCTGTCAGCCTCCACAGCCTCACTGCTGAACCAGGACACACAAGCCTGCAGGGGTTTGGGGAAGAGACGTGGGTACTGGCCCAGGACAACCACAAGCTGACCCAGAAGATGCTATGCTGGGGAAGGGAGATCCTGAGGAGGCGCTGATTCAGGTTTCTCCTACTCCACTTGTCCTCTCAACCTCTCATCATCAGTTCAGTTCCGTTCAGTCCCTCAGTCGTGTATGAATCTCTGCAACCCCGTGGACTGCGGCACGCCAGGCCTCCCTGTCCATCACCAACTCCCGGAGTTGTTGCTCAAACTCATGTCCATCAAGTCAGTGATGCCATCTAACCATCTCATCCCATGTCATCCCCTTCTCTTCCTGCCTTCAATCTTTCCCAGCATCAGGGTCTTTTCCAGTGAGTCAGGTCTTCACATCAGGTGGCCAAAGTACTGGAGTTTCAGCTTCAGCATCAGTCCTTCCAATGAATATTCAGGACTGATCTCCTTTAGGATGGACTGGTTGGATCTCCTTGCAGTCCAAGAGACTCTCAAGAGTCTTCTCTAACACCACAGTTCAAAAGCATTAATTTTTTGGCACTCAGTTTTCTTTATAGTCCAACTCTCACATCCATACGTGACTACATCCATAGCTTTGACTTGACGAATCTTTGTTGACAGAGTAATGTCTCTGCTTTTTAATATGCTGTCCAGGTTGGTCATAGCTTTTCTTCCAAGGAGCAAGCGTCTTTTAATTTCATGGCTGCAGTCACCATCTGCAGTGATTTGGGAGCCCCAAAATTTAAACTCTCTCACTGTTTCCACTGTTTCCCCATCTATATGCCATGAAGTGATGGGACCGGATGCCATGATCCTGGTGCCTCAATTTGAGTGAAAACCTTGTTACTCTTTCAGAGGGAACTCAGTCCCTACCTCCCAGGACAGCTGTTGGCTAGCCAAGTGTTCTTCAAAAGCCACAGCCGTATAGGCCTCAGGCAGAATGACAAGGTCTTGGGGCACCCAACACGGCCCTAGGTGCCTGGTGCTTGATATTGACAGTAAATAGATATAACCTCACTCTTTGAACCTCGGGGCAGCTATCAAAACTAAGCGGTTATGTTACATTTGTCCAAGCTCACTGCACAACGAGCCAACAAATCGAGAGATGAGTTGTTGGGGGAAGGAACAGTGACTTTATTTGGAAAACCAGCGGACCAAGAAGATGGTGAACTAGTGTCCCAAAGAGTTAGAATTCAGGCTTCTTTATGCCACAGTGGGATGGGATGTGGTTGGTTGCTGCAAACTTCTTGGTGCCAGAATCCTTTGTTTTTGCAGCTGTCAACACAGGTCTTGTCACCATGTTCCTGTGAACCTCCTCCCACAAAACAAACGCTATTCTCTGTTCTGCAACTTTTTAATCTCTATATGAGTGAAAAAGTGTTATACCTTTAAAGATAGCTTTGATAATGGACTATCCTATATATTTCAGGCTACAGGCAATACTCAACTTGTAGCAAAAATAATATGGTAAGTCCCCTACATACGAATGTTCAAGTTGTGAACACCCGTTCACATGTCCAATCACGTAAGTTATTTCATTTGTCTGGCATGCACTGTCACAGGCGTGCATCCTCTACAAGTGGTTGTGTTTGTGTGAACCTCACAGTACTGCACTATACAGACTACAATAGTACAGTATCTTTATTTCAAGCCCAGGATGTGAGTGACTGAAATAGCAGCTTGCCCTTCCATGAAACTAAAAGATGCCTGCTCCTTGGAAGAAAAGCTATAACAAACCTAGACAGTGGATTAAAAAGCAGAGACATTACTCTGCTGAAGAGTCCATATAGTCAAAGCTATGGTTTTTCCAGTAGTCATGAATGGATGTGAGAGTTGGACCATAAAGAAGGCTGAGCACTGAAGAATTGATGCTTTCAACTGTGGTGCTGGATAAGACTCTTGAGAGTCCCTTGGACAGCAAGATCAAACCAGTTAGTCCTAAAGGAAATCAACCCTGAATGCTCATTGGAAGGACTGATGCTGAAGCTGAAGCTCCAATACTGTGGCCATCTGATGAGAAAAGCTGACTCATTGGAAAAAAACGGATGCTGGGCAAGATTGAAGGCGGGAGGAGAAGGGGACTCAGTAACTCTTTTGCCAGCATCTGTATGCCAGCTGATGTACTGTACTACTGTACTTTTCAGGGTACTGTACTGTAAGATTTAAAATGCTTTGTTTTTTAATACATTATTTGTGTGAAAATATTTTAAACCTATTATAGTACAGTGCTACATAGCTTACTGTGTTACTTGGGTACCTAGGCTATTTTGATGGACTTATGAATACACTCTCAGAATGGAATGCATTCATCTGTAGGAGACTTACTGTAGCTACAAAGGTTAAAGTAACAGAAATAGATTCAATATGGAGTCAGATTTGTTCTTCCTTATTACAAATATAGCTGATGGTAAGGATGGAGCCAGGAGGTAATGTTGGGCTGGAAATGTGTTGGGAGTGCCTTTGATGCCTCATTTTTCACTCCCACTGAACTCATCTCAAGCAAGCATCATGCCCCGGGTCCCCAAAGTTCTCATTCACAGGTCTTTACCCCTAATGACTTCAGCCAGCTCAGAGATGTTCCCTGTTAAAACCACCCACTGCTCTTTCCTTCTCCCTCTTCATTTCTCTCCCATCCCTGCCCCAGGCCTGGCTCTTGCTACGGAGGGAATGTCCCTCCATTCCCACACATCCAAACACTAACCATCCTCAAGGCCCAGTCCAAACGCTATATCCTTCAGAATCAGTGCTAGCTCTTTCTCCCACTAATCTGAACAACTAGAAATACCAATTCTTTCTACAAACTCCTAGTATTCTCTAACACTTCACCCTTGTCGCTTTTAACTTTGTGTTTTGGTTATGTATTCACTTCCTGACTCAGGGCAGGAGTCTCCTGGACTCACCTCTAAAATTAGGCAAGGTGAAAAGGAAGAGATTTAGGGGAAGCCAAAGGAGATCAGTCCTGGGTGTTCATTGGAAGGACTGATGGTAAAGCTGAAATTCCAATACTTTGGCCACCTCATGCGAAGAGTTGACTCACTGGAAAAGATTCTGATGCTGGGAAGGATTGGGGGCAGGAGGAGAAGGGGATGACAGAGAATGAGATGGCTGGATGGCATCACCGACTTGATGGACATGAGTTTGAGTGAACTCCGGGAGTTGGTGATGGACAGGGAGGCCTGGCGTGCTGTGGTTCATGGGGTCACAAAGAGTCGGACACGACTGAGCGACTGAACTGAAGTGTCATGTGCACATGCGTGCATGCTCACTCAATCATGCCTAACTCTTCTGCGACCCCATGGACTGTAACCCGCCAGGCTCCTCTGTCCATGAGATTCTCTAAGTAAGAATACTGGAGCAGGTGGCCATTTCCTCTTCCTGGGGATCCTTGCCACCCAGAGATGTAACTCACCTCTTCAGCATCTCCTTAATTGGCAGGCATATATTCTTCATCACTGAGCCACCTGGGAAGCCCAAAGGCAGGACAGTAAAAGCGAAAAGAAGGTTCAGGTTTCCTTAAGGAAAATCTGGCAGAGGGGAGGTATCTTTAGAAAAAAAAAAAAATTCTGGCCATTACATGCATCTGGAGATGTAGAGGAGACGGCTTGGTAAAACAAGTTTTTTGAATTGAATCAGCCCAGCTGATATTGCTCAAGCAGGGAAAAGTGGCAGGCTTGGCGAGGGCACCATCAGAACGATACCAGGAGCTGGGGGAAAAGGGACGAGGGCTGAGGAGCACTCAAGGAGTAGTGGCAGAGAACAGCGTGGTAGCAACAAACACAGGGGCTTCGAGAAGGGCGGGGTGCTGTGCTGCGCGGGCTTCGAGCCACCTGTGCATGCCACGTGGTTAAATTCAAACACATCTTCGTCGAGCAACAACTTGTATTTACATGCAAAAATAATCAGTTATGCAAATTAGCAGAGGTCTCAGAGGAAGGCTGTCCCTAGGATACTCCACGCCTGAGTTGCCCCTGGGAGCTGGGCTAGTTCCTGGAGGAGGAAGACTGGATTGACTTGCAAATGCAAGCGAGCTGCGGCCCTTCCCTCAGAGCGGCAAGCGCGCCGCCCAGCGGCGCATGCTCGCTCGTCCCTCCCGGCCCGCCTCCTCGGGAAGCTGGCGACGCCTGATGCGCAAGCGCCGTCTGTCCCCGCCGATTCCTCCCTCAGGGGCGGAGTTAAGCAGGGCCTAACATGGCGGTCAGCCGCTACCGCCGGTTTCTTAAGCTCTGTGAGGAATGGCCAGTGGACGAGACCAAACGGGGCCGGGACTTGGGCGCTTATCTGCGGCAGCGGGTAGCGCAGGCCTTTCGGGAGGGAGAGAACACCCAGGTGACCAGGCTGTGGGGGCCCGCCTGCAGCGGGGACGCGGTCGGAGCGAGGGGAGAGGAGGTCGAGGCGGGGCGGGGCCACGGGCGGGCCGGCGCTGCGCATGAGCGCGCCGTTGCTGCCCGGCGCCTGTGCGCGGGACCCCCCTGACGCCCCGAGGCCCCGCGGAGAGCGGGGACTCTGGCTTCTGCTCGGCACTTTCACCAGGCTGCACTTTGCAGGCTCATAAAGAAGCGTTTTAAAATCCTGTAGCCTGGGACCCTTCGACCTTACTGAATTAAAATCTCTAGGGCTTCTGTTTTTAAACGCTCTCGATGACTCAGGGTGCAGCCAGGTTGTCCCACGGCACCAGCCTTAGGCGATGACAATCATAGGCTTGTTGCTCCCCTGACAAGATGCCAGTACCTCGGAGTGTTGTTCAGTGACTGAGTTGATGTCCAAGGACCTCCGCAGGACGCCCGCTAAGTCTTGGTGTGTCTCCTGGGCCCCCGTAACCCGTGCGGCAGGTTTGAGCCCTCACGCTGTGCCACTGTGTGTGAGTAGTGGACCTGTGTTCTTGCTGTCCTCCAGGTCAGTGCTGCGGCTCTGGGGTTGGTTCATTCACATAGCACGTGCTTATGGAGCACCCGTTATGTGCAAGGAACTGTGCCACGTGCTGGGGAGACAGCAGTTAATTAGATGAGGTCCCACCAACATGAAATTTGTTTACGTCCTAGTTGAGGACACAGTAAGCAAGTCGACATACCTAGGACAGTCTAGATAAGTACTGTGATGGGTGTGAGATAGACTACCATGGTCAAAGGCTGATATTAGGTTCGATAGATAAAGCCTTACTGAGGAGGTGAGACATAGATGAGGCCTAAGGGAAGAGGATGAGCCAACAGTGAAGACACCTGGTGTTCTTTCAAGTGCAGAGGTCCTGAGGCAGGAAGCAAAAAGGAAGCCCAAGTGGCTGAAGGGTAGTGAGTGAAATGGCATTTGCTAAGAGGTGTGAGTCAGAAGACAAGAGCCAGCATCATAGGGTCTTCTAGGCAGGCTCCGGTTAGGAGTTGGATTTTATCATAAATACCAGAGAGAAGCTATTCTGGAGGCTTAGTCAGCGAGCTGATGTAACCTAATGTACTCTTTTTTTTTTTAAGTCCACTCTGGTTGTATCAGTGAATGGATTATAGGGAGGTAAGAATAGGAACAGCTGGAGAGGGGCTGCTCTAGTAGCCCAGGCAGGAAATGGTGGTGGATATAAGATGACAGCACAGGAGGTGGAAGAGGCCAGATTGGGGTTGCAGTGTGAAGGTCTTATCAGCAGGACTTTGTGATGTATTAGATGTAGGGTAAAGGTGAAGAGGAGCCAAGGATGGATTGTCTTGGCCTGAGCTACTGGGTGCAGGGTGGTGAGGAAGAAGCAAGATGAGGAGCAGGTGGGGTGTGGGAAGAGCATCCTGAATTTGGTGTTAGACGTGTTTAACTTGAGATGTGAAGTGGATTTACTTCCAAGTGCAAATGTAGAGTTGACAGTGGGATATTTGAGCCTGGGGCTCAGGAGAGAGGTGAGATGTGATATGTGCATACACCCACATTCTGAAGAAATGACTTTTTTGAAATTTGGCCACAACCTGTCAAAGCAGGAACGTTACCTTTTTTGAACTTAGACCACCCCAGAGCCAAGCCAGTCTACCTGATGGAATAAGAACAACATGCCCAGTGGCGTCACAGGATCCAAGTGCTGGCTGGGTGGTGGGCGTGGCCGGGATGCCTGGTTTCAGGGCTTCGGGAGTGGGGTGGGTCCCACAGCAAAAAGGGTCTTCCAGTGGTCCTCACTGGCCCAGAGAATAAAGATCTTGAAGGCAGGAGTCATAACTGTTCCCAGCTCTGCAAATCCCATAGTCTTTCTAGGGCTCTGCTTCCTATGTGTTTTCAGTGTGAGCTTCCTGAGAATAGAGATGGTGCTATTTTTATCTTTCTCCCCAGAGCGTCTAGCATAGTTCCTGGCACATAAAAGACACTCAGTAAATGAATGAATGGGTAAATAAATTATGATTATGGCTCATGAGACAAAAATCACTTGAATGTAGCTGCAGATGTAGCAGATCTAGATGGAGAGAAGTAGTGAAGAGCGAGATGGGAATATTTCTGTGTCCTGAGAAGTGAGAATTAATTTGAGAGCTCACTCTGGGGAACTGCAGGAATGGCAGAAGAGGGACAGAACCTGGCCCTTATCTCCAAGGAGGTTACGGTTGGGCAGGCACGTGACTTAATTCTGATGAAATTCGAGTGGTGAAACCAGCCAGCAGAGAAGCTGCCAGAGGTTAGACCCTGGGAAGGTGAGTCTGACATTCACCTACTTGACTGTTAGGAGCCAGAAAAGGAGGATCGAGCTTTCTCTTTTGGAGTTGTTATCCCTTGTCATCACTTAGGGAGACGGTTCTGAAGAGTAGAAGGCCCACACAGATTTGAGTCATGGCTGCAGATGTGACTCATGGCTCAGTTGATGGTTCCCGAGCCGCTGATGAATGCATCCCTGGTAGAGTGAACCAGTGCATCATGATGGCAGAAGGCACATTACTCAGGACCACTGTCATGGTCCCTCATCCTTACATGTCGCCTGAGAATGCTCCCAGGCTTAGTAAATCTTTGCAGTAATTTTTAGAAGGAGTAGTCCCTTGCTGGAATTGAGAACAGCGTTGAGTCACTCCCACTGACACCCCCGGATCATTGATAAAGACCTTGAGAAAGAAAGGTGGTTCATTAAACTGACAGCCAGGGGCAGGCATTCGACCCAGTCAGCTGATCGGTGTGGATCTCCCCCTTGGTTTTGCCGATTGCCAAAATACAGGACCAGAGGGAGAGGCTCTCCTCTGCAGCGTGTTTGTTCTTATAGAGGGGAGGGACAGGCAGTCCTGCTCTCAGCCCTCATGGCTCCCTGCATCTGAACAGTAACGCTGAACGCATCCATGGCACAGTTGTGTGCGTGAGCTCATTTAGTCTAATCCTTAGTGCGGCTGAGGTGAGGTCACCACTGCTATTCTCACTTTGCAAACAAACGAATTCAGAAAAGTGACTTATTTGGAGTCCCTGGGAGTTAAGCAGCGGGACAAGGGAGCGGGGTCTCCTTTGGGCCTGATCTCTCCTCAGCTCCCATTCCTCACAAGGTCTGTCTTCTTGTTAGAAAGAGTCTTGTTCCCTGAACTTCAAGCCCTCCCTTCCCCTCGTTTCCTGCTCAGAACCTCTTTGGCCCTTGGACAGTTTGGGCAAAGAATGAAACATCTCTCTGTTTACCCACCTGCTTTTCTTTGGCCCAACCCCTCCCTCCCCAGCGCACATGGGGGAAAGACCGTCCTCAGGTGATAAGAGCACAGAAAAGCCAGAACCCCTGGAAAGCAAATTAATCCTTCAGACCAGAAACCAGAGTGCAAAAATAGCTGCCTCCATTTATCCCCCTGCAGCTTGCCCTCTGGGGAGTCTCATGGTCCACTCCACCCTCAGCCCACCAAGAGGGAGGGGTTGGTGGGAAGAGAACACGCTGAACACCTCTTTCGTCCTCCATTCTATTGTGCAGTTTTTTTAAGTTAATGTTTATGGATTTTGCCTCCTTTCAATCCAGTTTCCTCAAGAGAGTGCATGTTCCCTGTAGTACCAAGAGATTAATAAAAGAATCACAACACGGGAGAAGGTGGCAGAACAACAGTAATTGTAGATTTGAGTACAGGGGAAGGCGCCAGCCCTTCTAATGAGTTCATTAGGTGCACAGGCGGCTTCCTGGCAGCGCCCGCTTAACTAGAATGGGGCTCAGCTCGGAGGAGCCACCCAGGAAGGGGCTCACCCACCAGGGAGTTCTATTAAATACCCAAGTTGAAATAATAGCAACCCCATCTGAAAGGAGTTGAAGTTTTTTGGAGGTGGCGGTAATGTAGGTGATACAGCCAACTCCTCAGAGGGGAACTGAAAGGTTTTCTCTTCTGTTTGCTCAGCCATCCAGCCAAGGCCTGGGTCTGTGGCTCAGTGTGGCGTCTGCTGGCCGGTGCGGCCATCCAGCGTCACCCGCCGTGTGGCTCCTCTGTAGTGACTGAGGAATGACCTGAGGGCAGGTTGTGCTATTTTTTAGTTGTAATATTGAGCCCACTGCAAAGCAGCTGTTGTGAAGAGAATCAGGCCTGAGAGGGAATGCAGTTATCTCCGTCTCTCTCCCCGAGTTCTGGATGGAGCTGAGGGGAGTTAAGGTAGTGTTTAGACTAAGGCATGGCCGTTTTCTAGGCGTGTTCAGAGATGTAGGTGCGCCCACTGGAGATCTAGACTGTCCACCACTGTCAGTGGGTCCCCCTTAGAGATCTGAGGGTCTGCCTGTTGCCTCCTGGACTAGTGCAGCTTGGTGAGGCTTTCACTCTTCTCTGATCGCCTGTGTCCCACCCCCCCGCACCAGACCCCAGCACTGCTCTGGCCCAACGAGGGCCTCTCCCCACTGCCTCCTCAACTGGCTGTAATGTAGTCCGTTCTTTTTGTCAAGTATAGTTGTTTTACAGTGCTGTTTGTTTCAGGTATATAGCAAAGTGATTCAGTTATACATATATATGTTCTTTTTCAGATTCCTTGCCCTTATGAGTTATTACAAGATACTGAATGTAGTTCCCTGTGCTGTGTAGTCCGTCCTTGTTTATCTATTTTAGGTATAGTACTGTGTATCTGTTAATCCCAAACTAATTTGTCCCTCCCCTGCTTCCCCTTTGGTAACCATAAGATTGTTTTCTATGTAGATGAGTCTGTTTTTGTTTTGTAAATAAGTTCATTTGTATCATTTTTTAGATTGCACAGATAAGTACTGTTTGTCTTTCTGTGACTGACTTCACTTAGGGTGATAATTTCTAAGTCTGTCCATGATGCTGCAAATGGCATTGTTTCATTCTTTTTTTATAATATCCCACTGTTTATATGTACTGCGTCTTCTTTGTCCATTCATCTGTTGATGCCCATTTAGGTTGCTTCCATGTCTTGGCTGTTGTAAATAATGCTGCTGTGAGCATTGGGGTGCATGTGTCTTTTCTAATTAGAACTCTAGTCTTTTCCAGATACATGCCTGGGAGTGGGATTGCTGAATCCTATGGCAGTGCTTTGGTTTTTTAGAAACTCTGTACTGTTCTCCATAGTGGCTGAACCAGTTTCCCTTCCCACCAGCAGTGAAGGAGGGCTCCCTTTTCTCCACACCCTCTCCTGCATTTGTTGTTTGTAGGCTTTTTGATGATTGCCAGTCTGACTCGTGTGAGGTAATCTCTTGTTTTAGTTTTGATTTGCATTTCTCTTAATAATTAACGATGTTGAGCATCTTTTCATGTGCCTGTTGGCTATCTGTATTACTTCTTTGGAGAAATGTCTGTTTAGTCTTTCGCCCATTTTTCAGTTGGATTGTGTGTTTTTATTGTTGAGTTGTATGAGCTGTTCTGTATATTTTAGAAATTAAGCCCTTGTCCGTTGCATTGTTTGGACGTATTTTTCTCCCATTCCATAGGTTGTCTTTTCATTTCGTTATAGTTTCCTTTGCTTTGCAAAAGCTTGTAAGTTTGATTAGGTCCTGTTTATATTTTTTTTTGCCTATGTCTCTTCTAGGAGTTTTATAGTATCATGTCTTAGGTTTAACTTTTTAAGCCATTTTGAGTTTCTTATTGTGTGTGTGGTATGGGGAAGTAGTCTAACGTCATTGATTTACAGGAGGCTGTGCAGCATTCCCAACACCACTTGCTAAAGAGACTGTCTTTTCTTTGTTGTATATTGTTGCCTCCTTTGTAGAAGATTAATTGACCTGTGTATGGGTTTATTTCTGGGCTCTCTACTTTGTTCCACTGATGTATATGTCAGATTTTGTGCCAATCCCATGCTATTTTGATTACTGTAGCTTTGTGGTATTATTGTCTGAAGGCAGGGAGGGTTTTGCTTTGTTCTTTTTCCCCAGGGTTGCTTTGGCAATTCTGGGCCTTTTATGGTTAAAGATAAATTTTAGGATTATTCCAGTTTTGTGGAAAATGTCATGAGTAATTTGATGGGGTCGCATGAGATCTGTAGACTGCTTCGGGTAGTATCGCCGTTCTCACAGTTTTAATCCTCCCAGTGCAGGAGCGTGGGGCCCACCTCCGTCTCTGTGACTCGTCTTCCGTCTCCTCTAATAGTGCTTTACAGTTCTCAGCATATAAGTCTCTCACTTCCTTGGTCAGGTTTATTCCTAGGGTGTTTTTTGGTTTTTTGATGAGATTTTAAAAGGTTTTTTTTTTTTTTACTTTCTGATGTTTCATTGGTAGTGTAGAGAAATGCAGTTGATTTCTGTCCATTAAATCTTGTATCCTACTTTGTTGTTGTCATTTAGTCACTAAGTTGCGTCTGACTCTTTTACAACCCCATGGACTAGCCTGCCAGGCTACCCTTCTGTGGGATTTCCCAGGCAAAAATAATGGAATGGGTTGCCATTTCCTTCTTCAGGGGATCTTCCCAACCCAAGGATCAGACCCACAGCTCCTGCATTGGCAGACGGACTCTTGAGCACTGAGCTAGCTGGGAAGCCCTACCTTGCTGATTCCGTCCACCTGCTCTAAAAGGTTTTGTGTTGGATCTTCACGGTTTTCTGTGTGGGGGATCAGTGACACTTTTACCTCTGCCCTTCTAATTTGGATCCCGTTTATTTTTCTTGTCTGAGTTCTGTGACTGGGACTTCCAATGTTATGTTGAATAGAAGTGGTGAGAGTGGGCACCCTTGTCTTGTTCCAGGTTTCAGTGGGAACACTTTCAGCTTTTCACTGTTGAGTTTTACATTGGTTGTGGGTTTGTCATAAGTAAACTTTGATTATATTGAGATATGTCCCCTCTATACCTGCTTTGATAGGAGTTTTTAATCATGAGTGGATGTTGAATTTTATCGAATGATTTTTCTGAACCTCTTGAGATGATGATGTGATTTTTGTCATTTGTTTATGGGGTGTATTACACTGATTTGCCTCTGTTGAGCCATTCTTATTAACTTTGGATGAATAGAACCTGATGATGGTGTGCGATCCTTTTTATGCACTATTGGATTTGGTTTGCTAGTATTTTTTCTTTAATTAACTAGTTAGTTATTTACCTTTGGCTGCACTGGGTCTTCACTGCTGTGCGTGGGCTTCTCCGGTTTTGGTGAGCAGGGAGTGCTCTCTGGCTGTAGTGTGTGGGCTTCTCATTGCAGTGGCCTTTCTTGTTGAGAAAGCACGTGAGCTTACATATTTGCGGCATGAGGGCTCAGGAGTTGCGGTACACGGACTCCAAAGCATGCGGGCTTCAGTAGGTGTGGCGCATAAAGTTAGTCGTCCCACAGCATGTGGAATCTTCCCAGACCAGGGGCTGAACCTGTGTCCCCTGCATTGGCAGGCGAATTCTCAACCATGAGACCACCAGGGAAGTCCTACTGGTATTCTGTTGAGAATTTTCACATTAGTCAAGGATGTTGGCCTGTAGTTTTCTTTTTTGGTGGTGTCTTTGGTTTTAGTATCAGGGTGATGGTGGCTTCATAGAATGACTTTGAGAGTGTTCCCTCCTCTTCAGTCTCTTGGAAGAATTTGAGAAGGATCAGTTTAAGTTCTTCTATGTATATTTGGTAGTATTCCCTAGTGAAGCCATTTGGCCCTGGACTTTTGTTTGCAGGGAGTTTTTTATATTACAGCTTCTTGAATCACTTCTAGTGATCAGTCTGTTCAAATTATCTATTTCTTCTTGGGAACTCCCTGGTGGTCCAGTGGTTAGGACTTGGAGCTTTCACTGCCGTGACCCAGGTCCAATCCCTGGTCAGGGAACTAAGATTCCAGAAGCCACACGGTGCAACCAAAAAACAAAACAAATTACCTGTTTCTTGATGCAGTTTTGGTGGGCTGTATGTTTCTAGAAACATCCATTTCTTCTAGATTATCCAGTTTGTTGGCAAATAATTGTTCATGGTATCCTCTTATGGCTTCGTATATCTCTATGACGTCAGTTGTAATTACTCCTCTTTCATTTCTTCTTTTCTTTGTTTGGGTCCCCTCTCTTTTCTTCTTGGTGAGCCTAGCCAAAGGTTTTCAATCTCTCTTCTGACTTTAGGCTTGTCTGTTCTTCTTTTTCTAATTCTTTTAAGTGGTATGTTGAATTATTTGATATTTTTCTTGGTTTTTTGAGGAATGCCTTCATCACTATGAACTTTCCACCAAGAACTGATTTTGCCATGTCCCATAGACTTTGTCTGGTTGCATTTTCATTGTCATTTGTCTTAAGGTATTTTTAAATTTCCTCTTTGACTTTGTCATTGGCCCATTGGTTGTTCAGTATCCTGTTGTTTAGTCTCCATGTAATGTTTTTTTTTCCCCCCGTTTCTCTTTATACGGTTGATTTCTTGTTTCATGCTGTTATTGTCAGAAAAGATGCTTGGAATAATTTCTGTCTTCTTAAATTTGTTGAAGTTGTTTTATGTCCTAGTAAGTCATTGATCCTAAAAAGTGTTCCATGTGCACTTGAATGTGTATTCTGATTTTTCAGATGTACTGTCCTGAAAATACCAATTAAGTCTGACTGTTCTCTTGTGTCATTTAGGGTCTCTGTTGCTTTATTGATTTTCTGTTTGGGAGATCTGTATGTTGATGTCAGTTGGTTCGGTTGCTCGGTAGTATCCGACTCTTTGCAACTCCATGGACGCCAGGCCTCCCTGTCCATCACCAACTCATGGTGCTTGCTCAAACTCGTGTCCATCGAGTTGGTGATGCCATCTAACCATCTCCTCCTCTGTCGTCCCCTTCTCCTCCTGCCCTCAATCCTTCCCAGCATCAGGGTCTTTTCCAGTGAGTCAGTCCTTCACATCAGGTGGCCAAAGTATTGGAGCTTCAGCTTCAGCATTAGTCCTTCCAGTGAGTATTCAGGGTTGATTTCCTTTAGGATTGACTGGTTGGATCTCCAAGGGACTCTCAAGAGTCTTCTCCAACACCACAGTTCAAAAGCATCAGTTCTTCGGTGCTCAGCTTTCTTTATAGTCCAACTCTCACATCCATGCATGACCAGTGGAAAAACCATAGCTTTGACTAGATGGACCTTTGTTGGCAAAGTAATGTCTCTGCTTTTTAATACGCTGTCTAGGTTGATCGTAGCTTTTCTTCCAAGGAGCAAGCATCTTTTATGGCTTCAGTTACCATCTGCAGTGATTTTGGAGCCCAAAATCATAAAGTCTGTCACTGTTTCCGTTGTTTCTCCATCTATTTGCCATGAACTGATGGGACCAGATGCCATGATCTTCATTTTCTGAATGTTGAGTTTTAAACCTACTTTTTCACTCTCCTGTTTTACTTTCATCAAGGGTCTCTTCAGTTCTTCTTCACTTTCTGCCATAAGGGTGGTGTCATCTGCATATCTGAGGTTATTAATATTTCTCCCAGCAATCTTGATTCCAGCTTGTGCTTCATCCAGCCCAGCGTTTCGAATAATATACTCTACATATAAGTTAAATAAGCAGGGTGACAGTATTAGCCTTGATGTACTCCTTTCCCACATGTCCAGTTCTAACTGTTGCTTCTTGACCTGCATACAGATTTCTCAGGAGGCAGGTCAGGTGGTCTGGTATACCCATCTGTTGAAGAATTTTCCAGTTTGTTGTGATCACACAGTCCAAGGCTTTGGCGTAGCCAATAAGGCAGAAGTAGATGTTTTTCTGGAACTCTCTTGCTCTTTCGATGATTCAACAGATGTTGGCAATTTGATCTGTGGTTCCTCTGCCTTTTCTAAATCCAGCTTGAACATGTGGAAGTTCACAGTTCACGTACTGTTGAAGCCTGACTTGGAGAATTTTGAGCATTACTTTGCTAGCGTGTGAGATGAGTGCAATTGTGCAATAGTTTGAACCTTCTTTGGCACTGCCTTTCTTTGGGATTGGAATGAAAACAGATCTTTTCCAGTCCTGTGGCCACTGCTGAGTTTTCCAAATTTGCTGGCATATTGAGTGCAGTACTTTCACAGCATCATCTTTTAGGATTTGAAATAACTGGAATTCCATCACCTCCACTAGCTTTGTTCATAGTGATGCTTCCTAAGGCCCACTTGACTTCACATTCCAGGATGTCTGGCTCTGGGTGAATGATCATACCATCGTGGTTATCTGTGTCATGAAGATCTTTTTTGTGCAGTTCTTCTGTGTATTCTTGCCACCTCTTCTTAATATCTTCTGCTTCTGTTAGGTCCACACCATTTCTGTCCTTTATTGAGCCCATCTTTGCATGAAATGTTCCCTTGGTATCTCCAATTTTCTTGAAGTGATCGCTAGTCTTTCCCATTCTATTGTTTTCTCTATTTCGTTGCATTGATCCCTGAGGAAGGCTTTCTTATCTCTCCTTGCTATTCTTTGGAACTCTGCATTCAAATGGGTATATCTTTCCTTTTCTCCTTTGCCTTTAGCTTCTCTTCCTTTCATGGCTATTTGTAAGGCCTCCTCAGACAACCATTTTGCCTTTCTGCATTTCTTTTTCTTGGGGATGGTCTTGATCACTGTCTCGTATACAGTGTCACAAACCTCTGTCCATAGTTCTTCAGGCACTCTGTCTACCAGATCTAATCCCTTGACTCTATTTGTCACTTCCACTATATAATCATAAGGGATTTGATTTAGGTCATACCTGAATGATCTAGTGGTTTTCCCTACTTTCTTCAGTTTAAGTCTGAATTTTGCAATAAGAAGTTCATGATCTGAGCCGCAGTCAGCTCCTGGCCTTGTTTTTGCTGACTTCTCCATCTTTGGCTGCAAAGAATATAATCAGTCAGATTTCGGTATTGATCATCTGGTGATGTCCATGTGTAGAGTCTCCCCTTGTGATGGTTTGCTATGACCAGTGTGTTCTCTTGGCAAAACTCCATTAGCCTTTGCCTTGCTTCGTTTTGTACTCCAAGGCCAAATTTGCCTGTTATTCCAGGTATCTCTTGACTTCCTACTTTTGCATTCCAGCAATGGCATCCCACTCCAGTACTCTTGGCTGGAAAATCCCATGGGCGGAGGAGCCTGGTAGGCTGCAGTCCATGGGGTTGCTAAGAGTCGGACACGACTGAGCGATTTCACTTTCACTTTTCACTTTCATGCATTGGAGAAGGCAATGGCAACCCACTCCAGTGTTCTTGCCTGGAGAATCCCAGGGACGGGTGACCCTGGTGGGCTGCCGTCTATGGGATCACACAGAGTCGGACACGACTGAAGTGACTTAGCAGCAGCAGCAGCATAATGAAAAGGACACCGTTTTTAGGTGTTAGTTCTAGAAGGTCTTGTAGGTCTTATAGAACCATTCAACTTCAGCTTCTTCAGCATTACTGGTTGATGTCAGAGGGGTGTTAAAATCTATTGCTAGTATTGCATTCCCGTCAGTTTCTCCCTTTATGTCTGTTAGAATGTGTTTTATTTATTTAGGTGCTCCTGTATTGGGTTCATGTGTATTGCTCAGTGTATCTTCTTGTGTCGACCCTTTTATCGTTGTGTAGTGTCCCTCTGTATCTTTCTTTGTGGCCTTGTTTTAAGGTTTGTTTTGTCTGATAGGATACTGTGACCCCCACTCTCTTGTCATTTCTGTTTGCTTGAGATGGTTTTTTCTGTCCTCTCACTTTCAGTCTGTGGTGACCCTTCACCCTGAAGAGGGTGTTCAGCATGTTGTGGGCTCTTGTTTTATTATCCAATCTGCCATTCTATGTCTTATGATCGGAGCATTTAGTCCATTGACTTTTAAGGTAATTATAGATAGGTATGTGTTTATTGCCATTCTAAACCTGGTTTTCCAGTTGACTTTATATTTATTGCTTCTTTGTTCCTTTCTTTTTGTTTTTCCTTTTATGGTTTGATGGTACCTGTTTGCTTTAGACCGGTAGTCGTATAAGATCAAACACATTAAAAACAGAAAATCCACACTTTCTTATTCCACTCTCCCAAGTAATAATGATGTGATTTTAATGTCCTGTTTTACATTTTCATGTTTATCCTTTTGTTGTTCATTGTGGTTATAATTGCTTTCACAAATTTTTTTTCTGTTTTTTTAAAGTATGTTTTGGTTTATTTAAGTGGTCTACAATCCTTTCATATATTTGCTTTTTCTATTGTGATTTTTCCTTTCCTATAGGTTCTTGCTTCTCTTCTATTCAGAGAAGACCTTTCAATACTCTTTTCAGGATAGGTCTAAGTATTGCTGTATTCTTTTAGTTTTTGCTTGTCTGATAGATCCATTTTCTCTTCTTCTATTGTAAATAATGATCTTGCTGGGTAGAGTACCCTAGGTTGCAGGTTTCTGCCTTTCAGGACTTTGAATATATCTTGGTACTCCCTGTGGGCTGCAGAGTTTCTACAGAGAAATCAGCTGATACTCATGGGGGTTCCCTTGTAATTTACTCTTTTGTTTTTCTCTTGCTGCCTTAAAGAGTTCTCTTTTATCTTTATCTTTTGCCATTTTAATTATGATAAGTCTTGGTGTCGGTCTGTTCAGGTTCATCTTGTTTGGAACCCTCTGTTCCTCCTGTACTTCAATATCTGTTTCCTTTTTCAGGTTTGGCAAGTTTTTAGCCGTAATTTCTTGAACGTTCTTCTTCTGAACTCCTCTTGCATAGACTGGCATGCTTTGTATCCCATAAGCCTTACATGTTGCTTTCATTTTTTTTCATTTGTCTTTATCTCTGCCATTCTAACTGATTTCTGTTATTTTGCCTTGTTGACTAAAAAGATGTACACTGTGAGAGTTGCAAGTTTTGTTTTATTTGGGGCAAAATGAGGACTGCCGGGAGACAGCACCTCAGATAGCTCTGAGAGACTGCTGCAAAGAGGCAGTGGGGAAGGTCAATATATAAGATTTTGGTGAAGGGGGAGTTCAATGCAATTAAGTGCTTACTTTACAAAAGGTTTTCTGCTAGTCCTGAGGAGCTGATGTCACCTTGAAGGGAGTTAGTGCTTTTCCAGATATGAAGAGATGCAAGGGTTGGGATCATGAAATCAGTTCCTGCAAACACCTTACTATCTAAAGGCCTGTTCCACCAGTTGCCGTGGAGCACAGAATGCCTCACTCTCCACCCTGAACTTCCCTCAGGGCCTGTGGAAGGTCAGCAGCTGCAGCAGCATGGGGTTCCTCTCCACAGAGGCAGATGGCAGACACCTGTGTTGTTGTTCAGTTGCTAGCAAATGCTCTTGGCAAATGCCAGTTTGTAGTTGACAGTCTTCCAGATCGCTTATCCATTCTTCTACATTGCTTAGTTTGCTGTTTATTGCCTTCAGCTTAATTTTCAGCTCAGCAGTTGAGTTCTCTGATTCTGATGGCCTCTTCATTTTTGTTGCTGTTCAGTCCCTCAGTCGTGTCCGACTCTTTGTGACCCTATAAGCTGCCCCTTCATTTCCCAGGCAAACCATTCAATATTACAGTGATCCAAGTCTATGCCCCAACCAGTAATGCTGAAGAAGCCGAAGTTGAATGGTTCTATGAAGACCTACAAGACCTTTTAGAACTAACACCCAGAAAAGATGTCCTTTTCATTATAGGGGACTGGAATGCAAAAGTAGGAAGTCAAGAAACACCTGGAGTAACAGGCGAATTTGGCCTTGGAGCACGAAATGAAGCAGGGCAAAGGCTAATAGAGTTTTGCCAAGAGAATGCACTGGTCATAGCAAACACCCTCTTCCAGCAACACAAGAGAAGACTCTACACATGGACATCACCAGATGGTCAACACCAAAATCAGATTGATTATATTCTTTGCAGCCAAAGATGGAGAAGCTCTATACAGTTAGCAAAAACAAGACCAGGAGCTGCCTGTGGCTCAGATCATGAACTCCTTATTGCCAAATTCAGACTTAAATTGAAGAAAGTGGGGAAAACCACTAGACCATTCAGGTATGACCTAAATCAAATCCCTTATGATTATACAGTGGAAGTGAGAAATAGATTTAAGGGACTAGATCTGATAGATAGCGTGCCTGATGAACTCTGTATGGAGGTTCGTGACATTGTCCAGGAGACTGGGACCAAGACCATCCCCATGGAAAAGAAATGCAAAAAAGCAAAATGGCTGTCTGAGGAGGCCTTACAAATAGCTGTGAAAAGAAGAGAAGCAAAAAGCAAAGAAGAAAAGAAAAGATATAAGCGTCTGAATGCAGAATTTCAAAGAATAGCAAGGAGAGATAAGAAAGCCTTCCTCAGCGATCAATGCAAAGAAATAGAGGAAAACAACAGAATAGGAAAAACAAGAGATCTTTTCAAGAAAATTAGAGATAGCAAGGAAACATTTCATGCAAAGATGGGCTCGATAAAGGACAGAAATGGTATGGACCTAACCAAAGCAGAAGATATTAAGAAGAGGTGGCAAGAATACACAGAACTGTACAAAAAAGATCTTCACGACGAAGATAATCACGATGGCGTGATCACTCACCTGGAGCCAGACATCTTGGAATGTGAAGTCAAGTGGGCCTTAGAGAGCATCACTACGAACAAAGCTAGTGGAGGTGATGGAATTCCAATTGAGCTATTTCAAATCCTGAAAGATGATGCTGTGAAAGTGCTGCACTCAATATGCTAGCAAATTTGGAAAACTCAGCAGTGGCCACAGGACTGGAAAAGGTCAGTCTTCATTCCAATCCCAAAGAAAGGGAATACCAAAGAATGCTCAAACTACCACACAACTGCACTCATCTCACACGCTAGTAAAGTCATGCTCAAAATTCTCCAAGCCAGGCTTCAGCAATATGTGAACTGTGAACTTCCAGATGTTCAAGCTGGTTTTTGAAAAGGCAGAGGCACCAGAGATCAAATTGCCAGCATCCGCTGGATCATGGAGAAAGCAAGAGAGTTCCAGAAAAACATCTATTTCTGCGCTATTGACTATGCCAAAGCCTTTGACTGTGTGGATCACAACAAACTGTGGAAAATTCTGAAAGAGATGGGAATACCAGACTACCTGACCTGCCTCTTGAGAAACCTGTATGCAGGTCAGGAAGCAACAGTTAGAACTGGACATGGAACTACAGACTGGTTCCAGATAGGAAAAGGAGTACGTCAAGGTTGTAAATTGTCACCCTGCTTATTTAACTTATATGCAGAGTACATCATGAGGAACGCTGGGCTGGAAGAAGCACAAGCTGGAATCAAGATTGCCGGGAAAACTATCAATAATCTCAGATATGCAGATGACACCACCCTTATGGCAGAAAGTGAAGAGGAACCAAAAAGCCTCTTGATGAAAGTGAAAGAGGAGAGTGAAAAGTTTGGTTTGAAGCTCAACATTCAGAAAACGAAGATCATGGCATCTAGTCCCATCACTTCATGGGAAATAGATGGGAAAACAGTGGAAACAGTGTCAGACTTTAGTTTTTTGGGCTCCAAAATCACTGCGGATGCTGATTACAGCCATGAAATTAAAAGATGCTTACTCCTTGGAAGGAAAGTTATGACCAGCCTAGATAGCATATTAAAAAGCAGAGACATTACTTTGCCCACCAAGGTCTGTCTAGTCAAGGCTATGGTTTTTCCCGTGGTCATGTATGGATGTGAGAGTTGGACTGTGAAGAAGGCTGATCACCGAAGAATTGATGCTTTTGAACTGTGGTGCTGGAGAAGACTCTTGAGAGTCCCTTGGACTGCAAGGAGATCCAACCAGTCCATTCTAAAGGAGATCAATCCTGGGTGTTCATTGGAAGGACTGATGCTAAAGCTGAAACTCCAATACTTTGGCCACCTCATGCGACGAGTTGACTCACTGGAAAAGACTCTGATGCTAGGAGGGATTGGGGGTGGGAGGAGACGGGGACAACAGAGAATGAGATGGCTGGATGGCATCACCGACTCGATGGACATGAGTTTGAGTGAACTCCGGGAGTTGGTGATGGACAAGGAGGCCTGGCGTGCTGTGATTCATGGGGTCGCAAAGAGTTGGACACGGCTGAGCAACTGAACTGAAGCTGCAGCACGCCAGGCTTCCCTGTCCTTCTCCATCTCCCGGAGCTTGCTCAAACTCATGTCCATTGAGTCAGTGATACCATCCAACCATCTCATCCTCTGTTTCCCCCTTCTCCTCCTGCCTTCAATCTTTCCCAGCATCAGGGTCTTTTCCAGTGAGTCGGCTCTTCGCATCAGGTGGCCAGAGTATTGCAACTTCAGCTTCAGCATGCTGCTGCTGCTGCTAAGTCATTTGAGTCATGTCTGACTCTTAGCGACCCCATGGACTGCAGCCCACCAGGCTCCTCCATCCATGGGATTTTCCAGGCAAGAGTACTGGAGTGGGGTGCCATTGCCTTCTCTGTCAGCTTCAGCATAAATCCTTCCAATAAATATTTAGAGTTGATTTCCTTTAGGACTAACTGGTTTGATCTCTTTGCTGTCCACGGGACTCTCAAGAGTCTTCTCCAGCACTGCAGTTCAAAAGCATCAATTCCTTAGTGCTCAGCTTTCTTTACAGTCCAACTCTCACATCCATACATGACTACTGGAAGAACCGTGGCTTTGATTAGACAGACCTTTGTCGGCAAAGTGATGTCTCTACTTTTTAATACGCTGTCAAGGTTTGTCATAGCTTTTCTTCCAAGGAGCAAGCTCTTTTAATTTTTGGCTGCAGTCCCCATCCACAGTGATTTTGGAGCCCAAGCAAATAAAATCTGCCACCGTCTCTGTTGCAGGAAGGGGGACCTTTTCCAGGGCCTGAAGTGGGCTCTTGTCTAACACTCAGAAATGAATTGTCCAAGGAGATACATGAGCTGACAAAGCAAGAGACTTTATTGGGAAGGGGTGCCCGGGCGGAGAGCAGTGGTGTAAGGGGACCCAGGAGAACAGCTCTGCCTCGTGGCTTGCAGTCTTGGGGTTTATGGTGATGGGATTTGTTTCCAGGTTGTCTTCAGCCAGTCATCTGACTCAGCCCTTCCTGGTGGTGCACGCCTTGTTCAGCCAAGATGGATGCCAGAGAGAAGGATTCGGGGAGGTGATTGGGCACGTAGTGTCCCTTTTTGACCTTTCCCGAACTTTCCCTGTTGGTGGTAGCTTATTAGTTCCGTGTTCCTTACCAGGGCCTCCTGTCGTAACACTGTGGTGCCTGGCCAGGGCGGGCAGTTTGAGTCAGTGTGTGTTCCCTGACATTTCTACTTTTTCCCCACCTGATTGCCATGAAGACTGGATGCCATAGTCTTCGTTTTTTGAATGCTGAGTTTTAAGCCTGCTGTTTCACTCTCCTCTTTCCCCCTCATCACGAGGCTTTTTAGTTCCTCTTCACCTTCTGCTGTTAGAGTGGTGTCATCTGCGTATCTAACAGCGCGTGTTAGTCGCTCAGTCGCGTCTGATTCTTTGTGACCCCATGGACCGTAGCCTGCCAGGCTCCTCTGTCCAGGTAGTTCTCCAGGCAGGAATACTGGAGTGGGTTGCCATTTTATCTGAGGTTAGTTCCTTGTTTCAGTTATCTGCTTTTCTGTCAATCACCTTTCTTAATTCCGTCACCATTTCTTTACTTTTCTTTTGAACCCAGGATCTGGTAGACTGGAGAGGTGTGTTTCATTGTTTGTTCTTTTAGGGGATTTCTCTTGTCCTTTTCATTGAGAATGGTTCCTCTGCTTTTATATTTTGCTTGTATTACTGTGACTCTGAATCTAGGGAAAACGGTTATCTACTGTGATCATGAGCAGCTGTTTTTGAATGGGAGCATCCCTGTGTAGCCTGTGTGAGTCACTGCTTTTGGTGTGAGGGCCGTTTTTGTCATGGATGCCTGCATGCCTTTCCTCACAGTGTGCTGGCCCGGCCCCCTTGATGGCAGCGTGACTGATGGGGTGACCACGGCCTGCCCTGGGTGTTGGGCCGGGCCTCCTCTTTGCTCTGTGGGTGTCACAGCCCTGTCAGGGGCAGGGTCTAAACCCCATTTGTTGGAGTAGAAGCCCCAGATCCAGGTTTCAGCCGTGGTGTGAGGTTGGTAGGACTGGAGTGCTCCCATTGGAAAGGGAGCTGCTGTGTGTTTCTTCCCAGGAGCTGTCTCCCTGGATGTGTGTCCTGTGACATTTCCCGTCACCTGCTGTGCGTGCTTTCACAGTACACTGTTGTTGGCCCTGCCCCTGGCCCCACCTCTGCTGTGGGAATGCCAGTAACCGGCTCAGATTTCAGCCCCGCTGCCCTGTATGCACGCCCACATTCGTTACTGCTGGCGCCAGACCTGTCTCAGCTAGGGGAGTGCCAGTAATCAGCTCTGATGTCCCCTAGATGCTCTGCCGGCCTAAATGTGCTGGTCACTCACCCACCAGGAATCGGCTCAGATTTCAGCCCCGCCTCCACGTGTGGGCAGTCTACTGGCACTTGCACACTCCCAGAGCTCACGGGGCAGAGCCATGCCCACTGTGACACCCTGAGAACAAGGTTGCTGTGGCGGACTCGTGCCGCCGCCCCCCCCCCCGCAACATTGAAGGGGTGGCTTCTGTGGCAGACCTAGGCTCTATCCTGACATGCACCACCACCACCACCCCCCCACAATTGCAGCTCAGACCACACTGCAGGCCCTTTGGGCTGTCTCTGCGCAGCCCCGGTGAGTCCTCTGAAGGCCCAGTTCTAGCCCCAGCCATTCTGCACACCAGTAGGTGTGTGTCTTGGGTGGCTGGGAAGTGTAGCAAGGTAGCCCGCGCTGTCTTGCTTGTCTCCCTCTGTCCTGCCTTCCACAGGCCAGCCACTGCACTCTCCTCTGAGGCTCCCTGTCTTCCAGTGGGCCTCTCGGCCAGTGAAGGGGCTTCCCAGGGTAAGGGAACCTTTTCCCTTTGAAATGAAAGCTTCCTCCTGTCCTGATTATTTTTATTTTTTCATCCTATTCAGTTATGTGGTGATCGTTCTTACAGCTTTGGTTATACGAGATCTTCTGCCAGTGTTCATTGAGTATTCTATGAAATTGTTCCACTTGGAGATATTTTTGATGTATTTATGGGAGGAGATGAGCTCAACATCCATCTATTCCGCCATCTTGATATCTGCCCCTAGTGGTGTTTTTTTGGCTGTGCTGAGTCTCTGTTGCCACACAGGATTGTCTCTCGTCGCAGTGCACAGCCTCCTCATTGCAGTGTCTTCTCTTTGCACCAAGCATGGGCTCTAGGGCGTGTGGGCTCAGGAGTTGCGGTGTGTGGGCTCAGGAGTTGTGGTGCGTGGTCTTCAGAGGTCGTGGCGCGTGGGCTTGGGACTCGTGGTGCGTGGGCTCGGCTGTTGTGGCAGGTGGTTTTCAGGAGTTGTGACGCATGGGCTCAGGAGTCATGGCGCGTGGGCTCGGGTGTTGTGGTGTGTGGTCTTCAGGAGTTGTGGCGGGTGGACTTCAGGGTTTGCAACTCTCAGGCTGTGGAGCACAGGCTCAGTAGTGTGGCGAACAGGCTCAGTTGTTCTCTGGCATGTGGGATCTTCCCAGATCAGAGATCGAACTCATGTCTCTTGCATTGGCAGGTGGAAGAGCCACCAGGGAAGCCCCCTCAGTGGTTCTTAACCTTTGAGAACCTAGTGCCCTGTGGATGAAAGTGCAGACACACGTCTTGTTAGGAACCTGGTGGCTTCCCAGGCCTTGAAGCCCTCCTTGGAGCCACTTAAGACCCTGGACCATCCTTGTTCCCCTGGTTTTTCATGCCTCTTCCTCCCAGTCCCTCCGGTCCCCATTCCACCGAGTCCAGCTCTGAAGTCTGTACACTTCTAAGTGAGGGCCTCTGACTCTGTATCCGTCTGAGCTGTCGCTGCGGTGAAGCCCACACCCCCCCTGCCACCCCCGCCGTGGGAACCGGGCCTCGTCACGGGCTTCTGCCTCTGATCTGCGGCTCTGCATTCGGTTACGCTCTGTCCTGGCCGTTTTTTGTTTCTCTTGTGTGAGTAGCTTGTTTCAGCTTGGTGGTCAACCTCTCTGGAGCTGAGGCTGGGTCTTGTGTCCCCTGCAGCCACCTCACAGGGCACTCTGCACAGAAGGCGCTCAAGAGAGACTTTCAGCTGAACTCAAGGGAGCGAGCAGACTCCCATGACAGAATGACCTCGTTTCAGAAGTTCATTACAAGTCATGAAAACTTTCTTTCATAGATCCTCCTGGACTGAATCCAGCCCTACCTTAATTAGCAAAGCAATCTGCAGCACCCTTTCCCAAAAGTGCTTATGCATCCCTTTGTGTGACTAGAATAGGGGCCGCTGTACCAATTGCTGTCACCACCCAAAATTCAATTTTGAAAATCGAAATCAGTGCCTGCGGCAACGATGTAGATTTGTATGTATAAAAGTTTAATATGGTAAAGAGAAATTTACTGACGACTGAGCAGGGGAAATGCAAAAGGAGCGAAAATAGAGCCATAAAGGACACTTTGTCAGTTGAACATCTATTTTATTCACATTTAGGAAGCAGAGCTGAATTTTTCATAATATCCCTTGCTGCCTTTTTCAAACCCAGTGCTGCTATTAGTCCTAAAATGTCCGTAATCTCATTAGGTGTGAATGCAAAATCAGGTAGTTTAAAGCTTGTATGTGAGAATATTTCTTAAAGTGCACAGTGCACTTCATTTCAGAATTCAGTGTTTGTGCTGGAATCTGTCAATAAAGTGTAGGATGTAGGTATGTGGTAAGGCTTCCGGAATTAGAGAATTGTTTCTATTGATGTTCTTTTAAGTAGTAAGTAATTGGCCACCTCATGCGACCAGTTGACTCACTGGAAAAGACTCTGATGCTGGGAAGGATTGGGGGCGGGAGGAGAAGGGGACGACAGAGAATGAGATGGCTGGACCATCAGTGAGATGGCATCACCGACTCTGTGGACATGAGTTTGAGTGAACTCCGGGAGTTGGTGATGGACAGGGAGGCCTGGCGTGCTGTGATTCATGGGGTCGCAAAGAGTCAGACAGGACTGAGCGACTGAACTGAACTGAAGACTACTTTGTAATTGCTGAGCTTGGGTTGGGTGTGACTAGAACCCCAGAATTGGCCGGGGCTCCATCTCTGCTTAGGCAGTAATAACTGGCCAGAAATTGCCATACCTCAGCTCCCATCACCTCCACTGAGTTACCTTTATGGCCTTGTATAGACACCTTCTGACCTCAAATGGGAAATTGAGTGACAAGTTCATTTTTTGGTGATTGGTCATTTAGAGGTGATTCTCAGATGATTCAGCGAGCTCCAGACATTACGGAAAGTATCTGGAAGACTGACTCTTTAATACTGAAAGACTTGTGAAAGGTCGAGGGAACCCAGAGGGTCACCTTGCTGTTTGAGCGGTGCACTGCAGGGTGACCCCTTCCTCTCTCTGTCCCTCCTTCTGCTCTTCTGCTCTGTCAGGTGGGCAGTGCCTGCCCTCCCCCCCAGGGTACAGAGGAGGTAGCTGAGCAGGCCTCCAGCCCACCATCACCATCGCACTCAGAGGGGCAGGAGGGGACTCCTGCTGGCGGGACCCTGAGGGCGAGGGTCTGGTGGGAGCTTAGGGAGGACGCAGCATGCCGGCGGTCTGTGCCTGGGGGGAGCTGGGGCGGGGTGCTGGCCAGAGTCACATTGTGAGAGCTGGGTTGGGACAGTGGTCAGTGGCGCAGGAGGGGAACGTCAGGACGCGGGGCCTGCAGGTGGGGGACAGGAGCTGCAGGCGGCCACTCACCTGGCAGAGACAGGGTCAGCGTGTGATCTCCGCTGGGGCGACCATGGAGTGCTTAGGGCCCCCTGAGAGCCATCAGGGTCAGGACTGGAGGTTCAGCTAAGGCCGGAGCGAAGCTTCGGTAGTCACTTCCACTTCTAACTTCACCCCGCAGTCACACCAGCAGCACTGATCCACTGATGTGTCCTAACTGCTGTCCCCTCAGCATGGGCACGAGCTGGCCCTGTGCCTGGAGAGCCCCCGTCCCATGGGGACTACTGCCTACCCTCACCAGGACCTAGGTGGTTCTTCCTGGCTCCTCTAATGGCGTCGGGGTGCCGTCCAAACGCCCTCTCTCTGCTGTCACGGTGATCATCCTGAAGTCTTCTCTTTCGCCTGGTGGTTAGTGCAGTGAAGGCCTGTGTCTACTGTAACTGTTGACTACTAACAGTAACCACCTTCGTTAGCATCCCAGGCCCTGAATTCAGAGCAGTCGAGGCGTTAGCTCACTTATCCTCACATCACCCTCAGAAATAGAGAATATCGTTACCTTTTCTTTTAAAAGAAAGGTTAATTTGGCCAGTATGCTTCAAAAATGTCAATACAGGAAAGACAAAGGCCGAGGTGTCCTGGCTGTAAGAGAAAGAAATGTGGCAGGCAGTGCTGGAGGGGAGCCTGGGCCTAAAGTACTATTTTTCCTCCAAGGATTTTTACTGAGATAGTTGACAGAGTCAGAATATGGACGCTGGGATAGATAGAAGTGTTGTGTCAATGTTGAATGTCCTGAATTTGCTCATGGATCTGTGGTTATATGAAAGAATGTCATCATTCTCAGGAAATTAGGTGTCAGGAGAGAGAGGGTGATTTGCCCAATACCCCAGAGCTTGTAAGTGACGGGATCCAGACACGGTGGTTTGACCCCGCTGCTGCCCACAGCCACAGATGCCTGCTCCAGCATAGGCCGGGCGGACCGGAGTTCTCGTCAGTTTAGCAGTGAACACATCCATCCAGTTGCCTCGTGACAGTCCACACAGTCAGCGCTGGAAGTCTGGCTAGTGTTACTCTTTCTCCTTTTGCACCTTCTGTTCATCTGTCGTCTAGTTAGCTCTTAGTTTTGTGCGCCCTGCCAAAGACAGAACGTTCAAAATGCTCTTCCCGCAAAGTGCATGCTGCAGATTCTTTTCCAGCTGGACTCGCTCTGAAAGCGCTGCCTCGGGGAATCGGCCTCCTGTTTTTCCATCCGTTCCTTCTTTTCAGCCCTTTGACCCTGACCCATTCAAATAGTGCCTTTGGTTATTATTCAGCAAACACCGCTGCCTCCTCAGCCCCTCACCTCTTCCTTCTGAGGCGGCGGCCTGGCGTTCCACCGACAGGTGGCCTGACCTGGGAATGGAGCGCGTAGAACTCGGTGACAGATTGTCTTTTTCGTCTGCTGTAAAGTGGGGACATTATCCGACGTGCACACGGAGGCAGAAGCAGAGCTGCCCTTTTAAAACACTTAACTACTGATTTATTTATGTTCTTTCTTCTTCGAGAAAGGATTTAAGTTGGGAAAAATCCATCATTTGAATTCTGGGAGAAAACACTGAAGAGAAAGTTTAATTCTGGGGAGCTTTCAGAATTCTTGGCAGAATAATATGAGGGACTGTAGCTAAGTAGTGGCGGAGGCAGAGGGGGGCAGCTCAGGAGGGGCGTGAAAGCGGAGAGCCCGTGTCCCCTTCTCGTGTCGCCCTTCTCCCTGGGATCCCAGCGGGCCGCCTTCCTCCCCTCTGTCCCCAAGGCGTCCCGTCCTCACAGCACCTGACTGACTCTCCCTCTCGCTTCTCCTCGGTTCACCTGTCTCGGCCTGAAACAAACGCAGCAGCTCCCTCCTCACCGCAAATGATCTGGGGGGGCCTTTCATAAGAGAGTCTGTATTGTGAAAGTTTACCTCGCAAAGCTCTGTCTTTCCCGTGCACGCTCAGGCCCACGGCCGGGCGGCCCAGTTTGAGGCACAGGCACCCCTGCCTCCTCTGCCCTTGCATACCGCCCCCTCCACTCTCCCCAACTCCTGTGCCTTCTGCCGAACCTTCCGTCACCTGCTGACCACTTGAGCACGCGGGAACTCGCCTCCTCTGACTTCTTGCGGCCCGCACTGCCCTCAGCACTCCTGCCAATGTTGGATTTTTACTGCAGTGCCTCCCACCTCAGTGGCTTGCTGATTCGCACATCATGGGTGCCCTACAATGTTGATTTGCCGATTGAGTTTTTCTGCAGGATGGGGGGTTGCCGAGGTGGAATCATTATTCCCAAAAGGAGATTTCTAACAGCAGGACCTGTGGTTGGAGAAGCCAGCGCAGAGCTGCAGGCCTGCTTCCTGTGAAGGCCTGACTTAGGCGGGGTCCTTCCTCAAGGTGCAGGGTGCCGGCCGGTGTGTGGGCAGGGCCCCGGCCGGTGTGTGGGCAGGGCCCATTTGCTCACTCTCTCGGGGTTCTTTGTTTTTCAGATTGCAGAGCCTGAGGCCTGTGATCAGATGTACGAGAGCTTGGCACGGCTCCATTCAAACTACTACAAACACAAGGTGAGTGGGCCACAGGCTTTTCTATCCCCAGCCCTCTGACTGGAGACAGCTGTTAAGAGTGAGGGAAATCTGATTATATGACGTTTTGTATAGAATTGTGGTTTTCTACTTTTGAATGTAACCATTAATTTCAACCAAGCCAACTAAGGCACTTGATAGAGGCTTTTAGGTCACCTAAATGAAAGGTCTTTGTAATTTTGAAGAAAAACCACGTTTTGTATGCCAGGGTGTGCTTCTGGGCGTGTCTGACAGCTGTTGGGTCTCACACAGATTTGCCCACCCTCCTGCCACACTGGTGACAAAGTTGAGAAAACGCTGGGCCTCTCCTCGGCCCTGGCATGACTGCTGTCCAATTCCACTAAGTATGTTTCTTCCCCAGTCCTGAAAAATGTGCTCAGTAACTTCACAAATACACGTGGCCGAAGGCCTAGTCTGCATGAAAAGGGGATTTCTCCTAAGTCCTGGTGACCCAAAGTATGATCTGTGAGCAGCAGCATGGCACTGCCCGGGGTCTGGTTAGAGACATGGACCCGGCCCCTCCCACCCCAGCCTGGGTCTCCAGAGGCTCAGGCGCCTGCTCGCCTCAGAGCCACTGCTCTGGACGGCGCCAGTGTGGCCTCCAGGTGGCACTGCTCCCCTCCCTCTGGCCTCTGGACACCCAGGGCCTGTGAACTGCCCTTGAGAGCTTGCCTCTCCCCTCGATGTGGGCCCTGGGTATGCCGCGGAACTAACCTCTCCCCCCTCCTCTCTGCCCGTGACCAGTACCCTCGCCCCAGAGACACAAGCTTCAGTGGCCTGTCCCTGGAAGAGTACAAGCTGATCCTGTCCACAGGTATGGGAGGCGCAGCTGCTGCCGTTTCTGGTTGGTTTGCAAATGGGTTTTTGAGTGGCCACAGGGAATCATCTAATAAGACAGCTTTGCTTGATGGAAAGTCTTGTGGAATAGCCCACAGGAAATTCTGAAGCTACAGGGCTCATGTTTTTTGGTCATAGAATATGGAGAAGGTCAAAGGCATTATTTTAAAAAAGCAAGTTTATCTTCAGAGCTTTTAAATTCAAGACTGGGCAGCAGGGAACAGGGGGAATATGTATTTGCCAAATGGAAGTAGTTGAAATCAGGATGGAAGGAAAATAATTTTATTTTTATGGTCCTAAGAGAGCTTTATAAACAATGAGGGTTTTAATTAAAACAAAAAGCCATTCAGTGGACGTGTATGGGGACATGGGCTGCAGGTTAGATACGGGTTTAACTAGGTTTGTTTTGGAGTCCTTGACAGACCCTGATTAACAAGAAAGGAAATACCCTGCCTTGCCCAGCCCCTCCTTCTTCCCCATGTCCATTGTCACTGGAGGGGCACGTGGCGGGTGGTGGCAGGGGGAGCCTGGGTTGAAACAGGCAGGTTCTGGAAAATTACTATTTTTATTGCCAAGGACACCACATATAAAAATAGGCTAACCTTTTCTGGGAGGGCATGGCCCTGAAACATTTGCCTTCTGGTACTCTAGAAATTTCTGTTTCCTATTTCTCTGGTATCCTTCAGCCACTAAGGTTTGAGGATTTAGGCTTCCAGAAAACTCTTAGCCTTCTGATTAAAACCTGGTGGTGTCATCTGCCATTGTGTGTTGACCCTGATCCTATTTTTATTACAGTACTCTCTGAAAAACTGGGGTAAAGATACTTTGGCCAGGCAGAATCACTTTATTGGCAATTTTATGTATATCCAAGTGAATATACCCCCATGGCCCCAGGCCCATGTAATTACAAGCTTCAACGCACAGCGTCATTGTGAAGACCCCAACGAGTTTAAGCAAAGTTTGAACTTGAAATCAGAACTTAGGAGTTCTAGAGGCTCAGCCTCTGCCCTTTGTTAACCCTCGGGACGCTGGGTTGGGGGAGAAGAGGGACGCCCAGAGCGGGAGATGCCAGACCCCACTACTGGCCTGTGCTGCAGCCTGCTCTGGGATGGCGGGGAGCTCAGCCGTAGGAAACTGGCTGGTAATTAGCTTTCCCAGCAAGCCTCCTATTTCTGTTGTGCCTCTGGAATAAGGTTACCGGCTGTTTCCTCTGACAGGGCAGAACACTCTGCACTGTCTGTAGTGAGGATTTGCAGGCCTGGCAACTCTGAAATGTGGCCGCAGCGTTGGTCCCACGTGTGTCCACCCTGGTGTGGGGTCCCGGGAGTCTCTGAAGGAGCATCAGGGCTTGTCGGGACAGGGAGTCCACGGCATCCCGTTCTGTGCCCCACGAGGCAGCCTGGACTTCTGGAAAAGTCGGGGTAGGATGCTGGGCTCGTGGCTGGGGTACAGTGCAGGTCCTAACTTAGTCAGGAGTCTGCTGACAGTAATTGTAATAATGCTGATCGCCGAAGAATCGATGCTTTTGAACTGTGGTGTTGGAGAAGACTCTTGAGAGTCCCTTATACTGCAAGGAGATCCAACCAGTCCATTCTAAAGGAGATCAATCCTGGATGTTCATTGGAGGGACTGATGCTAAAGCTGAAACTCCAATACTTTGGCCACCTCATGCGACGAGTTGACTCACTGGAAAAGACTCTGATGCTGGGAAAGGTTGGGGGCGGGAGGAGAAGGGGACGACGGAGAATGAGATGGCTGGATGGCATCACCGACTCTGTGGACATGAGTTTGAGTGTACTCCGGGAGTTGGTGATGGACAGAGAGGCCTGGCGTGCTGTAATTCATGGGGTCGCGGAGACTCAGACACGACTGAGCAACTGAACTGAACTGAACTGAAGTTACCTTTTTGTTCACAACAGCTATTCTTTTTCTCCATAAGTTTCATTAAGAGATGGAAATCCAGGCTATGAAAATTAATGTGAAAATCTGAATTTAAAATATAAGTAAAATTTGGTATCATAGAACTTTAGCCCTGGAGAAACTTTAGACCAGTGGTTCTCAACTAGGATGCTATTTTGCCCCGCAGGGAAACTCTGGCAGCGTCTGGAGACCATGTTAGTTGTCAGGCTTAGCCGGAAGGGGCAGTTTGCTACTGCTGTCCAGTGGGTCAAGGCTGAGATGCTGCCACAGTGCCGGGTCTGCCCCACAAAAGAGCTTCCTGACCCTAAACCTTGCTGTGCTGAGACTGAGAAACCCTGCCCTGGTCGCTTAGGGGTAGGGAGGAGGGCTGGATGTGTTTTTAGATGAAGGCCCCACTGGCTCCTGCTGCCTTCACATCTGTGAGGATGGCTACCTTTTCTTGAATGTGGGCCAGGTACCAAGTACATCACCTCCATTATTTCCTTTAAAGGTCACAACTTTGGGGGCTTCCCTGGTGGCTCAGCTGGTAAAGAATCCACCCACAATGCAGGAGACCTGGGTTCGATCCCTGGGTTGGGAGGATCCCCTGGAGAACGGAACGGCTACCCACTCCAGTATTCTGGCCTGGAGAATTCCAGGGACTGTATATGGGGTCACAAAGAGTCGGACCCAACTGAGCAACTTTTCACTTACACTGGTAGCTCAATGGTAAAGAATCCTGTCAATGCAGAAGCAATGCGGGAGACACGGGTTCAATCCCTGATCTTGGAAAATCCCCCATGCCTCAGAGCAAGTAAGCCCGTGAGCCCCAACTATTGAGCCTGTGCTCCAGAGCCCGTGAGCCCTAGAGCCAGTGCTCCGCTACAAGAGAAGCCCCCCAGTGGGAAGCCTGCACATTGCAACTAGAGAAAAGGCCGCACAGCAGCAAGACCCGGCACAGTCAGAAGTCAATATATTAAAAAATACAGAGGTAGGTGTTTATGTCTGTACTTCGCAGATGAGGAACCCGATTGCTTGAGGGGACCCAGTGTGGAAATGGTGGGTGGGGCTGGGGCCAGGCCCAGCTCCCTCCTGGAGTCGAGGGTGTCCAGTCATCCCCGTGGTGGGGGTGGACGGAAGTGCCTGGGTTCAGACCCCAATTCTGCTGCTTCCTGCCGCGGAGCCTGCTCAGGTCCCCTTACCCCACTCTGCCTCAAGTCCCCACATCTGTACAATGGAGACAGCCCCCGTGGCTGCTCAGGTCGAGCTTGTGATGAGAGGGCGCGTGGGTCATGAAGCTGACACAGCAGCACCATGTCCTGGCTCACGTGGGGCCAGAGCGGGCCCTGCTTGGGTGCCGCATGGGGACGATGTGAGCAGAGGCCGCTGTCAGGACGCGGTCTCAGCACACCAGTGCTCGCCGCACTCACGGTATTCATCTGTTACCCTGCTTGGCTCGCTTCTCAGAAGTTGGGGCTGCATATCCTTTTTTCTGTGAAAAGAGGCATGCATGTATGGCGCAAGCCCTTGGGGCCAATCTGTGTGATCATTTTACACTCCACCTTTTTTTTGTTGTCTTCTCCTTTTGCAGATACGTTGGATGAGTTTAAGGAGATGAATAAAGGCACGTGGAAGAAGCTGCAGGAGAAGTTCGCCCCCGGGAGCCCTGAGGGGAAGCACCCAACCTGGGCACGGGCCCTACCGCGCCCGCGCACCTAAGCGTGGCGTCATGTATGTTGCCACCGTCAATAAAACGCCCTGATCTCCCCATCCATATGGCTCCGGAGTCTCATCTGGCCTTCACAGAAAGGAAGCCTTTGTTTCTCTAAAGAAAGCTGCGGCCTGAAAAGGGATGCAGGTTGAGCATCCGCCCGCCCGCCAGTCAGGCTCAGCGTCCCTGGGAGAGGAAGCGCGGGTCTGCGTCTGGGCCTGAGAGGGGAAGGTGACAGGGCCTCTGGGCAAGGTGCTTCCTGCGCAGCTACGGGGCCCCCACCTGCCAGCGGGGGTCTGCCTGGCTCCTGGCAAGGTCTCGGGCTCCCTTTTGTTGTAGGCGCTCCTGGGGGAGAGCCAATCATAGCGGCAAGCACCGAAGAAGGCATCCTGTCCCGCCGCCAGCAAAAAGCGGTGGCGCTGCGCGGCAGAGGGCTGTGGAAAGCCTGCTCGGCCCCCCCGCCCCAACCTCGTGCAACAGCCGCGTCCCAGGTTGGCCCGAGGGGCAGAGCAGCCAGCCGGCCGGCTGGGGCCTTGGCTCAAGTTGGCCCAACGCGGGGGGCAGATTCTGGGGGCAGCCACACGGCGGGACCCGGCAGGAACACTGCAGGGTCACTGCATTACTCCACAGAGCCTTAGCGCTCACCCGTGGATGGTCAGGGTCCCACTTGAGCTTTCTTGTCAAGAACAGAGCTGAGAGGAGGGGTTGGCTGGGCCGACAGCACCCCTTGTTGGAAAGTGGAAGTGGGTTCTCAACCTCCTCTATTCCTGAACTCCTCACTGTGTTTTGCATAAAATAAAATACGTAGGATGATTACAGAAACCAGTTACACTGCGGTGCATTCTGTCCCGCAGTGGCACTCAGCATCTCCCAAGTGCACGGTGAGGCCAGGCCAGCAGACAAGACTCAGACTGCCCTCTGCCAGCACTGTGTTCCCACCAGCTCCAGCCCGCAAGGAGCCAGCATCCTTTTCTAATGGACTAGATTTATTAATTTATTTAAGGCAATTAACACATTAGTTCTCGGGCCGAAGGATTTGTAAAACATTACACCAAAAGGAGAAAACAGGCAGTGAAAACCAGCCCCTCCTGACACGCCCCAGCCCAGTCCCCTGGGCACACACCTGTCCCCAGGAGGAGCAAGGCTTCATGCTGCGGTCTCCCATCCTCCTGGGGCTGTGCCCGCAAGGCTGGCCCAGCCTCGGACACTGAGGTCTACATCTATAGGGTCTACAGCAGGTCTGGGGCCCAGGGGAGGGGCGCAGCCCTGGGAAGGGCCAAGCCGGCACCATGAATAAGTTAAATAACAAAGCCCTAAAATCACTAGCAACAGCATCACTGTGCCCTGCCAAAGGCGGCAGCGACCAAAATGTAGTGCTTGGAGTACAGAGAAGACCCCACTCCTGACCACCCACCAGGAGGAATACAAAGCAGCAGCAGTTACTGCTTTAAGGGACTAGGCAACAGTCCTGCGAGAGGACAGACATCCCCTAAGGCACTAAGGTAAGCAAGGCCCAGTGAGTTTCTGAGTCTTCTAGGGGCTCGGTCTGGGCAGGGCTGTCCGCTCTGTAGCTTCCCCTCCAGGCTGGCCTGGGGGTCTGGCCGAGTGGGTTCTGGCGGCTGGGCAGACGCGCAGCCTGATGGGGTGGCCAGTCTCCCCAGCCTCAGCGCTCCAGTGTCCCTGTGGCCGGTGGGCCTGCCGCGGCGGCTCAGCGGCTCATGCAGTTCTGCACATCCACGAAGCCCAGGCGCTGCCTGCGTTTCCTCTGCTCCGTCATCTGGGTTTAAACAGATGCCAGCGGTTGGGTCAGGCCGTCGAAAGCCCACCCTCCCCGCGGCCCCTGCTGCCGTTCAGTCCTGGCAGCTGGCCAAGGGCCCCCAGGGTGCAGCAGGGCCGTCAGCCCCAAACCCCGGTCTTCAATTAGCGTGTCACAAACCACTGATCTGGTGCAGCTGGGAGAGTGCCCCACCTAAAAGAGGGGCTGCCTGCCTGTATTTAGTCACTGCCAGATGGCACAGAGGACACTCTGCAAGAGCGGGTGTTGAGAAGCGGAAGGAGGCCCTGACGTCCCATCACCCTAACCCGTCAGCGCCCGGGCCAGAGTCTAGCAGCTGCAGGGTGGGGGTGAGGGGCATGCGAGGGAGGCCCCACACCCGCACGAGGCCACGCTCAGCCCTGCCCAGCTGCCCTCCAGGGGCACGAGGGCAGGGGCCGCCTCGCCTCCCCTCCATCCCGGTCTCCTCAGGGATCTGTCTTCCACCCCAGACCCAAGAGGACCGGCAGGGAGGGGACAGAGGAAGCAGAAAGGCCCCACCACCCTCCCCGCCCCCAGGCAGGCAGGCTGGGACCTCAGCCTCAGCCGGGGCCACCAGTGGGGGGCTAGGACATGGGGGGCCAGGGCTGCCAGCAGGGCCAGGGCGTGGGGGGTGCACCTGCTCCTTGAGCTCATTGAGCTGGGCGGTGAGGTGGGACACCAGCTTCATGGTGGCGCTGAGCTTGTCCTGGAGGATGCGGATCTCGTTCTGCTCCCCCTCCCCCTCGCTGCTCACCAGGGACATGGCCCGCATCCGGGGAAACCAGTCCAGGTTCTTGTTCTGAAAAACATCCCCCATGGGGTGAACGCACTAGGGCCCAGCCCAGGAAGGCCTCTAGAAAAGCAGTCATGTGGGGGAAGCCTGCTGCCACACCCATGGCCAAATTACTCCCCAGGGACGAGTCATGGGAAAATCTGGATTGACCCGGGTCCTGCCCCCGGGGCCGGAGTGACCCTGTGCGGGTGGGGAGCACGGTGCTGAGACAGGCCGACTTCCGCCAGGCTGTGTCTCCTCCTGCTGGAGCGCTGGGACCGTGTTTACTCCTCACACCCTGAGAGGCGGAGGATGGGCCTCTGCACTCAGACCCGTTTCTCCTTCCTTCCTCCCGCCACGCCCCGCCAGTGGGCCCCACACCCCAGGAAGGTGCGAGTCAGGCAGATGGCACGTTGAGGGGGCGGGCTCCGCCGGGGCAGTGGCATCTGACAGGCGAAGCCACGCTTCCCGAAACTAAGAGGCAGAGCAGGGTGGGGGGAGGAGAACCTGTTGCAAGCTGAATTCTCAGGCCAACAGACACAACTGCATTCAAGACCAGTCCAAATACAGACTCAAAACACGCACAGAACCCCCTCCCGAGTTGTTTTCTTTCCTTTTAGAGGCTGCAACCCCAGGTGGCTCAGTGGTAAATAACCCACCTGCCAATGTAGGAGACATTAAGAGACATGGGTTTGATCCCTGGGTGGGGAAGATCCCCTGGAGGAGGGCATGGCAACCCACTCCAGGATTCTTGCCTGGAGAATCCCATGGACAGAGGAGCCTGGGGGGCTGCAGTCCACGGGGTCGCAAAGACTCGGACAGCACTGAAGCGACCGAGCGCGCACACTGCTGTGCAGCAGTCTGACGGCCCGGTGGACTCCCTTTACCCTCCAGACCTCTGCTTCACTCACTCGCTACTCCACTGGATGGCAGTGACGGCTGACGTCTCCTGACTCTGACAGTATGAAGCTCATCCAGGCGCCCTCTCGGCCTGCGACCACCCAGGCTTCAGGAAGCCACCCTCCCTCTCGCCCCCGACAGGAAAGGCCCCTCAGAAAGGGCCACAGAGCAGTCGCCACAAGCAGGGCTGCCTGGCCCCAGGCATCCACGGGCCCGACACCACCTGCACCCTCTGGGGGCTTTTTCCAGAGGCGCCCTCTGCAGCGCAGAGGGGTGGGGGGTGGGCTCTGAGGGTCCAGCTCCAGCTGCTCCGCGCCCCTGCTGCCTCTGAACGAGGGTCCGCAGCCGTCGCCCCCCCAGGCCCTCACCTTGATCATCTGGGCCACATAGCTCTCTGGCCCCGTGTAGTCCGTCTTGTTCTTCACGCGGACCAGCACGATGAAGTACAGATAGTTCCACATGTTGTGCTCGAGCTTGATGTGCTCCTCAAACGACACGGTCTTGTTGTCAAACTTGTCCCTCTCCAGACCTGGGGAGGCAGGGGGTGGCAGTGAAGGCGGGCTCCCCGCCTCCGAGAGCCCCGGTGGGCGGGCAGGGCCTCCTGATGCTGCGGGGGCACTGTTCCCGGCTGCAAGTGCTGATGAGGGCAGGCGACAGCCTGCTCCGAGCTACTGAGGTCGCTTCCATTTAAAGCAGCAGCCCCTGCCCTGCCACAGCACCGTGGGGACCCTACAGATGCTGGGACCCCAGGGCTGGGGGCGTGGGAAGGGCTTGATGAGGGGCCTGTTCCCACGGGGTACCCTGCTCCTTTACCCACAGGGGCCAGGAGAGGACCTGCCCTTCGTACGGGTTGGTGGGGGTAGAAAGGCCAGGCTCGTTTCCTTATCTAAGATCCAGAATTTAAAGGAAGGGTTTCGAGGCCCCTCCCTGCTCCCTCGATGACTCCGCAGGGCTCCGTTCTCCCCAGTTCTGGGATAAGCAAACAGTTGCCAAGCCGCCGGCCCGGGGCAGGGCTCCCTGGGGCCACAGGGCCGAGGAAGGGCGGACTGAGGCTGTTGGCGGCCACGGCCTCCCAGCGGGAGCCCAGCCTCACCGCAGATGAAGCACGTGGTCTTGAGAATCTCCTCCTTCTTCTGCTTCTCGCTGCGCAAGTCGGCAAAGGTGTCGATGATCACCCCAAAGATGAGGTTCAGCACGATGATGATGACGATGAAGAAGAACAGGAGGTCGTAGACCACTCGGGCGGGGAAGAGAGACTCCTGTGGGAGGGAGGCAGGGAGGCTGGGCCCAGCAGCTCCCAGAAGGGCGTGAAGGCCCCAAAGGCAGTGGAGAGGACCCGCCTCACTACAGAGTCAGAATCGCCACCAGAGCACGTGAATGGACAGGGACTCAGCAGCCGGGAAGAGGCCCTTGAGGAGGAGTCTGGCGTGGGCGGCCAGGCCTCGGCTGTGCCCACCCTTGACTGCTGGGCACGGGACAAGTGACTCTGAACTCCTCTGCTGCCCTCAGGACACGTGATCTCACTCATTCCAGGGGACCCCTGGCCAAGGGGCAGCTTCTCACCCTCGTGCCACTGGGGACAGACTGTCACCCTGGGAACGCCTGGCTGCCTGCACACGCTGTGCCAAACCCCCAGGCCTCTTCCCCACCCGGCCGCCCTGGCTGCAGGCCAGGGCCCAGCCCCCCACACGGAGCCGCCCGGGACCCACCCGCTGTCTGACTCACGGCTTTCCCAGCCTGAGAAAGCTGGGTGCCAAGGTCTTCCCTCAGAGCATCCACCGCGAGCTGGCGGGCTCATCTGGGCTGACGGGGCTGGGAGGTGGCAGAGCAACCCCGTAGCTGCCTGGGAGCAGGGGGCACACAGCGGGGTGGGGACGTGAAGGGGGGACTCGCTCCCCTGAACACGGGGCAGACCGGGATGCTCTGCTGGCTGCGACCTTGGGGCAGGGCCGGGGCACTCACGTCTTTGGAGGGCTTGCGGAGGATGTCCCCCACGCCACCGCCGTTGCGAAGCCCATGGTTCATGACAGTGACGATGCACATGAGCAGGGTGTCACAGGCCCGCTCCGTGCTATCTGGCTCCTCGTCCTCTACAAGTGAAGCGCGTGCTCAGACCCCAGCCAGGCCAGCTGCTCCCACCCCCACTGCACCCGACTCCTGAGACACACTGCCCTCACCTGCCAGGACATCAGGCACAGAGACTCCTGAGACACAGTCCACAGTGTCCCCACTGCACGTGTTCACAAATGTTGCCGCTCCATGTGGCATCCCCAGGGGGTTGGCTGGAGGGGACAGGGTCAAGGTCAGGCAGTCCAAGGACCTGGCCTCGTCATGTCCCTAGTTCTGACCCCAGCATCACCTCCTCCAGGAAGCCTGCCTAACGTGACAAGCTCCCCCCTGTCTATGTGCCACGCTGAGCTCCAAAGGCAGGGAAGGGGCTCTGCACCCCCAGCCCTGGCACACGGGCAGCTCCCACAAGGACCAAGTTTAACCTGAACCACAGGGTCTGCAAACCAGAGTGACTCAAGCCTCTCCCACCCGCCACAGTCTGTCCCAGGGAAGAGGAAGGCAGGTTGGTGTGAGTTAAGACCCCACCCGGAACCCGAGAAACAGGGGGGCCTGGCAGGGTAAGCGCTCTGCTTGTGCAGGCCTCTCATCCGCACACCCCACCCGGAGAGGCGCCCCAGACCTCCGGAGTGGTTGCCGGGCAGCCGGTCCACCTCAAGGATGAAGTCATCCTTGAGGAAGAGAAAGCCGACGATGGAGAAGAGGTAGACCAGGATGAGGGCCAGCAGGGCGGTCAGCAGGATGGAGCGGCCGTTGCGGGTCACACTCTTGATGACGTTGAACAGCGTCTCTTCACGGTAGATGAGGTCAAAGAGCTGCGGGGCAGAAAAGAGGATACCGCTGGACCCACAGGCTGCCTGCTTCCCACTGGGTCCCACGTCTCCCCCAAAGAGGTCTGCGCGTAGGCGGGTGGAACCAGGGCCACAGGCCCATCGGGGGAGACATCTCCAAGGAGCCCGGAGTCCTGAAGCCCAAGAAGGAGGGGCACCGGGGAAAGCATGAGGGCAGAATGAGCACCAAGTGTGGCCGGAGAAAGCCAGCCAGCTCTGACGGCGCGCCTGCTCCCTGCGAGGACGCTCTACAAGACTGCCGTGCAGCAGTTCACTTCATCCTCACAGCTATTCTGGAGGACAGGTGCTGTTAATGATCCATTTTACAGATGGGGAAACAGACATGGGCAGTTAAGAAACCTGCCCAAGGTTACACAGCTAGGAGGGGCCACACTGGGATGCAAACCCCGATGGTCTGGCTTGAGTCCCCGCTGTACAGGGGAGATGGGACCATGAGGAGCCATTAGGGTTCTGAAGGCCAGGCTGGGTCCAGCAGACAAGGACAGTGGAAATCCTCTCCTGCCAGCCCAGCAGCAAGAGGCCTGGTGCTGGGGAACTGCCAGCAACCAGCAGGAAGCCCCAGCCGCCCATCCTCCCTGCCCAGCCCCATCCCCACCCGGGCCTCACCAGGATACTGTAGAAGAGCTCGTGAGCGAAGAGGCCCAAGACACTCGTCAGGATGTAGCCCACGTGGTACAGGAACTCCATGTCCATGACCATGGCCTTGTAACCCCGGATGAAGGTGCCACGGTTGCCCACGAAGCTCACCACGAACACGATCTTGTTGGTCAGCTGTGGGCAAGTGCAGGGCATGGGGGTTGGTGCCCTACCTCCCTCCCTGAACCCCTACTCCTGGGGCTGGGCCCAGAGCAGAGGCCAGATCTTCAGGAGAGTGGGTCTGAGCTGGTCTTGCTCAGCATGGCAGACGCGGCATTAATGAAAATGCTCCCTGAAATGCTTCTGGGACTAGAATAGAGGAAGGTGCCTGGGGGACCCCCAGCTTCAGGAAGAAGTGAAAAGTGAGTGTTAGTCGCTCAGTCGTGTCTGACTCTTTGCGATCTCATGGACTGTAGCCCATCACCAGCGCCTCTGTCCATGGGATTCTGCAGGCAAGAATACTGGTGTGGGTTGCCATTCCCTTCTCCAGGGGAGTTTCGTGACCCAGGGATTGAACCCAGGTCTCCTGCATTGCAGGCGGATTCTTCATCGTTCGAGCCACCAGAAAGTAAGAGGCAAGAAAAGGAGAGCAGGTCAGAGAAGAACACCCTTGGCCTTTATGATGACTAAGTTACGAAAAGGTACCCCCCACTTGCTTGAGGCACTTTCTGTCAGGAAACTGCCATAACACATAAATCTTTAATGTCCTCAATGTGCTTTCGGGCAGAGCACAACTAACTCTGGGTACCCAGCAGCCCTGACGCTGGGGCTCCAAAGTGGCTCCTGGCTGGCTGGCTCCGACTGTCTGCTGCCCTGAGCTGTCCAGGAGAATAGAGGGGACACACAGTGGTCCCAAGCTGTCCAGGAGAATAGAGGGGACACACAGTGGTCCCAACCTGGGGTCTGTAATGATCCCGATGCAGGAACTGAGGGATGGGGCAGAGCAGTGGCCAGTGGGAGGCAGCAGGCCCACTTCAGGTCCCACTGCGTGATGAACCCTGAGGGGTGGGGCTGGAGTCCCCTGGCACTCACGTTGAGGGCGCCCAGGATGTTGAGCGTGGGCCCAATGCCCAGGTAGTAGATGGAGCGCAGGATGAGCGCCACGATGAGTGGGCGGATGCTGTAGCGCTTGGTGAACAGGGCCGCAATGGAGAAGCAGATGAGGATCCAGAAGAGCAGCGAGATGAGTGGGGAGCCCAGCACGCCTGGGGGCCCGGGAGCAGAGACAGGGCGGCTCACTCACTCCCACCCACCCCACAGACCCCAAAAAGCCTCCCCCTTTCCGGAGCCTTCCCTGTAAGTTGGTCAGCTGGCTGCACGGCTCCGCGCATCACACCTGCATCTGGAGGAGGTGTTGCTACCACCTCTAGCTGCTGCTACCAAACTGGTCTCTGCCTTATAAGTGTGTGTGCACTGTCTCCAGAGGGCACGGGCCCTGTCTACCCCGGTGATAAGGTGCAGAACCCAGAGGGCACTGCTCCCCACGCTGCACCCAGTCCCCTCAGGGCCTGGCCAGCCTCAAGGCCCTGCTCACATCAGAGGAGGGGGCATGGAAGGCTCAGGGTCCTCTGCCTGCCCTGAGATGTCCTCACCTGTGGACGCACCCTCCACATAGGGGTAGAAGAAGGCAATGATGATGTTGATAAAGACTGCCAGGTTGAAGGAGATGCTACCCCAGAGAGTCATGCGGCGGGAGAACCAGTAGATGAGTGGCATGCCTGGGCGAGGCGGGGGTAGGTAAGGGGGCCCTTGGTTAACATCTGCCCACCGCATGCGGGGGGCCACCAGCCTCAAGCCACAATTCAGGAGCAAAACGTGATTGGGTCCCTCCTTGGGATGGCGGTGGGGCCCTCACCAGCAGGTGAGGGAGGCGTCGGGGGCATCAGTGAGCAGCTCCAGCCCAGTTCATCCCGCCCGCCCGCCCGTGGGTCCTCACTGCGGAGCTTGCGCTGCCACTCCATCTCGTTGTGCAGGAAGGAGGACTGGTCGAAGAAGTCGCTCACTTTGCTGCCCTGCTCATCCTGCTCGGTGGTGGTGAAGAGCCGGTGCTTGGTCTCCTCCGTCAGGAACTGGCAGATGCCGGGCACGGGGAACACGATCTGCTCCATGCTGCGGTCCTGCCGCACGATCTGGACGGACACGATGCCTGGTCAGGCCCGAGCCTCGGCCCCGCGCCCACCACGGCCTGCCCGGAGGCCCTGCCCTCATCACGCTCCCAGGCCCTGAGGCCCCGCCCCCATCACGCCCCCAGGCCCTCGGGCCCCACCTCTATCTGGGAGGTGTGGTTCTCATAGTAGGCCAGCGGGTCCTCCTCCTGCTCCTGCACCGGGGCTGAGGACTTGAGCATCTGTGACAGCTGCTTGTTGTTGAGGCTGAGCTGGGGTGGGGGTGCCCGGGTCAGGCCTGGCAGCCCCCGCCTCCGGGACTGAGTCCTGCCCTGAGCTATACCGCAGTGAGTGACCCCCAGCTAGACCTGACATACCCCCAAAGGGGAGACAGTCCTGCGGGACAGTCAGGGCCCTCCACAACCCCGCCCAGGTGCACCCTGAGGTCCTGCTCTAGGCTTCCAGAGCCGCCCCAGAACCAGGCCGCAGCCTTGTCCCCACTCCGCTATTCCGGTTACATCGGGATCACCAGGGGTTCTCAGCCAGCACCTTCCCCCCCCGCCCCCACCCTAGATTCCAGCTTGGCTCTGAGGTCTCGGTCTGCCCTCAGCCCCGCCCCTAGGTCACAGCCCCGCCCTCAATTCCTAGCCTCACCCCCAGATACTATCCCATCCAATCTCCCACCTAACCCCGCCCCTAAATATAAGTCCTGCCCCGGCTCATTAGCCACGCCCCACGCCCAGCCCTGTCCTCTGGGCCCCCACCATGGAAGAGATGCCCTCGGCCTCCTCTTCTTGGATGCGCTTCACAGGCTTCAGGAGGTGCTGCAGCTGCTTGTTGTGCCTGGAGAGCTGGGAGGGCAGCGGAGTCATGGGGAGTGGTCGAGGGGCGGGCCCACCTGCCAGGGGTCGTGGGGTGGGGCTGGTACCTGCAGCGCCAGGATGTAGATGTTGTGGCCCACTTCACGGGGGCTCACTTCTGAGTTCTCACGCTCCTCTTCCTGCAGGTAGGCCTTCTTGATGACGTCCACCTGGCGGGGCAGAGCCTGCTGAGTGCCCTCTTCTTGGGGCGCAGGGAGGACTGGGCCCTGACCGCCAGCCCAGAACACCCACTTGGGCCACCGCCCCACCTGACCAGCCCAGCCTCACCAGCTCCTGGGGCCGCAGGCTGATGAGGATGCGCTCGGCGTTTTCACTGTCGTGCCGGCTCTCCATCAGAGCCAGGAGCAGCTTGGAGGCATTGTCCTGGGGTGGGGAGACAGGCCACAGTCTGAGGGCCCCAACCCCTTCACTGACTATTCTGTAACAGTCTCTTTGCCCACAAGTCTCATGGCCTTCTTGTTCCCCACTGACCCCCAGGGCTTGCTGAGAAGGGTGCTGGGTATCCACTCCACCTTCTCCCAGTCTGTGGCAAGCACACCCACGCCCATACAGCAGACATGGACACGGAGGCCCTCGGATAAACCCAGAGCATGTCCGCTTCGAGAGCAAGTGGACATCCAGCACACTGCTCACACGTGCACTCGTGTGCACAATAAACATGCACAGATCACACACCTGCGCGTCACCCATGCTTACACACGATACCCACACGGCACACATATACAGAGAGCCAACATCACACACACCAGCACGCACACCTACGCATGCTCACGTGGGCTTCCCCGGGCCCCACCTTGAGTTGCAGCACCAGGTCCATACGGTACTTGCATAGGGGGCTGATGTCATTGAGAATCAGCGCGGTGATGATGTCTATGCCATTGGACTCGTGCGTCACGATGCAGGTCTGGTGGGAGGCAGGGGTGAGGATGACACGGGGCCCTGGGCCTCTCAGAACCTGTGGCAGCTCCAAGGGCTTGGGCCTGCCCCCTGACCGGCCTGCTCCGTCCTCCCCAACGTCCACACAACCACACGCGGCTCCCATGGCTCACCTGATTCTCGTGGCAGGGGCCCTGACAGTACTCGGTGAGGGTCTCCAGGGTCTGGATGACGAGGCCCACGTTGTCCTCGTTGATGTAGAGCCCCAATAGCCCCAGGCCGCCCGTGGTGCTGCCGCACATGATGTCCAGGAACTGCAGCGTCTCGCACACCAGGTTGTAGTTTGTCTTATTGTTCTGGCAGCGCAGGAAGTTCTGCAGAGCATGGGGAGGGATGCGCATGGCGACACTGCAGCACGGAGGGAGGGCCCACCTGGGGACCACGACCACGCCGGCGGCAGGGATGGGGGCCTCGCCGGCCTCAGAGCCACATGCCGTGGTGCCCAGGCCTGACGCGGGGCGGGGAGTATGGGCATGTTTCGGGAGGCGGGGCGGGGCGTGACAAGGCCGGGCAGAGGCGCGGGGCGGGGCCAGGGCGCGGCGGGGGGCGGGGCCTCACCTGCAGGTCGCGGTTGTGGTTCTCGCACAGCAGCTGCAGAAAGCGCAGTATGGGCTGCATGATGAGCACGGACGTGCCCATCTCGTTGCTCTGCACGCGTTCGCCCACCTCGTGCCCCCGGCCCAGGCTGGGGCCCAACGCATAGCGGGATGAGGAGCTGGGCATCGAGAAGGAGGCCACGCGGCCTGCGGGGTGAGGTCTGGTGAGGCTGGGGCTGCTGCGAGCGCTCAGACCCTCGCCCTCACCCTCCGTTCCCACGGTCACAACTCAGCCCCCCCACCTTGCCTCCCACCCCAGTCCGCATCCCCGGGGCAGTCAGTCACCCCTGAGCCTGACCTTTGGAGGCGGGGTCTGCCTGCTCACGGTCCTCACGCGGCTGGCTGCCCAGGTCGCTCATGTTGACGGCCACCGTGGACTTGGTCTCCTGCTGGGCCCGCTTCATGCGGTCGTGCAGCACCTTGAAGAAGCGCTCTGACTTCTTGTCGCTCGTCATCAGGTTGTAGAAGGATTTCTGGGGTGAACAGGGATATGGAAGGGCAGGGCACCTCAGCACTGGGCCTGGGTGCGGTCCCGGAAGGCTCCCTCCTGTGCTGCGGGGTCAAGGCGGGGGAGACAGAGACGTCCCGGTGCCCTGTGCCTGAGGCCAGGCTGGGGACAGTCGAGACCAGCAGAGGTAGCGGGGGAGGGCTGGCGACCGCCCTGTGGGAGGCCTGCACAAGCTTCCTGTCCATTGGCACTTGCTCTGGCCCCATCAGTTCCCCACACAGCAGCCAGAGGGGTCACTCTGAAGTCCCTTCTCTGCTCAAAACCCTGCAGCTACCCCATCTCCCCAGAGGCAGGCCCAGGCCCAAGGGGGCCACGAGGCCACGTGATGACCTGCCACCTCCCTGACCCCAGCGCCTCCCACCCCTCCCCCACCCCCTCCGGCCACAGGAGCTGCTTCCCCTTCACAGCTTCCGCAGCCTGCTCTGCCCCCTGCACCCTGCCCCACTAATCCCAGTGCTCACGTCCAGGTCCTCATTCAAACGTTCCCCTCCCAGGGACCTTCCCAATGACTCCTCCTAAGACTCCCCTGGCCCGGCACTCCCGAAGCCCCTTCCCGCATTATCGCCGTCCAGCACGCTCTCCATATTACATGGGGACTGCAGGTAGGGACTTCTGTCCCCACTAGGATACAAGAACTAAGGAAACATAGGTTCTGGCTCTTTTGTCCTAGAGCCTAGAACACTGCCAGGCACATAGAAGGCGCTCACTCAACACAGACTTATCAGAAGAATGAATAAATGCACCATCAGAGAGGGCTTTTGGAGAAAGCAGGTTCTTAGGTGGATACCAAAGGCTAAGGAGCACATGGGAGGGCAGGGAAGGAGACCTGAGCAGAGGCTGAGAGGCAAGAACGGTGGATATAATTGGGGCAGAGATGGTGGGCAACAGGCCCAGGCCGGGGCAGGGCAGGGCAGGGCAGGGGTGTTGGCTGGAAAAGGGCCACATGACAGAGAGCAGACATGGGAGGCAGAGGCGCCGAGCAGCCGGACTCGCACGGCCCCCTGGGGCTGGGTGCCCGCCCACGGGGCCTCAGTGACGGGCACACTGTTCCCGGAGCCCCCGCACACCTGGATCTCGGTGTTGCCGCCGTCCAGCAGGCGGATGGCCAGGCCGACGCTCTCCTGGAAGATCTTCTCATCCTTGGTGCTGGTGATGAGGTCGCACACCAGCTTGGTGGCCCCCTCCTTGTCCAGCCGGCACTGGGTGGCTGCGATCACCGACCAGTCCTGGTCTAGGCCTGGAGGCAGGGAACTCTCTTAGGGGGGAGCGTGGAGGGCGGGGAAGGAAGGACCTGGGGTGAACTGGCTCCCCAGAGGCCTAGCAGGGGGGACGCAGGACTGACCGGTGCCCATGGGGTCCGGGAGGTCCCCCCTCGAGCTGGACTTCCGGTTCTGGAGGTAGTTTTGTAGCAGCATCTTGCGCAGCTGGTTGCCCTGCGGGGAAGGGAGTGAGGCCCAGGCGGCCCATCTCACCCTTTACCATCCAGCCCGGCAGTCCCGGCCCTGCGCCCCCGTGGCCAGGCCGGCCCGGCGCCCAGCCCCCCGGCACTCACCCGGTCCCCGTACTTGGTCTTCTTCAGCAGCATCTGCTGCAGCGTCCTCAGCACCTTGACGCACAGCTTCTCCTCCGACTCCATGAGGTCCTTGGTATGCTGGATGAGCCTGGCCGCAGTGGAGGGGGCCGTGCTCGGGGCAGCCCCTTACCGCCTGCGCGGCCACCGCCCCACCCCCCAGGCCTTCCCCACCGCGGGCCGCTGCACCCCCGCGCCCCCAGGCCCGGGCCAGCATCGCACTCACTTGGACAGGAAGCCCCCGCTCTCGCAGCGCTGGCAGGCCTCACTGCCCTCCAGGAAGAGCAGCTCGGGCCGGTGCAGGACGTCCACCAGCACGGACAGTTCGGCCTGCACCAGGGGCCGCAGCCGCTCCTCCAGGGCAGCGATGATGTCCTGAGGTGGGCAAGGCGGGGTCACCGCTGGGCGAGCTGCGGGCCGCCCAGGCCCAAGAGATGACTGGGGTGTGACCGCCATTCTCACCCCAGCACCAAAGGGCCCCACAGACTGACCGCCCTCGTCTGAGGGCCCTGGGCCCGCAGAGCCGCCCAGCACAGAGCGGGAGGCAGGGCTGCTCGGAGCCCCCGGCACACCCTGGCGTTTCCCCCAGCCCCTACTCTAGCTCCGTGCGGACCTGAGCAAGCCCCTAGCCCTCTCTGGGCCTCAGTCCTCTGCCACAGGAGGACACTAACCCAGCATGCCCCGTCCGGAAGCAGTGAGACACTTTACAGGGTGAGACAGAAACAAAGCTGCCATCTCGAGCGAGAGGCGTCCCAGCCCCCGTGGTGAGCGCCAACCCTGGAATGGGGCCCTGCCCCTGGCAACCCCCAGGACGGGACAAGCTAGCCAGCGCCCTCCGGAGTGGGGGGGGTGGACAGTCCAGAAAGGACGCAGCCCGAGCACGGGCCGTCCAGAAGCAGCCCTGCCACACCGCTCCGCCCACCTGCAGCTTCTCGATGATGTTCTTGTAGTCCCACTGGTTGGCGGTGGGCATGACCCGGGGGAAGGCCCGCGTGGCTGTCTTGTAGTTGGAGGCATTCCGCTGGGCGGCAGCCATACAGCTGGCGCCACTGCTGAGCAGTGAGCTGATGTGGGCGTCCAAGTCCATGGGCAGCGAGATGGCCCGGCCCTTGGCTGAGGGGAGAGGGGTTGGGGCGCTGGAGGGCTGGCGGGGGCTCAGCCAGAAGGGCCAGGTTCAGGGGGGCAGGGCTGAGGGTAAGGGGGCCCCCACACTAGTCCCCACTTGAACTGAGGTGCCCTCTTCCCTTCTGGGGATAAAAAGAGGGAGTTCCTGACTCTGTTTCCACCCTGGCTCCACACGGACTCCTCCCCACCTCCCCACCTCCCTAACAACCTACAGCCTCCCTTCTGCCTGAGACCATTTGTAAGCCCAAAAAACTGTGCTTGGGGATATCCCCCAGCACTCTCCTCTGGGGAACTGACTCAGGGCAGAAAACAGTTGCTCTGGATTACCAGATGCCAGTCAGACACCAGGAAGGACTTACTGAGCACCACCGAGGAGCAGCTGGCAGACGAACGCGGGGATTAGCTATTTACTGGGAGGGCAGGCATCCCCGGCACGGAGGCAGGGGAGGGGCTGCCCAGCGCCCCGGTACACTCACCCACCATGGCGAGGGTCCGGATGCAGGCCTCCACGGAGCCCTTGTGCTGCTGCTGCAGCCACGGACACTCGAGCAGCCGCATGGTGGACTGCAGCAGCTGCACCACGATCGTCTGGTGCGTCTGCAAGAGGCAATGTGACCGCTACTACAGCCTCGCCCGCCCTCCTCCCTGGGCAGCCATGCAGCCAGGGCCCAGGCTCACCGAATCTGGGTATGGGGAGAGAGACGGGACCGCCAGTAGCTACCGTGGGCCTCTGTGCCAGCTGGAGAAAGCCACCCCCTTTCCTCTCAGGAGTGTACAACCTGCCCAACCGTACACGGCAGCCCTGTGAGAGCTCCCCACGGTCCAGGCCTGGGGCTTTTAACTCTATTGCTGACCCTTTTCTTCCTTTAAAGAAATTTCCAATAAATTAAATGCTGTGAAAAGGGGAAATATTTACATGGTTCTAAACAAAAAGGTTATAAAAAGGAACACTTCGGGAATTCCCTGGCAGTCCAGTGGTTAGGACTCCTTGCTTTCACTGCTCAAGGCCAGGGTTTGATCCCTGATTGGGGAACTAAGATTCCTCAAATCACATGGCACAACTGAAATAAGTAATAAAACAAAAATTAAAAAGGAATATTTCAGGGAGTCTTGCCCCCACCCATGAACCTCTCCCCCAACTCTCCCATTATCTGCCCTATAGTTGATTAGAGACGAGAAAACTGATACATATCACTGAAGTCCCAGAGGGGTCCGAGGGACCAAACCCAGGTGTCAAACAAGCCCATCCTGACTGGGAGAGCAGGAGCCAGCACTTTCTTGCTACTCTAGGACACACTATCCCTACTCCACCCTCAGCCCCTCTACCTGCAGGCAGCCCTCTGACTGGTTTCCTGCATGTCCTTCTGGTGTTTATGAATTAGGTAGCAGGCTCCTTCCTCAAGGGGCTCTGGGGCTGTGACCCGGCTCGAGTCTGAGGATTGATTGGGGGGCTGTGACTCTCAGAGATCCAAGTCCAAGACCTGTTCACAGCCTAGAGCTCTTCTGCAGAGGAGCAAGGCCAACTTGGAAGATTCTTCGCATCTGACTCCACTCCCCTGCTTCAGCTCTGCCAGTCACTATGGTAAGCATCACACCTTGTCTTTGGTGCATAAGGGCTGCCGAGTGTCTCTGGCCACCCCGGGACCCAAGCGAATCTAGGAATTCCTGATCTATGGCAGTTCCCACTGTAATTCCCGACCCACAGAAACTGAGATAATGAATGTTTGTGGTCTGGGGTAATGTGTTACACAGCATTGATAACTAACGCACATGCATATCCTGCTGCTGCATCTTCACGCACTACAAGAAAATGTGACTATGCACGTTCTGAGTCTCCCTGCTCCCGACTCTGAAGCCACCAGCAGCAGGTGCTTACCTGCAGGGAGGTGCTGTTCTCAGAGAACGGGGAGCTGAAGAAGGCACTGATGGTGTCCAGCACGACGGTCAGCACGTATTTCTCCAGGGTGGGGTCAGCCAGGCGCTTCTCACGCTTACTGCAAACCTGGGGTAGGAGAGACCGATGCCTGGGGATCTCTCCACTCACGCCCCATGACGAAGGCGGCCAGGTCCCCCTCCAGGGACCAGCCTGGGCCCACGCTCCCACAGGCACACACCCGAGCCATGTCCAGGGTGAAGTTCTCAAAGAGGGTCCAGATGTGGTTGCTGGTGTAGATCTCCTTCATCTCCACCTCCGTGTCCACGTAGCAGTGGTTCACGAAGTTCACGTAAGCCACTTTCACCTGGGCAGGCGGGGCTGGGAGGTCAGGCGCCAGCAGCACCCACCACCCGGCCCCAGACCTGGCCAGGCTCTCCCTCTCGTGCTTCCACCCGACCTCCCCTGGCTCCTCTGCCAGCCTCCCCTCCGCCTCCCAGCCTCCCCACCCCGTCCCTTCCCTCCCTGAGCAGGACCGAGGGGCTGCCCTGGCCCAGCTCCCCCACGCTTGCATCCCCACCTCGGTGATGCAGTCCTCATGTGTCACCACAGACACCACGTCCTCCAGGGGCAGCAGGGACGTGCACTTGATCTCGGTGTAGACATTCTTGCCCTCGGCGCAGGCGGCCAGCAGGTCCACCAGGGAGATGTGGTACATGAGGGGGCTGTGGTCCTCCACGCCATCGCGGGCGGCCTTCATCATGTCCAGCAGGTGGGCCAGCGAGGCCTTGTCATTGTAGAACACGACCACGTCGTCGCCTGCGTTGGTCAGCTGTGGGCGGGAAGAGGGCACGTCGGGCCCCTCACTCCAGCAGGCCCAGGGCCCCAGCCCCCACCTGCCCTCCCTAGGGAAAGACCAGGGCTCTGACCCCGGCCTGCACCCAGCACGCAGAAAAACCCTCCCCTGCCTGAGTGTCTGGGGTTTCCTGGCCCTCGGGGCCCTAGGCTGGTATCTCAGACCTTCTGCCATCAGCTGGGACATCGAACCCCAGACCCAGGAAGGACCTCCTTCCTCTCCTAAGGAAAGAAATCCCACTTGGGCTTGTCTCAGAGGCGCCTCCTCCAGGAAGCCCGTTGTAAGCCTGACTCATGCTGTGCTCCCCTGTGCTTCCACCGCTGTAATTTAAACCCTCCAGAAGCACATGCTGCGTCCCTCTCGTGTCAGCAATGCTGTTCTTCACAGTTAATATAACAACAGCAGTCAGGATGAACACCGCACGGCACTCCCGGACCCCACGGCTCACTGATTAAGTTCCTCATCTCCCTTTGGTGTTTGCTCCTTTCTCTCCCTGCCCCTCCCCAGGCTGTAAGATGCTCCAGGGCAGAGAGCATGTCTGTTCCAGATTTAGGCTCAGCCCCTCATTCTTCATTTCTTTACTGAGCACCCACTATGTGCCAGGCACCAGGGCCCTGAAAACGTGCACAAAGGCTGTGATCTGCCCCCGCTGTGGCTCCTGCCCATGTAGCTCACACTGGAGTGGTTTCCCCCAGGGGTACACGGCACCTGGCATGCAGCAGGTGCTTCATGATTGTAAATCAGCAACGACAAATGACAATGAAGGAACGAGTGTCTGAGTTCTCTCAGGCCTCTGACCTGAATTCTACCAGGCACCTAAGCTCTAGCAGACCCAGCTCTGTTAGGCTGCAGCCCAAGTTCTACTCCACCAGCCTCAGTGTCCACAGTCCTGTTCCTGTGTCCCCCCTGCAGCCCGGCACCCCAGGGCCCCTCTGTGACCTGCCCGCCGCCGGAGCGCCCCCGTGCGCCCTCACCTCGGTCATGATCATGTCCTGGCACTTCTTGACGTACTTGCCCTCGGCCTTGATGACGGTGTGCAGGAAGTCCAGGTACTGCACGTGGCGCCCGTGCGTGGCCAGCAGGTGCACAAAGTGCTGCAGCACGGGCTCCCCGATCTCGGAGCAGAGTTGGTAGTTGTTCAGGAAGATGTGCTGCATGGTCTCTGCCTCCAGCAGCTGTGGGCGGGCAGGGTGGCCGTCAGAGAAGGGGTCTCGCGGTCGCACCCCGCCGGCCGCCCCAATCCCATGCCCTCACCCCCGGCGTGAGGAAGAGGTGCAGGTGCTTGTGCAGCAAGGCCTGGTTGCCGGGGTTCCCTGCGCAAAACTTCTGCAGGAACTGGTGTGTGTAGCGCAGGATCTCCATCATCTTGGCATCGCCCTGGACGTGGAGAGGAGGAGACAGGGCGCCCAGACCAGGCCCGGTGTGGGGGTGGGTCAGGGCTCAGCTCTGGGACCCCAAGGTGGCCAGGTTTAAGGTGGGTCAGGAGACGGAGATGTGGGAGGAACTGAGGGTCAGAGCCTGAGATGAGGATGGAGTCGCGGAGCAAGGCTAAGGGGTCGGGTCAGGTGAACACTGAGGGGGTGTCAGAGGCTTGGGGCGGATCAAGATCATGATGAGTCATAGGAAGGGGTCTATGGTTGAGATGAAGCTATGTTTGGAGTCAGGGGCCAAGGTGGGCTTGGGGACAACGAGGGTAACGCTGGGGTGAAAACTCAAAGTCGGGGGTCAAGGAAAGGCTGGGGTCAATGTAGGTCAGGGTAATGAAGCTGAAAGTCAAAGGTTAAATGAAGCTGAGAGTGGGCTTCCCTGGTGACTCAGTGGTAAGGAATCCATCTGCCCATGCAGGAGACACGGGTTGGATCCCTGATCAGGAGGATACCACGTGCCAAGGAGCAACAAAGCCCGTGCTCCACAACTCCTGAGCCTGTGCTCCAGCGCCCGGGAGCCACAACTACTGAAACCCAGTGCTGCAGCCACTGAGGCCAGGACCCTGGAGCCCGTGCTCCGCAACTAGAAGCTCCCGCAACGAGCAGCCCGAGCAGCACTACGCGAGAGGAGCCCCCACTCACAGCAGCCAGAGAAAAGCCCGCACTGAAGACCCAGCACAGCCAAGTAAAAAAAGTGGTTTTTTTTAATGAAGCTGGAGTATGAGGATTAGCGCAGAGAGGGAAATAGAAGCTAGGGTCAAGGTAACGAACCAGGGTGAGGCGGGAGTCAATTCAAGGTCCAAGTGGATCAGGATGAGGGGTGGAAGGTCAAAGGTCAAGAATACTAAGATTGGATTCAAGGGTCTCGGTATGTGGGGCAGGCCAAGGTGAAAGGTCAGGGTGAGGCAGGTAAGGTCGGCAACAGGGGTCAGTGTGTGGTTTGGGTTGGGTCCGGGTTCAGGGTGCAGCTGCCCTGGGGAGCCAGAGGTCAGAGGTCGGGCTCACCTTGTCGTAGGGGATCTGCAGCAGGTCCAGCATGACCTTGTGGGCATCCATGTTCTTGAGCAGCCGCTGCTGTTTCTTCCTCATCTGCTCCCCCACGCCACACATCTTGTTCAGCCGCTCCAGGATCTGCGGGGTGGGTGGAGGGTGAGCCCAGAGCCCCTGCCCACTTCCTCAGGCTTCCCCGGGGCCAACCACAGCGGAGCTGCGGCTCCCACAGGACTGAAGCCACTGAACCCGACTGTCACGACAAGGTCGGGAGCAAGGAAAAGCCGATTCCACTCGCGAAAGTCAACAGAACAACCTGACTGTGAAGTGGAATTTCACTAAACTCCTTCAGCTTTAAAACAACTCCATCTGGACCTTGGCAGGGCTGTGTTTAACACTCGGGGAACTCTGGAGGACGTCCTGCAAGCCAGCTGGAGTGGAGGCGGGAGAGGCAGCATGGGACCTCCAGGGCAGGGGGCCCACAGACCCACCCCCAGGAGCCGGCCACTCACGCCCTTGACGATCTGGTAGTTCTCGCTGCTCTTCTCCCCAGGCGGGTGCAGAAAGCCCTCCTCGTCTGTGGGCCGCTGGGGGAATGGGGAAGCGGGGTCAGCCAGGCCCAGCCCCCGACCCTGCCCCGGCCCTAATACCCCACGCACCTCCTTCTTGTCTTTGGCGGGGCCGGCCTCCCCGTCCTCGCCCTTGCCGGCGCCCTTCTTGTCCACCCACAGCTCTGACTTCTCCACCATGGTCCGCAGTCGGTCCAGCTCAGACTTGATCACCTTGTAGTTCTCCACGTCCTGGGCCGAGATCAGCAGCTGCACCTGAAGGTCGACCGCGAGCGTGCCTGGTGAGATGGGCACCCCAGGTCCACGGCCTCGTTGAGACGCCCAGCACCTGCCCTGTCCAGGCCTCTCCTCTCCACCCCTGCTCCTCTCCACCGAGCCAGATCTGACTTGGTGTTTATGGCTCTGCTCTAAGTCCACTGCCTCCAGGAAGCTTTCCCTGATTGGCCACAGACTCCCCTGCATCCCTGGTCATGAGCTATCTCATGACATGGCTTCAGTTGCTCACTGGCTCATGTCACACGCTGCTGCGGCCTGTCGCCTGTTCACACAGAACAGAACAGGGCAGAGCCAAGCATACTGACGTCACTGAGTGCTGGGGCCTGAACCCTGACTCCATCGCCACCTCACTTGCTCTGGGTCAGTGAAGGGAGGAAAGCTCCCCCGGGCCTCAATTTCCCTCATCTGTAAAGCGGGAATGAGAGTCAAAACCCCGCTGTCAGGCTGCTTGGAGAATTCCATGAATGCAAGCCCAGTGCTCAGTGCCTGGAACCTAGTGCACCTGTTAAATGCCAGTTCCCTCTCACAGGGAGCTGTCAAGACTGCGTGACATCACAGTGACAAAGCCAGTCCCCTTGGTAAGAGGTGACTTTGTGCGGGGCATGATGCGAAATAGCAAAGGTGCCCATGATGGAGTTCACAAGCTATAATATGCTGTCTGCCTCATAAGACGGGACATAAGGCCTGGAGTTAGGCTGAGAGCAGATCCAAGACTTAAGGTGGTGTCACCTGCAAGGAGCTCAGCAAGGCCAAACCCCAGGGATGCATCTCAAAGCTGCCCCATCTTTGTTTCCCCCTACCCAGCACTCAGTGTGTGGCCAGGGCCGGGTGACCCTCTGGCCCCCAGGAAGCCCCGCCCCCTCAGGCTTTCCTCCCCAAGGGCTGGGTGCTCCATGGGGGAAGGGGGGAGCACCTCCCCGAGCGCTGGGTGCTCCATCAGGAAAGGGGGGAGCACCTCCCCGAGGGCTGGGTGCTCCATCGGGGGAGGGGGCGCACCTGCTTGAAGGTGCGCATGACCTCCTGGCGCTGGCTGAAGTGCTTGAAGAGCAGCTGCAGGGCCCCAGAGACCAGCGGGGCGTAGTCGTGCATGGTGAGGTGGATGAGCACACGCAGCAGCACGCGGCCGCCCTCATCGTCCACCTCCAGCATGCTGCTGGTCTTCCTGTGGGGAGGGGAGGGTGTGACGGTCAGGGGGTATGCAGGCTCCCTGCCACCCTCCAGACAGCCAGGGCACCGCGTCCCCCTGCTGACTGCAGACAGCCACGGCCGTGAGCACCTCCGGGATCCCCGTGTCCCCTGAGGGCCACACGATGCCCCGTGGGGACGCAGCTGAAGCCAGGACTCCTCATGGGGCCCCACAGGCCCCCCCAAGGGATTCACATTAAGAGGTTCAGGCCGCGAACAAAGGCAGGGGGAAACCTGATCTTTCTTTTCACCAACCTCCCACCAAAATGTAGTTTCTTTCAGTGAGAAAAATGAGCAGTACCTGTGACTTTGTCACCAATAAAACAATCACAGATGTTTTCCCATCACTTCAGAGTTGTTACAGAAATTGCAAAATATCATTTACAGTCATCACGACTTCAAAGGAATGGTACTAATTACACCCCCGGTGTGGATGGTTATCTCATGTGTTAATAAAGAAGCACATATAAAACTGTCACTTCAGATTTGTTTTCTCCAATATTTTGATAACTGCATCCCAATGCCACTGATTTCCTTTGTAATAATAATCCTACGTGCATTACAGTCTCAATTTTAAAATGCTACCCTAGGAATTCCCTGCTGGTCCAGTACTCAGGACTCAGTGCTTTCACTGCTGAGAGCCTGAGTGTAATCACTGGTGGCAGAACGAAGATCCTGTAAGCTGCGCAGCATGCCAAAAATTAAAAAAAAAACTCCATCCTGGGAAGGGAGCCAAAGGCTTCACCAGACGCCAAGGGTACGGCACAGAAATAGTTAAGAGCCCCCAGCTCCTGGAGTGATGCCCACCCCCTCTGAAGAGCAGCCTGGCCTCCCTGCTATGGACACAGGGATGCCTTCAGCTACCTGGCCCAGGTCCTGACAAATAAACAGGCACAAACTGCCCTGAGTGGAGGCAGGGGGATGGCCAGAATGACACTGGGGCCCAAGGAGCCCCAGTATCACTGGGTTTAGGCAGGCAAGGGAGAGTCAGAGCACAAAACCAGGGGACCTCTACCCCAGGGCCTGGTAAGGGTCTGCAGGAAGATTAACCGAGGAGTGAAGGGTCTCCAGCCTGTATCCTCATCACCCACCCAACCCCACCCACACCACCCACCTCACTCCCGGCCTCACCCCACTCCAAACATGGCCTCCGCCTGCTCCCCAATGCGGTCCAGGTTCATGTTGGCGGCTGTGGGGAGTAAGAAGGGGCAGATGGAGGCTGTCCGTATGCAGGACAACGGGGAGCACAGGGAGAGGGAGCAGAGTGACGCCAAGACCACCCTCGTCCCCACACTGGCCGGGCGGCCGCCCCGCTGCCTGCCTCTCCTGGGGGTGGAGGCCGAACCGGCCAGGGCAGGGACCCGTGGGGCGGCCCACAGACCTGCAGGTGCGAGCGGGGTCCTGGCTGGGGGAGCTGGCCTGGCTCAGTCTCTCACTGACGATGGTCGTGGGCAAGCCCCTGCCTCCCGTGGGTCTCAGTTCACCCATTTAGGAACTAGAAGGGATGATCCTGCCCTGCTCCCTCTCTGGGGCAAGTAAGTGGACAATGGGGAGGAAAGGCCCTTGCAGCCTGGGAAATGAGGGCAGGGCAGGGGCGCTGGCCAGAAGTGGCCCCAGACCGCAGCCCATTGTGGTGCATCGAGTCACGCAGCCTCAGCCTGAAGTTGGGGTGAAGGGAGGGGCGGGGGCTCACTGGTGGAGTCGAAGGCAGGGGCCGTGCCATCAGCCCCACTGTCCTGCATGGGAAACACCTCCACGAACTCCTTCTTGAAGACGGACAGCAGGTAGGAGATGCGGTAATCCAGGCGGACGTTGAGGATGAACTGGAGAAGGGGGGAGGATGGGGTGAGGACAGGTCTGAGGCCAACCTCGCGGCAGGAGTGAGGGGTCACCCCAGATGAGCCCCGGCGCTGGGGAGGCCCCGCATGGATGTTCAGGACTCTGTGGGACATCGCAACCAAGGCAGCAAGACGCCTCTCCCCTAGGAATGCAAGCTGGCGCGGGCGCCATGAAGGGCAGTCTGGGGGCTCCTCAGAAAGCTACAAATAGAGCTGCATATGACCCAGCAATCCCGCTCCTAGGCACACACCCGCACAACACTAATTTAAAAAGATACACACACCTCCATGTTCACAGCAGCACCATTCACAACAGCCAAGACAAGGAATGTCCACCAATAGAGGAATGGATAGAGAAGAGGTGGGGTGTGTGAGTGTGAGTGTGTGAAAGTGTGTGTGTGTGTGTGAGTGAGTGTGTGTGTGTGAAAGTGTGTGTGTGTATGTGTGTGTGTGTGTGAGTGTGTGTGTGTGTGCGTGAGTGAGTGTGGGTGTGTATGTGTGTGTGTGTGTGAGTGTGTGTGAGTGTGAGAGTGTGTGTGTGTGTGTGTGCGTGAGTGTGGGTGTGTATGTGTGTGTGAGTGTGTGTGTGTGAGTGAGTGTGTGTGTGTGAGTGTGTGGGGTGGAATACTACTCAGCTATAAAAAGAACAAAACAATGCCATTTGCAGCAACATGGATGGATGTAGATAGAGATTATCATACTAAACGAAGTAACTCAAGCAAATACCATATAATACCACTTAACTGTGGAAACTAACAAACACAAAGGAACCTACCTAGGAGACAGAAACAGACTCACAGACAGAACAGACTTGTGGTTGCCAGGGGGAGGGGAAGTGGGGGAGGGAGGGAGTGGGAGTTTGGGGTTGGCACATTATATTACATGCAATATATTATATAATATATTATATTACATATATGTATATTATATATTACATTATATGTAATATAATTACATGTAATAATATATGATGCACTATAACAGATGTAGATAATATATTATATAATCTATGGCAAACTCGGAGAAGGCAATGGCACCCCACTCCAGTACTCTTGCCTGGAAAATCCCATGGAAGGAGGAGCCTGGTGGGCTGCAGTCCATGGGGTCGCTAAGAGTTGGACACAACTGAGCGACTTCACTTTCACTTTTCACTTTCATGCATTGGAGAAGGAAATGGCAACCCACTCCAGTGTTCTTGCCTGGAGAATCCCAGGGACGGGGGAGCCTGGTGGGCTGCCGTCTATGGGGTCGCACAGAGTTGGACATGACTGAAGCGACTTAGCAGCAGCAGCAGCAGCATGGCAAACTATTATATGTAGAACGGATAAACAAGGTCCTACTGTATTGCATAGAGAACTACATTTACTATCCTGTGATTAGCCATAATAGAAAAACATAAACAGAATGTACATACGTACATATAATTGAATCATTTTGCTGCATAGCAAGAATTAATAACATTATAAATCAACTATACTTCAATAAAACATATAAATAAAGACGACTCCTCCCAGGGAGGTCCCGGGCGCCTGTCCCCGGCTCCTGTCCCACTGGTGGGGGTGGTACCTCCTCTCAGAACAAGGCAGACATCCCCATCCGGCCCACTCAGTCACTCCTTCCCAGGCTAGATGTGGACAGGGATAGGAAGGAAGCTCCCCAGATCCAGAGGACTGTGGTCCTCCCATCCCACTCTGTCAGACAGACCCTGGGCTTCCCAGGGGTTGGAGGGAACCAAGGAATGGAGGGGAGCAGGGGAGACCACTGTGGGGTGGGGCTGAGGACACAGGTTTTCAGACACCTTTGACTGCCTCTGTCCTGTGTATCAAGGGGCACAAAGCCTCTGGTCATGCCCAGGACTCAGATCTGATAGCCCCAGCCCTTGGAATGAGTCAGAGGCCCCCTTTTCTGACTCTCCTAGGCAGACCCTGCCCAGACGGGGTCCCCAGGAAGGTCACATCACCCTTCCCACCCCCTGGTGGCAGCACACCAAAAGCAAGGGTCCTTCTCCCTCCTCAGGACCCGTCAGCCCCTTCCCCAAGTGCTGCTGGGGGCCTCAGACCAAGAAGGCTGTGTCCACCCCATCAGGAAATGGGCTCTCAAACCTCTAGCACTGCCTCAAAGTCTGTGTGACTGCAGGAAAGTTCTTTCCCCACTTCCCTTTCCTCGTCTGTACAACGAAGGGATACAGCCAGACCTTGGGGCACACCAGGACCACTGGGAGGGCCTCTCTCCACACAGACTGTGGGCCCCGCCCCCAGCATCTCTCATCCATAAACCTCCGGCAGGGCCCAAGAACCTGCATTTCTAAGTCCTAGGTGAGGCTGATGCTGCTGGCCACCTGACCACACTTTGAGGATCACTGGGCTAAACGGCTCTGTGTGGAGCCTCCCAGCACGAGATGCTGTGCTCTGAGGGGGCTCACCTCACCAACCCACCTGGACCTGCTCCCCGCCCCCCAGCCTCTTCCCAGCACGCCCCACCACACTCCTGGCCCCGCCACCTGCAGTATTTCCAGGATCTTCAGCTTGGTCTCCATCACCACAATGTCTTCATTCTCCTCAAACTTGCTCCTGTCCAGCAGCTCAGGGGCACCGGCGCCAGCAGGCAAGCCGGGGCCACCGAAGACAGACTGCTTGCGGTTCAGCACCATGGTGGACATCATGTGCCCCACGCCCTGGATGGACCGCCGCACATTCTTGCCTGTGAGGCGGGGAGTGGGAAGCGGGTCACGGAGGGTGTATGACAGGGGCACCTGGTCTACCTCTGTCTCCGTCATCCGCAGGGCAAAGCCACCCTAAGGCAGGGGCAGGGCTAACCTAGGAAGACTTCCTGGGGGAGGTGAGCTACCCCAAATCTGCGAAAAGGAGGGAGGGCTGGGCAAAGGTGAACCGTGTGAACCCTCCGGTGGAAAATCACAAGAGCTGTTACAGAGCACGCGGGATCAAGGGACCACGTGTGGACAGCGCTAAAGCCTGGGCTCAGTCTCCACGCACTTTTGTTTAGATGAGTTTATGCCCCCCTGACGGCAAGGCTGTGTCTCCTCTCAGATGGCTGTTCCTGGATAACAGCGTGCGTCTCCCCATCTGACCCGGAGCTCCCCAGGCAGGGCCTCATTATCTCCCTCAAGACCAGGATGTTGGAAGGCAACTCGCCCAGACCCCAGGGTCTCCACAGCGCTTGCTCAGAGAAGGGGTCTCTCCGGTCCAGCCAAGGCTGGAGCAGACAGGGACCCAAGACGCCCCCTGGCAGCAGAGCCAGGAGGCAGGATGCCCAGGAAGGGAAATGGGAGGACTTCCGTTGCTCAAGGGAGGCCGATGAGCGCTATGGTGGGAGCAAGGTCTCACCGCCTGGGTCCTCGTAGGCCTGCACACAGTCGATGATGCCCAGCAGAGTGCGCGTGAGCCGCAGCAGCTCGCTGAAGCTGTAGAAGCCAAAGTAGATGAGGTTGTGCGCCAGGCTGACCACCTGCGGAGAGGGGGCGGAACCGAGGCCAGCATGAGCCCAAAGCAGTGATGGGTGGGACCTCGCAAGGGGCGTGGTCTCGTGGGGGCGGGGCCGGTATAATCCACAGACCCGTCGCTAAGACGTCAGGGCTGCGTGGACACGGAGCCAAGGGTCCCAGATCAGCACCGCCTGACCCCAGAGAGTTACCAAGAAAGACCCGTCTGCAGAGGAGGCTACTGTGGGAAGGACAGGGCAGAAATGCAGGAAGCAGGGGCTGGGGGCTCCTGCCTGCGACTCAGCCCTGCGCTGATGCGGTGCGTGGACCAGGAGGAGGCAGCCCTCTCCAGGGAGTCAGGAGAGAAGCCTCCCTCCTGGGCAGTCCCAGCGGTCTACACGGTCTCTCCGCCCTGACAGGGATGCTGAGGGAAGTTAGGTCAAGGATGGCACCGCCCACCCCAGGGGGGACCGAGACCGGGGGAGGGGCCACGCCAGCACCCCGCAGGGCCCCAGCCCACCTCGAAGGTGAGCTTGTTCTTCTCCTCGTTGGCGAAGGGCACGGCCTCGCTGACCACGTTGTTGAGGTAGTCCTCCACGAACTCCATGGTGCTGGCGAACTTGTTCTTCTTGTCGTCTCGAGAGGCGTTGAGGTTGGAATCGTAGCTGGAGGAGGTGAAGGCGCCGGTGAGGGTCCCCGGGGTGCGCCCACTCCAGCCGGACCCCGCCACCCCCACCCAGCTCACTCCTTGATGGTGATGGCCGTGGGGATCTCGGTCCAGAGGCGGGCGAACTTGACGGGCGTGACCAGCTCCTGGGGGTCGCGGTCCACATGCACGTGGAGCATCAGGTGGCAGAAGGAGGCGCGCAGGTCGAAGGGCAGCATCTCGTCCGCCATGCACAGGAAGATGAGGTCGACGCCCAGCTGCTGGGAGATCTCGTCGATGGCCAGGTACTGCCGGTCCAGGCACATGCGGGCGAAGAGCTTCAGCTGGTACCTGCGGGGCAAGGAGGATAGTGAGGACGTGGCAGGCGGGCTCTCAAGGGCTTCTAGCACACGCCTGGGCCTGCTGAAGACCGGTGCCTGCTGCGTGCGTGCTACCCAGGTGGCACTGACGGTAAAGAACCCACTTGCCAATGCAAGAGTCATAGAGAGACGAGGGTTCAATCCCTGGGTCGGGAAGACCCCCTGGAGAAGGACATGGCAATCAACTCCAGTATTCTTGCCTGGAGAATCCCAGGGACAGAGGGGCCTCGTGGGCTACAGGGTCAGAGTCGGACATGACTGAAAGTGACTTAGCATGCATGCACGCCTGTCCCCCCAACTTTACAATGTGGGTAATGACAGGCCCCACCTCTCAGGGTTGCTGTGAGGCTGAACTGAGTGATCGGGTGAAGTGTTCTGACCAGTGCTGGGGACACAGTGAGCATCTGATGAGTGTTAGCTAGTGTTCTTATTTTTAAAATATGGACGTTGGGAAAAGGGTATGGGTCTCTTTCAGGCCACTGTGCCGAGCCTGTCCTCAGGCCAACAAGTGCTCCTCGGGCCGCCCAGTCACCCTGATTGGCCTCACGGGTGAAGGAGGGGGCAGGAGCACCCACGGAAGCCGCTGGGGCTCGTCCCAGGGCAGGGCCTGGCCGAGGCCAGGGGCCCCGGGCACCTGTAGTAGCTGAGCACGTTCTCGTCGTGGGCGTTGCCGGCCCGCGCCTCCTGAGCCAGCTGCCGGACACTCTTCTCGTGGTGTTCATTGTTCCTGTCGGTCCACGTGAGCCACACTTCCTCTTCCGAGTACTCAATGCTCAGGTACTCGTGGGACTGCGCCATCTCCTTCACGGGCCGAAGCCTGTGGACGCGCAGCACCATCGATCGGAGCAGGGCCCAGAGCCCTCCCGCCCAAGCACTGCAGCCACACCGGCCTCCCCTCCCGGAGCTAGGCTGAGGGCTGGCCGGGAACGACCCTGCGGGAATGACCTCCAGCTCAGGACCCCAGACAGACCACGAGCTTCGGGAAGGCCGGGGCCTTGACTCCCTCTGCTCTGTGGCCCCGCGCTCCCCCACACCATGCCAGGCACTGAGCTGGGCACACAGCAGGCTCTGGGTGTCTGTGGAGAGCAGGGTGCTGGCTCCAGCCTAAAGCCGGCCAGCGCCCCGGCTCTAAGAGCCAGGCAGGGGGAGCCCTGGGAAGACTGAACCACGGGCGGGAGACGGTGCAGCCAACTCACTCGGTCTGGATGAGAATGTCGCTGTTCTTGGGGTCCAGCACACACTTGCAGATGAGCTCCTGGGTGACAGGGATGGCGATGTGATTGGACACACAGAGGTCAGACAGGTAGTCCAGGAACCTGGGGAGGTGACAGCAGGAAGGGGCTCAGAGGCAGCCCTCGCCTCACCCCAGCTGGCAGCACCAGCTCCCTGGCACTTGCAATTTACTGCTCCTCCTCCCTTCCCAAAGCTTACAGCTGGGGCTGTGGACTCCCCCGGGAGAGGGACAACCCATGGGCATCACCCTGGGCTAACTGCCGAGGGGCAGAGAAAAGGACGCCCAGGGGAGGAGCGATATTCAAAATATTTAACTGCTTCACTGCGGGCGCTGACTCGCCTGCTGGAAAAGGTTCTGGGGGCCTCCTGCTGTACCGGAGTCAACACTCTTATTGCTACATTGGGCCAAATTTGGGAGGGGACTCAGGGAGGGCCTGGGGGGACCAGGGCCTCAGAAACGGGGCAGTGTACCAACAAGTGCAGCTTTAACAGCCAGCGTCAGCGGCTCTCCTTCCCAGGCAGCGCTGGGAGCGGGGAGGGGTAGTTGGCTGGGACTGGCGGAGGGCCCACCTGGGCTCCCGGTTCTTCCGCACCAGGCTGACAAAGGTCTCCACCTCTGTTTTGGTGATGTGCTTCTCCAGGAGCTTGCGGTTGTTATGCAGCAGGGCGGTGATGGTGTCTTCAGCCAGGATGTCATAGCCAATCTGGGACTGCATCATCCCGAACTGCTTGGCGATGTGCTCCTAGGGACAGCCAGGCTAAGGGTCACAGGGAGCCCACTCTGCTCCAGGACGCTGCCTCCCGGGCCCCCAGACCCTAGGAAGCTAAGGGGTCCAGGAGAGGACAGCAGCCCCGGGCCGAGGGTGGGTTTCTGTAACATAGTTTTTTAGCTCCCATCTAGCTCCGTGCCAGAGGGAACCCCCACGACGGAGGGACCCTGTTTGTTAGCAGACCAGCTACGTGACTGGTGGGCCTGGTGAAAGTGAGATAGCAGACTCTTCCCAGAAATAAACCACACACCTATGGTCAGTTAATCTTCAACAAAGGAGGCAGCATATACAACAGAAAGTCTCTTCAGCAAGTGTCATTGGGAAAGCTGGACAGCCGTATGTAAATCAATGACCTTAGAACAGACCATCTCACCAAAAATAAGCTCAAAATGGCTTAAAGACTTTAACGTAAGACACAACACCATAAAATTCCTAGAAGAGATCACAGGCAAAACATTCTCTGACAAACTGTACCAGTGTTTTCTTAAGTCAGTCTCCAAAGGCAATAGAAATAAAAGCAAAATAAACAAATGGGACCTAATCGAACTTACAAACTTTTCCACAGTAAAGGAAATCATAAACAAAACGAAAAGACAACCTACAGAATGGGAGAAAATATTTGCAAACGATGTGCCTGACAAGGGCTTAACTTCAAAAATATACAAATAGCTTACACAACTCAACAACAAAAAACGAACCCAAACAAAAAATGGACAGACCTACCTAAATAGACAATTCTCTAAAGAAATACAAATGACTAATAGGCACATGAAAAGATGCTCAATATCACTAATCATTAAGAGAAACGCAACTCAAAACTATTACTACAATGAGGCACCTCCTCACACCAGTCAGAATGGCCATCATTAAAAAGTCTACAAACGACAGATGCTGAAGAGGGTATGGAGGAAAGGAAACTCTCCCACACTGTAGGTGGGAATGCAAGTGGTGCAGCCACTATGGAAAATAGTACAGAGGTTCCTCGGAAAACTAAAATAGAATTACCGTGATTCAGGAATCCTACTCCTGGGCACATATTCAGAGGAAACTATAACTAAAAAAGATACATTCACCCCTATGCTCAGAGCAGCACATACACATATACATACACAGACACAGCAGTACAACAGCCAAGACATGCTGCTGCTGCTGCTAAGTCGCTTCAGTCGTGTCCGACTCTGTGTGACCCCACAGACAGCAGCCCACCAGGCTCCTCTGTCCCTGGGATCCTCCAGGCAAGAACACTAGAGTGGGTTGCCATCTCCTTCTCCAAACCCAGGGAATCTTCCAAACCCAGGGATCAAACCCGTATCTCCTGCATTGGCAGGCAGATTCTTTACCACTGAGCCACCAGGGAAACCTCACCGTGGAATACTACTCAGCCATAAAAAAGAACAAAATAACACTATTTACAGCAACATGAATGCAACTAGAAATTATCATACTAAGGGAAATTAAGAGAAATACCATATGATATTACTTATATGTGGAATCTAAAATATGACACAAATGAACTCATCCATGAAACAAACAGGCTCACAGAGAATAGACTGTTGCCAAGGGGGGGTCTGAGGGAGGGAGGGAGTGGATGTTGGGGTTAGCAGATGTAAGTTTTCATATATAGAATGGATAACAATAAGATCCTAATGGATAGCACAGAGAACTCTGTTCAGTATCCTATGACAAAGAATAGTGGAAAAGAATATCAAAAAAAGGAACATATATATAACAAACACAGATGTAGGACAGTAATTAAAAACATTATAAATTAACTATACTTCAAGGAATTCAACTAGAGATAATTTTTTTAAAAAAGAAAAGAAATAGCAGGATTCTCATTCAAAAATTAAGAATTTCAAGACAGCCACCGTGGAATGTTAAACCCAGTGTGAGGTCCCTCAAAGGACAGAGCCAGGCTGTGTGCCATGAGGACCGGCGCCCAGTACACCGGGGTGTGCCTTGGGGAGCACTGCGGGGTGAAGGGAAGCGGGAGTGTGGGAGCTGGCCAGCAAGCGGGGCAGCAGGCCAGGTGGTGGCAGCCCACCTGGTTCTTGCGGTAATCCTCCTGGGAGTGGCGCAGCACACGGTAGCACAGGCGAAACATGTGCTGGTAGGGCGCATTCTTCTGGTCCGATAGCTCCTCCAGCCGCACCAGGGGGCCCTCGCCCCCCTTGTCGCGGAACGGGGCCTTCAGAATGCCGAAGATCTAGGGAGCACGGGGAGTCAGGAAGAAGCCCCGCACCTGCCCTCACCCCTTAATACCCTCAGCCTCACGCTGACCCTGCCCGCAGGCCACCCTGACCTTAACCCCGAGCTGGTTCTAAGCTGGACATGGCCTCTGCCCACCCCACACCTGCTTCCCTCTCCTGGCTGGAGTCCCCAGGACACTGGCCTCGGCCAGCCCCTCCCCACCGCGAATCCTAATCTCAACTCAGGTCCCAGGCCTGGCTCAGCCTCTGCTGCGAGAGCTGAGGGTGGGTGCAGCTCAGGGGTCTGAGGCCAAGAGAAAAGGCAGGCCAAAGCAGGGTGGCCAGAGCTTAAGTGATCAGACGCAGGCCCGCCTTGTCCAAAAACAAGTTTAACTCGGGGACTGGGTGTGGCTGAAAAACTGTTATAGAACAGCAACCAAAGAGCCAGAATCACATGGAATGAGAAAATCTTAGTTGGACCCTGATCCGCGCCCCCCGCCAAAAAAAAAAACGAGCTTTAAAAAGGCATTTGGGGAAAGGCACAGAAAGTTACTAGTTTTCTTAGGTGTGGTAATGAGACTCTGCTTATAGAGAACAGTGCTTTTATCCTTAGGAGGTGCACCCTGAAACGCTTAGAGATGAGGTGCACCCTCCTTGGAGACACGTCAACACAGGGGTAATGTGGAGAGGCAGAGTTATAGAAAGCCAGACTGGCAAAATGGCAACGCGCGCGTGTTCACTGAACTGTTCTTTCAATACTTGCTCAACATCGGAAATTTTTTATAATAAAAATTTGGGAAAAAAAATGTGTTTCAAGCACAAGTCCTCAATCTGACACTTGCATGAAAATCCTGGCCCCGCTGCTTCCAAGCTGTGGGCTCGGTCAAGTGACTCCAACCTCTGCATGCCTCGAGGGTGAAATGGGGATCATAATTAATAAGACTTCCCCTGGGTTGGGAGGATTAAATGAGGTGATTCACAGAGGGCACTAAGGGCAGAGCCTGGCACATGGTAAGAGTGCAATAAATATTTATTTTAAGAGGTGATGAGATCAACCACACCTCAAATTTTTTTAAAATAATAATAATTCTTTAAAAATGTTTAAAGAAGTGATGAGAAAACAGCAGGGAAACCACAGCTCAGCTGGAGAGGTGAAAAGGCAAGCTCATGTCAAAAAAATGAGCTTTCCCCGGTGGCTCAGTGATAAAAAATCCGTCTACCAATGCAGGAGACACGGGTTCGATCCCGATTTGGGAAGACCCCACATGCGGTGGAGCAACCAAGCCCGTGAGCCACACCTACGGAGCCTGTGCTCTAGAACCCAGAAGCCGCAACTACTGCAGCCCGCATGCCCAGAGCCCATGCTCTGCAATGAGGGAAGCCACCCCAAGGAGAAGCTCCTGCACCGCAACCAGAGACAGCCCGTGCACAGCAACAAAGACCCAGCACAGCCAAAAATAAAGAGAATACATATATATATTAAAAAATAAAAGACACCCTGCTCGCTGGCCACAGGCCCGCCCCGAGGCCCACCCAGCCCCAGGTGGGCACGGTCACCTGTTTGAGGATGTTCTGCTCTCGCATCAGCTTCTGCCGCTCGCGGTTGGGCTTGGTGACCATGATGTCCAGCACGTTCTGCCCATTGTTGGGGACATCACTGACGAAAAACACCAGGTCCTCCAGCAGCTGGATAACAAACCTTCACAAAGGGACACCAGGCAAGAGGAGTGTGAAGGGCTGACCCTGGGCACCCCGAGGACCCCCCTCACATGCCCCCAGGGGCAACCAGCCCTTCCCCACATGCCAGCCCTGCAGTCACAGCACACAGCCTGACACCTGCCTTCCACTTCTCTCCCAGCCTCACCCTGAGCAGCTCTCCACGCACACCCCTGCCCCCATCCACCCTGGATTCCAAAGTGCCCTCTAGACAAGAGAATCCCAGGATACTCCGACCTGGAGAAAAGCCAGTAGGGCACACGTGGGGTGTCTGGTGTGAAGGGCTCTGATCTTCCATCCTGACTGCCACTTACTAGCTGTGTGACCACGGACTAGTCTCTGAACCTCTCTGCGCCTCAGTCCCATCATGAGTGAAACAGGGGTAA